>NC_080689.1:100735323-101035323 GCF_030445035.2 Dasypus novemcinctus
AGCTGAGAGGGAGGAGAACGTGGTCGTCACCCGCGGAGGGAAGCAAAAGTGCCGACACCTGCCAGCGGGAGAGCCGCATCCAACAGCCCTGTGGGATCTAAGCCCCCTCTCGCTCCATCCGCTGCCTCCGCCTGACCCCCTCCTTTCGGGGCGCCCAGACGGCGCCCGGGCTGGGGGTGGGGGAGGGGGAGGGGCAAGCGCTAGGCCTCCCGCGCCGCCGCACACCGCTCTCTGAGGCCCGCAAAGCCGGGAGCAAAGCGCAGGCGCCCCGGCCCGCTGGGCCGCCCACGCCCAGCGCCACTCACCCCGCCCCCGGCAGACTCGCCCCGACCCCGCCCCTCCTGGTTGCTCTGGAGACGGTGGCCACTGGCGGGAGGTGCCCAAGCCCGGGAGTGGGAAGGCGGTTGCGATGGATTGGGGGGGAGGGGAGGCGTTTTCTGCACTCGGGAGTTGTCCCCAGTGGCAGTGCCGGGACAGAGGCGGCCAATAGGCATCCCGCCGAAACCCACCCGATGCACTTCGGGGAGCGCGTCCACTGCCAGGAAAACCTCCAGCGCCGGGGGAAGCGGGGTTCCAAAATGTATACACCGAATGCCAGCAGGAGGCCACGGGGACGCGACGGAAGGGGGGTCGCCGACGTGGGTGGAGCCTGCCGGGTGGGGGCTGGGCTAGGAGAGAAGCTCTGCTATGCTGTCCTGGACAGTTGTTCCCTCCTGTGTGTCTGGTGAAAAGCCAAGAGACAGAAGAAGCTCCAGGAACAAGAGAGCGGCTCCGGGGCCCAAAGTCAGAGCCAAAACTTCCACCGCTAGGGGCCACTGTTGGATAGGAATAGTTCCTTCCTGACGCTTGCTGGGGGCCAGAGGGCTGAGTTCTAAGGCAGGGGGAGGGGCAGGGCCCCTTGCAGAAGGGGCTGTGGGGGAAGGGACCCGTGGGCCAGCTCTGGGGCTTGCTGGGAGAGCCCCCCTCTCCATGCCATAGCTCACCTGGCCCAGGCCAAGGGTCTGGGTCGGGCCAGGCTGCCAGACCCGTCTGAAGAGGGGGTTTCCTCGCCAACCAAAGTCCCCGAGGCCTCCTCCTCCAGCGGGGGGGCCTAGCTAGGGCCGGCCGGCGTTGCCCTGCAGGTCTCTCCCACGGCCATGGTCACAGACATGCTGTCTCCCATCGCCGTCACCTCCACCTTATGTCAGGGGAACCCCGGCCTTTCCCACCGGTGGCCTGCGGGCTTCGGCCTGGGCTCCCGGCCAGGCCTGCAGAGGCCTGTCTCCCGGAGAGGACAGGCCCAGGGTCTTCCCTCTCCCTTGTCAATGACCTCTCTTTCTCTGCCTTTCTTTTCTGGGACGAGAGGGGCCCCAGAGCACCCCGACGACTCTGAGCAAGGAGCCTGCCCTTCCTCCTCTCGCCCTCCTTTTTGGGACCGTACCGACCAACGAGCGTTTCTCTCGGCTCTGGGGCCGCGGGACGCAAAACGAAACTGCTTACCTATTGGGTGGTGAGACACTTGCGTGGAAATCATTTCTGCTCACTTGAGGCAGGCACTGCGGTCAAGTGGGCTTACAGGTCCAGGTGTTCCATGGACCGGGTAGATTCTAAGCGGCCATCGTGACCGTCCAAAGCGGACGTATGGGTGGTCTGGGCAGTGACTCGAGTCGTACCCATCCGTTTTTGGGGGAAAAAAAGGGAGAACCCATCATCTTCAGCACATTTCCCTCTGCCACAGCACGCCACGCAACCAGGTGGTTTTCCTACTGATTGCCGTTCCAAGCTACCATAGCGGGCGATGCCGCAGGGATACTGTCCAGATTTCCAAACCAAAGCAGATAGGCCTTCTCGCCGAGGCGCAGCTGCCTGGTCGATCAAGCCCCAGGCCCTGGTGCTCCTGAGGGCTGCGGGGACACCCAGGACTACGCTGCTGACGGCAGGTGGCTCCGGGCCTCAGTGGCCTGCCAGTGGGCTCTACTTGGGAATCCGTGCTCTTGCACGGGGTACGGGGTGGGTGGGGGGAGTCGGTTGCAGGGGGGCCTCCCTACACATGCCTCTTCTTCCGTCACTTTGGCTGCGGCTGAGCCTGGCACTGGGTGCGTGCACGCTCAGGAGACAGGCTTCTGCATGTCTCTGGACAGGCCCCGTGCCAGCTGGGACCTGAGCCCCAGCGCAGGTGCACCACCTGCGCTCAGGTTCGTTGGGCCGGCCCAGGTCAGCTGAGAGGGAGGAGAACGTGGTCGTCACCCGCGGAGGGAAGCAAAAGTGCCGACACCTGCCAGCGGGAGAGCCGCATCCAACAGCCCTGTGGGATCTAAGCCCCCTCTCGCTCCATCCGCTGCCTCCGCCTGACCCCCTCCTTTCGGGGCGCCCAGACGGCGCCCGGGCTGGGGGTGGGGGAGGGGGAGGGGCAAGCGCTAGGCCTCCCGCGCCGCCGCACACCGCTCTCTGAGGCCCGCAAAGCCGGGAGCAAAGCGCAGGCGCCCCGGCCCGCTGGGCCGCCCACGCCCAGCGCCACTCACCCCGCCCCCGGCAGACTCGCCCCGACCCCGCCCCTCCTGGTTGCTCTGGAGACGGTGGCCACTGGCGGGAGGTGCCCAAGCCCGGGAGTGGGAAGGCGGTTGCGATGGATTGGGGGGGAGGGGAGGCGTTTTCTGCACTCGGGAGTTGTCCCCAGTGGCAGTGCCGGGACAGAGGCGGCCAATAGGCATCCCGCCGAAACCCACCCGATGCACTTCGGGGAGCGCGTCCACTGCCAGGAAAACCTCCAGCGCCGGGGGAAGCGGGGTTCCAAAATGTATACACCGAATGCCAGCAGGAGGCCACGGGGACGCGACGGAAGGGGGGTCGCCGACGTGGGTGGAGCCTGCCGGGTGGGGGCTGGGCTAGGAGAGAAGCTCTGCTATGCTGTCCTGGACAGTTGTTCCCTCCTGTGTGTCTGGTGAAAAGCCAAGAGACAGAAGAAGCTCCAGGAACAAGAGAGCGGCTCCGGTGCCCAAAGTCAGAGCCAAAACTTCCACCGCTAGGGGCCACTGTTGGATAGGAATAGTTCCTTCCTGACGCTTGCTGGGGGCCAGAGGGCTGAGTTCTAAGGCAGGGGGAGGGGCAGGGCCCCTTGCAGAAGGGGCTGTGGGGGAAGGGACCCGTGGGCCAGCTCTGGGGCTGCTGGGAGAGCCCCCCTCTCCATGCCATAGCTCACCTGGCCCAGGCCAAGGGTCTGGGTCGGGCCAGGCTGCCAGACCCGTCTGAAGAGGGGGTTTCCTCGCCAACCAAAGTCCCCGAGGCCTCCTCCTCCAGCGGGGGGGCCTAGCTAGGGCCGGCCGGCGTTGCCCTGCAGGTCTCTCCCACGGCCATGGTCACAGACATGCTGTCTCCCATCGCCGTCACCTCCACCTTATGTCAGGGGAACCCCGGCCTTTCCCACCGGTGGCCTGCGGGCTTCGGCCTGGGCTCCCGGCCAGGCCTGCAGAGGCCTGTCTCCCGGAGAGGACAGGCCCAGGGTCTTCCCTCTCCCTTGTCAATGACCTCTCTTTCTCTGCCTTTCTTTTCTGGGACGAGAGGGGCCCCAGAGCACCCCGACGACTCTGAGCAAGGAGCCTGCCCTTCCTCCTCTCGCCCTCCTTTTTGGGACCGTACCGACCAACGAGCGTTTCTCTCGGCTCTGGGGCCGCGGGACGCAAACGAAACTGCTTACCTATTGGGTGGTGAGACACTTGCGTGGAAATCATTTCTGCTCACTTGAGGCAGGCACTGCGGTCAAGTGGGCTTACAGGTCCAGGTGTTCCATGGACCGGGTAGATTCTAAGCGGCCATCGTGACCGTCCAAAGCGGACGTATGGGTGGTCTGGGCAGTGACTCGAGTCGTACCCATCCGTTTTTGGGGGAAAAAAAGGGAGAACCCATCATCTTCAGCACATTTCCCTCTGCCACAGCACGCCACGCAACCAGGTGGTTTTCCTACTGATTGCCGTTCCAAGCTACCATAGCGGGCGATGCCGCAGGGATACTGTCCAGATTTCCAAACCAAAGCAGATAGGCCTTCTCGCCGAGGCGCAGCTGCCTGGTCGATCAAGCCCCAGGCCCTGGTGCTCCTGAGGGCTGCGGGGACACCCAGGACTACGCTGCTGACGGCAGGTGGCTCCGGGCCTCAGTGGCCTGCCAGTGGGCTCTACTTGGGAATCCGTGCTCTTGCACGGGGTACGGGGTGGGTGGGGGGAGTCGGTTGCAGGGGGGCCTCCCTACACATGCCTCTTCTTCCGTCACTTTGGCTGCGGCTGAGCCTGGCACTGGGTGCGTGCACGCTCAGGAGACAGGCTTCTGCATGTCTCTGGACAGGCCCCGTGCCAGCTGGGACCTGAGCCCCAGCGCAGGTGCACCACCTGCGCTCAGGTTCGTTGGCCGGCCCAGGTCAGCTGAGAGGGAGGAGAACGTGGTCGTCACCCGCGGAGGGAAGCAAAAGTGCCGACACCTGCCAGCGGGAGAGCCGCATCCAACAGCCCTGTGGGATCTAAGCCCCCTCTCGCTCCATCCGCTGCCTCCGCCTGACCCCCTGCTTTCGGGGCGCCCAGACGGCGCCCGGGCTGGGGGTGGGGGAGGGGGAGGGGCAAGCGCTAGGCCTCCCGCGCCGCCGCACACCGCTCTCTGAGGCCCGCAAAGCCGGGAGCAAAGCGCAGGCGCCCCGGCCCGCTGGGCCGCCCACGCCCAGCGCCACTCACCCCGCCCCCGGCAGACTCGCCCCGACCCCGCCCCTCCTGGTTGCTCTGGAGACGGTGGCCACTGGCGGGAGGTGCCCAAGCCCGGGAGTGGGAAGGCGGTTGCGATGGATTGGGGGGGAGGGGAGGCGTTTTCTGCACTCGGGAGTTGTCCCCAGTGGCAGTTGCCGGGACAGAGGCGGCCAATAGGCATCCCGCCGAAACCCACCCGATGCACTTCGGGGAGCGCGTCCACTGCCAGGAAAACCTCCAGCGCCGGGGGAAGCGGGGTTCCAAAATGTATACACCGAATGCCAGCAGGAGGCCACGGGGACGCGACGGAAGGGGTCGCCGACGTGGGTGGAGCCTGCCGGGTGGGGGCTGGGCTAGGAGAGAAGCTCTGCTATGCTGTCCTGGACAGTTGTTCCCTCCTGTGTGTCTGGTGAAAAGCCAAGAGACAGAAGAAGCTCCAGGAACAAGAGAGCGGCTCCGGGGCCCAAAGTCAGAGCCAAAACTTCCACCGCTAGGGGCCACTGTTGGATAGGAATAGTTCCTTCCTGACGCTTGCTGGGGGCCAGAGGGCTGAGTTCTAAGGCAGGGGGAGGGGCAGGGCCCCTTGCAGAAGGGGCTGTGGGGGAAGGGACCCGTGGGCCAGCTCTGGGGCTGCTGGGAGAGCCCCCCTCTCCATGCCATAGCTCACCTGGCCCAGGCCAAGGGTCTGGGTCGGGCCAGGCTGCCAGACCCGTCTGAAGAGGGGGTTTCCTCGCCAACCAAAGTCCCCGAGGCCTCCTCCTCCAGCGGGGGGGCCTAGCTAGGGCCGGCCGGCGTTGCCCTGCAGGTCTCTCCCACGGCCATGGTCACAGACATGCTGTCTCCCATCGCCGTCACCTCCACCTTATGTCAGGGGAACCCCGGCCTTTCCCACCGGTGGCCTGCGGGCTTCGGCCTGGGCTCCCGGCCAGGCCTGCAGAGGCCTGTCTCCCGGAGAGGACAGGCCCAGGGTCTTCCCTCTCCCTTGTCAATGACCTCTCTTTCTCTGCCTTTCTTTTCTGGGACGAGAGGGGCCCCAGAGCACCCCGACGACTCTGAGCAAGGAGCCTGCCCTTCCTCCTCTCGCCCTCCTTTTTGGGACCGTACCGACCAACGAGTGTTTCTCTCGGCTCTGGGGCCGCGGGACGCAAAACGAAACTGCTTACCTATTGGGTGGTGAGACACTTGCGTGGAAATCATTTCTGCTCACTTGAGGCAGGCACTGCGGTCAAGTGGGCTTACAGGTCCAGGTGTTCCATGGACCGGGTAGATTCTAAGCGGCCATCGTGACCGTCCAAAGCGGACGTATGGGTGGTCTGGGCAGTGACTCGAGTCGTACCCACCCGTTTTTGGGGGAAAAAAAGGGAGAACCCATCATCTTCAGCACATTTCCCTCTGCCACAGCACGCCACGCAACCAGGTGGTTTTCCTACTGATTGCCGTTCCAAGCTACCATAGCGGGCGATGCCGCAGGGATACTGTCCAGATTTCCAAACCAAAGCAGATAGGCCTTCTCGCCGAGGCGCAGCTGCCTGGTCGATCAAGCCCCAGGCCCTGGTGCTCCTGAGGGCTGCGGGGACACCCAGGACTACGCTGCTGACGGCAGGTGGCTCCGGGCCTCAGTGGCCTGCCAGTGGGCTCTACTTGGGAATCCGTGCTCTTGCACGGGGTACGGGGTGGGTGGGGGGAGTCGGTTGCAGGGGGGCCTCCCTACACATGCCTCTTCTTCCGTCACTTTGGCTGCGGCTGAGCCTGGCACTGGGTGCGTGCACGCTCAGGAGACAGGCTTCTGCATGTCTCTGGACAGGCCCCGTGCCAGCTGGGACCTGAGCCCCAGCGCAGGTGCACCACCTGCGCTCAGGTTCGTTGGACCGGCCCAGGTCAGCTGAGAGGGAGGAGAACGTGGTCGTCACCCGCGGAGGGAAGCAAAAGTGCCGACACCTGCCAGCGGGAGAGCCGCATCCAACAGCCCTGTGGGATCTAAGCCCCCTCTCGCTCCATCCGCTGCCTCCGCCTGACCCCCTCCTTTCGGGGCGCCCAGTCGGCGCCCGGGCTGGGGGTGGGGGAGGGGGAGGGGCAAGCGCTAGGCCTCCCGCGCCGCCGCACACCGCTCTCTGAGGCCCGCAAAGCCGGGAGCAAAGCGCAGGCGCCCCGGCCCGCTGGGCCGCCCACGCCCAGCGCCACTCACCCCGCCCCCGGCAGACTCGCCCCGACCCCGCCCCTCCTGGTTGCTCTGGAGACGGTGGCCACTGGCGGGAGGTGCCCAAGCCCGGGAGTGGGAAGGCGGTTGCGATGGATTGGGGGGGAGGGGAGGCGTTTTCTGCACTCGGGAGTTGTCCCCAGTGGCAGTGCCGGGACAGAGGCGGCCAATAGGCATCCGCCGAAACCCACCCGATGCACTTCGGGGAGCGCGTCCACTGCCAGGAAAACCTCCAGCGCCGGGGGAAGCGGGGTTCCAAAATGTATACACCGAATGCCAGCAGGAGGCCACGGGGACGCGACGGAAGGGGTCGCCGACGTGGGTGGAGCCTGCCGGGTGGGGACTGGGCTAGGAGAGAAGCTCTGCTATGCTGTCCTGGACAGTTGTTCCCTCCTGTGTGTCTGGTGAAAAGCCAAGAGACAGAAGAAGCTCAGGAACAAGAGAGCGGCTCCGGGGCCCAAAGTCAGAGCCAAAACTTCCACCGCTAGGGGCCACTGTTGGATAGGAATAGTTCCTTCCTGACGCTTGCTGGGGGCCAGAGGGCTGAGTTCTAAGGCAGGGGGAGGGGCAGGGCCCCTTGCAGAAGGGGCTGTGGGGGAAGGGACCCGTGGGCCAGCTCTGGGGCTGCTGGGAGAGCCCCCCTCTCCATGCCATAGCTCACCTGGCCCAGGCCAAGGGTCTGGGTCGGGCCAGGCTGCCAGACCCGTCTGAAGAGGGGGATTCCTCGCCAACCAAAGTCCCCGAGGCCTCCTCCTCCAGCGGGGGGGCCTAGCTAGGGCCGGCCGGCGTTGCCCTGCAGGTCTCTCCCACGGCCATGGTCACAGACATGCTGTCTCCCATCGCCGTCACCTCCACCTTATGTCAGGGGAACCCCGGCCTTTCCCACCGGTGGCCTGCGGGCTTCGGCCTGGGCTCCCGGCCAGGCCTGCAGAGGCCTGTCTCCCGGAGAGGACAGGCCCAGGGTCTTCCCTCTCCCTTGTCAATGACCTCTCTTTCTCTGCCTTTCTTTTCTGGGACGAGAGGGGCCCCAGAGCACCCCGACGACTCTGAGCAAGGAGCCTGCCCTTCCTCCTCTCGCCCTCCTTTTTGGGACCGTACCGACCAACGAGTGTTTCTCTCGGCTCTGGGGCCGCGGGACGCAAAACGAAACTGCTTACCTATTGGGTGGTGAGACACTTGCGTGGAAATCATTTCTGCTCACTTGAGGCAGGCACTGCGGTCAAGTGGGCTTACAGGTCCAGGTGTTCCATGGACCGGGTAGATTCTAAGCGGCCATCGTGACCGTCCAAAGCGGACGTATGGGTTGTCTGGGCAGTGACTCGAGTCGTACCCACCCGTTTTTGGGGGAAAAAAAGGGAGAACCCATCATCTTCAGCACATTTCCCTCTGCCACAGCACGCCACGCAACCAGGTGGTTTTCCTACTGATTGCCGTTCCAAGCTACCATAGCGGGCGATGCCGCAGGGATACTGTCCAGATTTCCAAACCAAAGCAGATAGGCCTTCTCGCCGAGGCGCAGCTGCCTGGTCGATCAAGCCCCAGGCCCTGGTGCTCCTGAGGGCTGCGGGGACACCCAGGACTACGCTGCTGACGGCAGGTGGCTCCGGGCCTCAGTGGCCTGCCAGTGGGCTCTACTTGGGAATCCGTGCTCTTGCACGGGGTACGGGGTGGGTGGGGGGGAGTCGGTTGCAGGGGGGCCTCCCTACACATGCCTCTTCTTCCGTCACTTTGGCTGCGGCTGAGCCTGGCACTGGGTGCGTGCACGCTCAGGAGACAGGCTTCTGCATGTCTCTGGACAGGCCCCGTGCCAGCTGGGACCTGAGCCCCAGCGCAGGTGCACCACCTGCGCTCAGGTTCGTTGGACCGGCCCAGGTCAGCTGAGAGGGAGGAGAACGTGGTCGTCACCCGCGGAGGGAAGCAAAAGTGCCGACACCTGCCAGCGGGAGAGCCGCATCCAACAGCCCTGTGGGATCTAAGCCCCCTCTCGCTCCATCCGCTGCCTCCGCCTGACCCCCTCCTTTCGGGGCGCCCAGACGGCGCCCGGGCTGGGGGTGGGGGAGGGGGAGGGGCAAGCGCTAGGCCTCCCGCGCCGCCGCACACCGCTCTCTGAGGCCCGCAAAGCCGGGAGCAAAGCGCAGGCGCCCCGGCCCGCTGGGCCGCCCACGCCCAGCGCCACTCACCCCGCCCCCGGCAGACTCGCCCAGACCCCGCCCCTCCTGGTTGCTCTGGAGACGGTGGCCACTGGCGGGAGGTGCCCAAGCCCGGGAGTGGGAAGGCGGTTGCGATGGATTGGGGGGGAGGGGAGGCGTTTTCTGCACTCGGGAGTTGTCCCCAGTGGCAGTGCCGGGACAGAGGCGGCCAATAGGCATCCCGCCGAAACCCACCCGATGCACTTCGGGGAGCGCGTCCACTGCCAGGAAAACCTCCAGCGCCGGGGGAAGCGGGGTTCCAAAATGTATACACCGAATGCCAGCAGGAGGCCACGGGGACGCGACGGAAGGGGTCGCCGACGTGGGTGGAGCCTGCCGGGTGGGGACTGGGCTAGGAGAGAAGCTCTGCTATGCTGTCCTGGACAGTTGTTCCCTCCTGTGTGTCTGGTGAAAAGCCAAGAGACAGAAGAAGCTCCAGGAACAAGAGAGCGGCTCCGGGGCCCAAAGTCAGAGCCAAAACTTCCACCGCTAGGGGCCACTGTTGGATAGGAATAGTTCCTTCCTGACGCTTGCTGGGGGCCAGAGGGCTGAGTTCTAAGGCAGGGGGAGGGGCAGGGCCCCTTGCAGAAGGGGCTGTGGGGGAAGGGACCCGTGGGCCAGCTCTGGGGCTGCTGGGAGAGCCCCCCTCTCCATGCCATAGCTCACCTGGCCCAGGCCAAGGGTCTGGGTCGGGCCAGGCTGCCAGACCCGTCTGAAGAGGGGGATTCCTCGCCAACCAAAGTCCCCGAGGCCTCCTCCTCCAGCGGGGGGGCCTAGCTAGGGCCGGCCGGCGTTGCCCTGCAGGTCTCTCCCACGGCCATGGTCACAGACATGCTGTCTCCCATCGCCGTCACCTCCACCTTATGTCAGGGGAACCCCGGCCTTTCCCACCGGTGGCCTGCGGGCTTCGGCCTGGGCTCCCGGCCAGGCCTGCAGAGGCCTGTCTCCCGGAGAGGACAGGCCCAGGGTCTTCCCTCTCCCTTGTCAATGACCTCTCTTTCTCTGCCTTTCTTTTCTGGGACGAGAGGGGCCCCAGAGCACCCCGACGACTCTGAGCAAGGAGCCTGCCCTTCCTCCTCTCGCCCTCCTTTTTGGGACCGTACCGACCAACGAGTGTTTCTCTCGGCTCTGGGGCCGCGGGACGCAAAACGAAACTGCTTACCTATTGGGTGGTGAGACACTTGCGTGGAAATCATTTCTGCTCACTTGAGGCAGGCACTGCGGTCAAGTGGGCTTACAGGTCCAGGTGTTCCATGGACCGGGTAGATTCTAAGCGGCCATCGTGACCGTCCAAAGCGGACGTATGGGTGGTCTGGGCAGTGACTCGAGTCGTACCCATCCGTTTTTGGGGGAAAAAAAGGGAGAACCCATCATCTTCAGCACATTTCCCTCTGCCACAGCACGCCACGCAACCAGGTGGTTTTCCTACTGATTGCCGTTCCAAGCTACCATAGCGGGCGATGCCGCAGGGATACTGTCCAGATTTCCAAACCAAAGCAGATAGGCCTTCTCGCCGAGGCGCAGCTGCCTGGTCGATCAAGCCCCAGGCCCTGGTGCTCCTGAGGGCTGCGGGGACACCCAGGACTACGCTGCTGACGGCAGGTGGCTCCGGGCCTCAGTGGCCTGCCAGTGGGCTCTACTTGGGAATCCGTGCTCTTGCACGGGGTACGGGGTGGGTGGGGGGAGTCGGTTGCAGGGGGGCCTCCCTACACATGCCTCTTCTTCCGTCACTTTGGCTGCGGCTGAGCCTGGCACTGGGTGCGTGCACGCTCAGGAGACAGGCTTCTGCATGTCTCTGGACAGGCCCCGTGCCAGCTGGGACCTGAGCCCCAGCGCAGGTGCACCACCTGCGCTCAGGTTCGTTGGACCGGCCCAGGTCAGCTGAGAGGGAGGAGAACGTGGTCGTCACCCGCGGAGGGAAGCAAAAGTGCCGACACCTGCCAGCGGGAGAGCCGCATCCAACAGCCCTGTGGGATCTAAGCCCCCTCTCGCTCCATCCGCTGCCTCCGCCTGACCCCCTCCTTTCGGGGCGCCCAGACGGCGCCCGGGCTGGGGTTGGGGGAGGGGGAGGGGCAAGCGCTAGGCCTCCCGCGCCGCCGCACACCGCTCTCTGAGGCCCGCAAAGCCGGGAGCAAAGCGCAGGCGCCCCGGCCCGCTGGGCCGCCCACGCCCAGCGCCACTCACCCCGCCCCCGGCAGACTCGCCCCGACCCCGCCCCTCCTGGTTGCTCTGGAGACGGTGGCCACTGGCGGGAGGTGCCCAAGCCCGGGAGTGGGAAGGCGGTTGCGATGGATTGGGGGGGGAGGGGAGGCGTTTTCTGCACTCGGGAGTTGTCCCCAGTGGCAGTGCCGGGACAGAGGCGGCCAATAGGCATCCCGCCGAAACCCACCCGATGCACTTCGGGGAGCGCGTCCACTGCCAGGAAAACCTCCAGCGCCGGGGGAAGCGGGGTTCCAAAATGTATACACCGAATGCCAGCAGGAGGCCACGGGGACGCGACGGAAGGGTCGCCGACGTGGGTGGAGCCTGCCGGGTGGGGACTGGGCTAGGAGAGAAGCTCTGCTATGCTGTCCTGGACAGTTGTTCCCTCCTGTGTGTCTGGTGAAAAGCCAAGAGACAGAAGAAGCTCCAGGAACAAGAGAGCGGCTCCGGTGCCCAAAGTCAGAGCCAAAACTTCCACCGCTAGGGGCCACTGTTGGATAGGAATAGTTCCTTCCTGACGCTTGCTGGGGGCCAGAGGGCTGAGTTCTAAGGCAGGGGGAGGGGCAGGGCCCCTTGCAGAAGGGGCTGTGGGGGAAGGGACCCGTGGGCCAGCTCTGGGGCTGCTGGGAGAGCCCCCCTCTCCATGCCATAGCTCACCTGGCCCAGGCCAAGGGTCTGGGTCGGGCCAGGCTGCCAGACCCGTCTGAAGAGGGGGTTTCCTCGCCAACCAAAGTCCCCGAGGCCTCCTCCTCCAGCGGGGGGGCCTAGCTAGGGCCGGCCGGCGTTGCCCTGCAGGTCTCTCCCACGGCCATGGTCACAGACATGCTGTCTCCCATCGCCGTCACCTCCACCTTATGTCAGGGGAACCCCGGCCTTTCCCACCGGTGGCCTGCGGGCTTCGGCCTGGGCTCCCGGCCAGGCCTGCAGAGGCCTGTCTCCCGGAGAGGACAGGCCCAGGGTCTTCCCTCTCCCTTGTCAATGACCTCTCTTTCTCTGCGTTTCTTTTGTGGGACGAGAGGGGCCCCAGAGCACCCCGACGACTCTGAGCAAGGAGCCTGCCCTTTCTCTTCTCACCCCCCTTTTTGGGACCGTACGAACGAACGAGCATTTCTCTCGGCTCTGGGGCCGGGGGACGCAAAACAAAACTGCTTACCTATTGGGTGGTGAGACCCTTGCGTGGAAATCATTTCTGCTCACTTGAGGCAGGCACTGCGGTCAAGTGGGCTTACAGGTCCAGGTGTTCCACGGACCGGGTATATTCTAAGCGGCCACCGTGACCGTCCAAAGCAGACGTGTGGGTTGCTGGGCATAGACTCGAGTCGTAACCAGCCATTTTGGGGGGAAAAAAAGTGAGAACCCATCATCTTAAGCACATCTCCCTCTGCCAGAGCACGCCACGCAAACAGGTGATTTTCCTACTGATTGCAGTTCCAAGCCACCATAGCGGGCAATGCCGCAGGGATACTGTCCAGATTTCCAAACCGAAGCAGATAGCCCTTCTTGCCGAGGCGCAGCTGCCTGGTCGATCAAGCCCCAGGCCCTGGTGCTCCTGAGGCCTGCGGGGACACCCAGGACTACGCTGCTGAGGGCAGGTGGCTCCGGGCCTCAGTGCCCTGCCAGTGGGCTCTACTTGGGAATCCGTGCTCTTGCCCGGGGGTGAGGGGGGATTCGGTTGCAGGCGGACCTCCCTACACATGCCTCTTCTTCTGTCACTTTGGCTGCGGCTGAGCCTGGCACTGGGTGCGTGCATACTCAGGAGACAGGCTTCTGCGTGTCTCTGGACAGGCCCCGTGCCAGCTGGGACCTGAGCCCCAGCGCAGGTGCAACACCTGCGCTCAGGTTCGTTGGAGCGGCCCAGGTCAGCTGATCGGGAGGAGAACATGGTCCTCACCGCGGAGGGAAGCAAAAGTGGCGACACCTGCCAGCGGGAGGGAGAGCCGCATCCAACAGCCCTGTGGGATCCGAGCCCGCCCCCTCTCGCTCCATCCGCTGCTCCCTCCTCACCCCCTCCTTTCGGGGCGCCCAGACGGCGCCCGGGGTAGGCG
Organism: Dasypus novemcinctus; assembly: GCF_030445035.2. Classification (NCBI taxonomy): domain Eukaryota; kingdom Metazoa; phylum Chordata; class Mammalia; order Cingulata; family Dasypodidae; genus Dasypus; species Dasypus novemcinctus. The sequence goes on from NC_080689.1 coordinate 100,748,660, forward strand.
TGGGGGGGGGGCAAGCGCCAGGCCTCCCGCTCCGCCGCCCACAGACGGCTCTCTGACGCCCGCAAAGCCGGGACCAAAGCGCAGGCGCCCCGGCCAGCTGGACCGGCCACGCCCATGCCCACCGCCGCCCTGGCGCGCAGGCGCCACTCACCCCGCCCCCGGCAGACTCGCCCCGACCCTGCCCCTCCTGGTTGCTCTGGAGGCGGTGGCCACTGGCGGGAGGTGCCCAGGCCCGGGAGTGGGAAGACGGTTGTGATGGATTGGGGGGGGAGGGGGGGAGGCGGTTTCTGCACTCGGGGGTTGTCCCCAGTGGCAGTGCCGGGGCAGATGCGGCCAATAGGCATCCTGCCGAAACCCACCCCATGCACTTCGGGCAGCGCGTCCACTGCCAGGAAAAGCTCCAGCGCTGGGGGAAGCGGGGTTCCAAAATGTATACACCGAATGCCAGCAGGAGGCCACGGGGACGCGACGGAAGGGGTCGCCGACGTGGGTCGAGCCTGCTGGGTGGGCACTGGGCTGGGAGAGGAGCTCTGCTATGCTGTCCTGGACAGTTGTTCCCTCCTGTCTCTCTGGTGAAAAGCCAAGAGACAGAAGAAGCTCCAGGAACAAGAGAGCGGCTCCGTTGCCCAAAGTCAGAGCCAAAACTTCCACCGCTAGAGGCCACTGTTGGATAGGAATAGTTCCTTCCTGACACTTGCTGGGGGGCAGAGGGCTGAGTTCTAAGGCAGGGGGAGGGGCAGGGCCCCTTGCAGTAGGGGCTGTCGGGGAAGGGACCCCTGGGCCAGATCTGGGGCTGCTGGGAGAGCCCCCTTCTCCATGCCATAGCTCACCTGACCCAGGCCAAGGGTCTGGGTTGGGCCAGGCTGCCAGACCCATCTGAAGAGCCACGGTCACTGACACACTGTCTCCCATTGCCGTCACCTCCACCTTATGTCAGGGGAACCCCGGCCTTTCCCAACGGTGACCTGCGGGCTTCGGCCTGGGCTCCCAGCCAGGCCTGCAGACGCCTGTCTCCCGGAGAGGACACGCCCGGTGTCTTCCCTCTCCCTTGTCAATGACCTCTCTTTCTCTGCCTTTCTTTTCTGGGACCAGAGGCGCCCCAGAGCACCCCGACGACTCTGAGCAATGAGCCTGCCCTTTCTCCTCTCGCCCACCTTTTTGGGACCGTACGAAAGAACGAGCATTTCTCTCGGCTCTGGGGCCGGGGGACTCAAAACGAAACTGCTTACCTATTGGGTGGTGAGAACCTTGCGTGGAAATCATTTCTGCTCACTTGAGGCAGGCGCTGCGGTCAAGTGGGCTTACAGGTCCAGGTGTTCCGTGGACCGGGTATATTCTAAGCGGCCACCGTGACCGTCCAAAGCGGACGTATGGGTTGTTTCGGCATTGACTCGAGTCGTAACCAGCCGTTTTTGAGGGAAAAAAAGTGAGAACCCATCATCTCAAGCACATCTCCCTCTGCCAGAGCACGCCACGCAAACAGGTGATTTTCCTACTGATTGCCGTTCCAAGCCACCATAGCGGGCAATGCCACAGGGATACTGTCCAGATTTCCAAACCAAAGCAGATATGCCTTCTCGCCGAGGCGCAGCTGCCTGGTCGATCAAGCCCCAGGCCCTGGTGCTCCTGAGGGCTGCGGGGACACCCAGGACTACGCTGCTGAGGGCAGGTGGCTCCGGGCCTCAGTGCCCTGCCAGTGGGCTCTACTTGGGAATCTGTGCTCTTGCCCGGGGGGGGGGAGGGGGGATTCGGTTGCAGGCAGGCCTCCCTACACATGCCTCTTCTTCTGTCACTTTGGCTGCAGCTGAGCCTGGCACTGGGTGCGTTCATGCTCAGGAGACAGGCTTCTGCGTGTCTCTGGACAGGCCCCGTGCCAGCTGGGACCTGAGCCCCAGCGCAGGTGCACCACCTGCGCTCAGGTTCGTTGGAGCGGCCCAAGTCAGCTGAGAGGGAGGAGAACACGGTCCTCACCGCGGAGGGAAGCAAAAGTGGCGACACCTGCCAGCGGGAGGGAGAGCCGCATCCAACAGCCCTGTGGGATCCGAGCCCGCCCCCTCTCGCTCCATCTGCTGCCTCCCTCCTCAGCCCCTCCTTTTGGGGTGTCCAGATGGCGCCCGGGGTAGGGGTGCGGGAGGGTGAGGGGCAAGCGCCAGGCCTCCCGGGCCGCCGTAGACCGCTCTCTGACGCCCGCAAAGTCGGGACCAATGCGCAGGCGCCCTGGCCCGCTGGGCCCGTCATGCCCACCGCCGCCCTGGCGCGCAGGCGCCACTTACCCTGCCCTGGCAGGCTCGCCCCAACCCCGCCCCGCCCACTTGCTCTGGACAAAGTGGCCACTGGCGGGAACTTCCCTAGGCCGGGAGTGGGAAGACAGTTGTGATGGATGGGGGCGGGGGGTGTTTTCTCCACTCGGGAGTTGTCCCCAGTGGCAGTGCCGGGACAGATGCGGCCAATAGGCATCCTGCCGAAACCCACCCGATGCCCTTCGGGCAGCGCGTCCACTGCCAGGAAAACCTCCAGCGCTGGGGGAAGCGGTGTTCCAAAATATTTACACCGAATGCCACCAGGAGGCCACGGGACTTGACGGAAGGGGCCGCCGACGCGGGTGGAGCCTGCTGGGTGGGGACTGGGCTAGGAGAGTAGCTCTGCTCTGGTGTCTTGGACAGTTGTCTGTCTGGTGAAAAACCAAGAGCCTGAAGAATCCAGGAATAAGTGAGCGGCTCCGTTGCCCAAAGCCTGAGCCAAAACTTCCACTGCTAGGGGCCACTGTTGGATAGGAATAGTTCCTTCCTCACGCTTGCTGGAGGCCAGAGGGCTGAGTTTTAAGGCAGGGGGAGGGGTAGGGCCCCTTGCAGAAGGGGCTGTGGGGGAGGGGAGCCCTGGGGCAGATCTGGGCTGCTGGGAGAGCCCCCTCTCCATGCGATAGCTCACCTGGCCCAGGCGAAGTGTCTGGGTTGGGCCAGGCTGCCAGGCCCCTCTGAAGAGGGGGTGTCCTGACCCACCAAATTCCCCCAGACCTCTTCCAGCGGGGACCTACCTAGGGCCACGCCCTGCCGGTCTCTCCCAGGGCAATGGTCACAGACATGCTGTCCCCCATCGCCCTCACCCCCTCCTTTTGTCACGTTAATCCCGGTCTTTCCCACCGGTGGTGTGCAGTCTTAGGCCTGGGCTCTGGGCCACGCCTGCAGAAGCCTGTCTCCCAGGGAGGAGAGGCCCAGAGTCTTTTTTTCCCTTCAATCTGTTTATTTGATGTATTACATTGATTGATTTTCTTATCTTGAACCATTCTTGCATACCTTGAATGAATCCTCTCTCGTTCGTGGTGTATATTTCATTTAACGTGTTGTTGAGTACGATTAGGAAGTATTTTGTTAAGTATTTTTGCGTGTAGGTTCATTAGAGAAATTGGTCTGTAATTTTCCTTTCTTGTGGTGTCTTTGTTTCGCTTTGGTACTAGGGTAATGTTGTCGTCAAAGAAGGAGTTAGGCAATGTTCTTTCTGATTCAATTTTTTGGAAGTGTTTAGGCAGGTTTGGTGTTAGTTCTTTCTGGAATGTTTTGTAGAATTCACCTGTTAAGTCGTCTGGGCCTGGGCTCTTCTTTGTTGGGAGATTTTTGATGACTGATTCTATCTCTTTACTTCTGATTGGTTTGTTGAGATCATCGATTTCTTCTTTCATCAATATAGCCTCCTTATGTGTTTCTAGGAATTTGTCCATTTCTTCTGAACTGTCATTTTTTTGGAATGTAGTTTTTCAAAGTATCTTCTTATGATAGTCTTTATTTCTTTGGGGTCAGTGGTGATATCTCCTTTCTCATTTCTTATTTTGTGTATTTGCATCTTCTCATTTTTTTCTTTGCTAGTCTCACTAAAGGTTTGTCAATTTTATTTATCTTCTAAAAAAAGCAGCTCTTGGTCTTGTTTATCTTTTCAAGTGCTTTCTTATTTTCTATTTCATTTAGTTCTACTCTTATCTTTATTTCCTTCCTTCTTCTTCCTGTGGGATTACTTTGTTGTTTTTTTTCTAATTCCTCCAAATGTGCAGTTAGTTCTTCACTTTTTGCTCTTTCTTGTTTTTCAATGCATGTATTTATGGCTATAAATTTCCCTCTCAGTACTGCTTTTGCAGCATCCCATAAATTTTGGTATGTTGTGTTATTATCATTTGTTTCAAGGTAGTCATTGATTTCTTTTGAGATTTCCTCTTTGACCCACTGGTTTTCTAAGATTGTGCTGTTTAATTTCCATATCTTGGTGTGAAATCTGGGCCTCTGGCCCTTGCAGATTTCCAGCTTCACTCCACTGTGGTCAGAGATATTATTTTGTATGATTTTGATCTTTCTGAATTCATTAAGCCTTTCTCTGTGGCCTAGCATATGGTCTATGTTGGAGAATGATCCATGTGCACTTGAGAAAAATGTATATCCTGCTGTGTTTGAGTGTAATGATCTGTATATGTCTATTAGATCCAGCTCCTCTAATATACTGTTCAAATATTTAGTTTCTTTAGTGATTCTCTTTTGAGATGTTCTGTCCAGAGTTGATAGTGGTGTATTAAAATCTCCCAGTATAATTGTAGATGCATCTGTTCTTTCACTTAGCTTTTCCAGCATTTGCCTCACATATTTAGAGGCATCCATGTTAGGAGCAAAAATATTTATGATTGTTCGTTCTTCTTGACAGATTGTCCCTTTCACTAATATATAATATCCTTCTTTGTCTCTCACAACTGTTTCACATTTAAAGTCTATTTTGTCTGATAGTAGATAGCTCCTCCTGCCCTTTTTTGGTTATTGTTTGTTTGTAAGATTGTTTTCCAACCATTCACTTTCAGCCTCCATGAGTCTCTGGGTCTAAGATGTGTCTCTTGTAGATTGCATATAAATGGTTCATATTTCCTTATCCAGTGTCCCAGTGTGAATCTTTTGAAAGGTGAGTTTAATCCGTTGACATTCAGTGTTATTACTTTCAAGAAATTATTTATGTTAGCCATATTTTGATTGGACTTGTGTTTGTCATATTTTATTTGTGTTTTTTCTTCTCTTGTTGTCTTTTTTGTTGCTCTTACACTCTCCTCCAACTCTCCCTGTCCTGTTTTTTCCTTTCTTCCTGCAGAACTCCCTTTGGAATTTCTTGAAGGGGAGGTTTCTTGTTGGCATACTCTTTCACTTTTTGTTTATCTGTGAATATTTTGAACTCTCCCTCATTTTTGAATGCTAGTTTAGCTGGATAGAGTATTCTTGTTTGGAAATCTTTTTCTTTTAGTGTCCCAGCCAGTGGGACAATCAATGGGAGTGACAGATCCTAGAGGGAAAGAATGGTATGGGACAAGAGAGACACAAGGAACGACAGCAAGACAGTATTCTGATCAAGCTGCAAAACTTTATTGGGGGGACTGAGCATATATACTCTAGGGAGGAGGGGGTTGGGTAAGGATAGGTGGTGGTCTGGGATTGGCCACTGCTGTTGCTAGGGCGGGAGGCAGATTTGAGGTAAGAACTTTTGGCCGGAACTGGTTCTGTAAAGAAGGGGGGAGGGTGACCTAAGCTATTGTTGTATCAGCTCTGGCGGCCATGTTACCGGCATTGCTGAAAGGTAGATTCTATGCATGCTGCCTTAATCGCCCACAACATCTCCTCCCTTTGTTTTTCAAAAGGATGGAGGAAGAATGCTCATCGAGCACTCTTTTGGCATTAACCTGCTGGGGGAAGTAGAGGCCTCATTCCCCATGTTGCTTGTGGCTCTGTTTTTCTGGGGGGGGGAATTTGGGGTAGGAGTCACACAGAGTGAACCCTTATTTGTGCAGAGCGAACCCCTATGCTAATGAGGCATGCTTCTCAAGGAGCTCGAAAATGACCTTTAATTGTTTTGACCCTCCTTTGCAGTGCTTTGCCTCGCACCCAGCGGTACCAATCAAAGCATAGTTTCGAGTTATATGCTGTTCCTGTAGGAGGGGGCTCTTCACCCATGAGGGTGGGCAGCAATTAGTTAGTTTAGAGATATACCTTGATCAGTGAGGTGAAGCCGGTGATAGTACACTTGAATAGGCCTGCTAAGAGTGGAATCAATTTCGTCTTTTACTAGTTGTATAATTCTTTTTATGGCCCAAGGTGCAAAGGATATTACAAGGAGTATGGTTATTAAGGGACCTAATATGGGGAGAATGTAAGGAAGGATTCTGTTGAATCCCCAGGAGGCACCTCCTTGGGCTTCTCACTCACATTTGCGGTTTGCAATTCCTTCTCTAAGTTTGGACATGGAATCTTTGACTAAGCCAGAATGGTCAGCATAAAAGCAACATTCCTCGCCTAGTGCAGCACAAAGTCCTCCTTGCTTAAGGAAGAGTAGATCTAGGCCTCTCCTGTTTTGGAGAACAACTTCTGATAAGGATGTAAGGGATTTTTCGAGATGGGTGATGGAGTTTTCAATGCGTGCTAAATCTTCATCTATAGCAGCTCTCAGGTGGGACAAACCTTGATTTTGGAGAATGACAGCGGTGGTTCCAGTACCTAGGCCAGCAATACCTAAAAGAGAGGCAATAGTGACGGCCGTAACAAGTTGTCTTTTGTTCCTTGATATGGTTGGAGGTTGTGCATCCCAGTATTGATAAAGGTCTTCTCCTCTACGGAAGATGATGCGGGGCAGCACAGCTACTAAGAGGCACACTTCTTTAGTCTCATTGAGGGCTTTTGCTGATATACACAAGGAGTAAGCCCTGTGGAAGAGCATAGCCATTTTACCCCTGTTGGGGGAATGTAGAATTTACCTGTTGGTGGAGAGGATGACTGTGCACAGACCTTATTAAAGGAGAAGGGGATAGTACCAAGGCAATGTCCAGAGTAAATAACAGATTGCATGGTGAGGCCGATTTTTGTTGTATTCCAAGAGCATTGGGGAGGATTATCCTCGTTTGAAGTATTAAATGAGGTATTAAGGGTGAAAGCATCATAAAAAGGAGGGTTGGCAGAAAAACATAACCAACAACTATGGGTAAAGTTGGGCTGGGAGGAGTTTAGGGAGAGAAAAGCAGCTTGGAGCACTGACCAGAATGGGTTATAAGTTGGTTTAGGCTCCATGGAAGTTTTTGAAGGCAACAGTGTTAGGCTGGTAGCAAAGGAAGAATGGGTTGAAATGATTTGATTGGTGGGTTTGTGAGGAGAGGTAGTTGCGATTTGAGGGGATGGGGGTGAAGCTTGGTGAGGAGGGGGAGCAAGCACTACATTTGGCCCAATGGTGATTGATGGTTGCCGTACTGCTTCCTTTTTTATCATGATAAGACTCCCTGGGTTAGTCCCTGATACATAGAGCCTGATGCCCCAGGTTCAACCGATTGTCCAAGCAAGGTTATTGGGGAGCTGTACAGTGATATTTAATCCTACGCAGGTCACTGGGGTAGTGCGGCCGAGCCCATCAGTGGAAGAATGTTTGCAGCGAGGGGGAGCTCGTGTTAGGGTAAGATATTGATTGGTGGTACTAGGTTTCCAATCAGTGGCTAATGTTTCACACCCCCAGTATGCACAATAGTATTGATTGGGGGCATTGCAATAGGTTTTTCCAGGATTTGAGGCTGGACACATGTAGACCTGGCTGAGGTTAAGATTTTGGCATACGCCAGCACGGCCTCCTCTACGGGAGCTACTGGAGCCGCTATTGGCATTGGGGAAAGTGCCAGGGAGAAACAGGGTAGTGACATTAAAGATAAAGGAAGGTGCCCGCGCGGTAATGGTGGAATTTACAATTTTTGAATCTTCCCATAGTATTAGGGACCAATTCCAAGGCTGGTGGGGTTTAGTTTCAAGGGAAGTGGTGCTTAGGTTATTGAGCACACTTTGCAGGAAAAAATGTAGGGCGACAGCCTTAAATGGCAGTGAGCTTAATAAGGCCATGTTACCGAGGGCTGTAGGTGTTTAAGGAAGGCAAGTTAGCAGAATGAAGCACGCTACAATGCACAAATACGTTACGGCAAGAAGGGTTTTTTCTAGCAGGTTCCAATCTTTTGGGGCAATGGTTGCTAATCTGGCTGTGAACAGCAATGCCAGAAAGCCAATTGGCAGGAGCCAATAGTTATTGTGGCAATAATTCATGTGGCTTTAGTGATGGAGCAAACCTGTACGCTGAGCTTCTTTAAGTTGCAGGCTGTATGTGGATTCTCTGCGCGGAACTTGAAATCCAATGAGGTTTCTCCGCGCAGGTTACAGCAAGGTTGGCGTTTTTTTGTTGGCGACATGCTGGAAGAGAAAAAAAAAATTTATTTTCTCAGGGAGGGATTTGTTCCCTGGAAAGGTTGTTGTTAAAGGGGAGAGGGGTTTTTTCCGATAGTGGAGGATTAACATGTCTTATTAATCTTCTGGAAGCCAGTGAGGGCCTTCTTTTTCTTGGTCATATATGCAAGCAGAGCCTCGCCCCCAGATGATAACGGGGTCAGGCCCATTCCATTTCGATGTTGAGGGGTTGCACCACATAACGGTGGCTTGTCGCGTTTGTGTTTTGGGATGCCAGTGCCTATCGCCTGCAGAGTGCCCTTCTTGATCCAGAGTTAGGAAGTTGAGGACAAAGAGAGCATGATGTAAAAGATCTTGGGGGCGTTGTTTTGTGAGATCGAGAGTGCTATCAGCTAGACGGCACAAGGCATTTTTTAGGGTGCGATGTGCTCGTTCTACTATTCCTTGGCCCTGGGGGTTGTATGGTATTCCTGTATTATGTACGATTTGTAATTTTTGACAGAAGGTTTGAAAATTTTTTCCAGTGTATCCAGGTCCATTGTCTGTTTTAATGAGCTGAGCCTGGCCTAGAATAGTGAAACAATGTAGTAAATGAGAGATAACGTGTTTTGAAGCTTCTCCTGATTGTAGGCTAGCTAAAATAAATCCGCTGTATGTGTCAACGCAAACATGAATATATTTGAGTTGCCCAAAACTGGCAAAATGGGTGATATACATTTGCCAGATTTCGTTTGGGATAAGTCCTCTTGGGTTGACTCCTAGGTGAGGGACTGGCAATTGGGTTACACAATTTTTGTAGATTTTAACAATTTCCCTTGCTTGTTCTCTAGTAATATTGAATTTTAGTTGGAGAGTGTTTGCATTTAGGTGATGTTGTGCATGGGCTTGGGAAGCTAAGGTAAAAGAGTTGCAAAGATTGGGACATATTAGCTGAGTGGCAGCATCTGCTAATGCATTGCCATCTGCAAGAGGGCCTGGTAGACTTTGGTGGGCACGGAGATGCCCTATGAAGAAGGGGTGCTGTCGTTTGAGAATTAGTTTTTGCAGCTGTGAGAATAAGGGGACTGCAGTGGAGGAGGGCTTGATAAATGGAGTGGTTTCTAATAGCGGTATAGACTGGGCTATATATGCACTATCAGTGTATAAATTTAAAGGTTGGTTTTGAAGGTGGGAAAAAACTTGCAGGACTGCGTAGAGTTCGACAAGTTGGGCTGAAGTATAGGGAGAATGCATGGAAAAGGCTTGACCCTGGATGACGTAAGCTGCAGTCCCATTAGCTGATCCATCAGTAAAGACTAAGGTGGCCAAGTCTATGGGTTTTGTTTTAGTGACTTTAGGGAAGGTGAATTGATGGATTTTGGTGAACTGAATTAGTGGATCACCAGGGTAGTGGTTATCAATATTGCCTGGAAACAAAAAGTATGCGATAGCCCATTCGTCGTTGGTTTGGGAGAGCCAATGGATTTGATCCTGAGTGTACGGAACGATACGGGAATCGGGGTCTTTTCCAAACAATTGGTGACTAGTTTGCCGGCCTTTTATTATGAGGGCAGCTATAAGAGAAATGTATGATGAGAGCACCTTTGATGGAGTAGCAGAGAGGTGAACTCAGAGCAATGGGTGACCTTGTCCATTTTGCTGTTTTATGTTTGATTGCCAGAAAACTCCTGTAGGTGTATGAACTGTAGCTAGAATTATAAAGATTAAGGGTTGGTGGTAATTTATTTGATAACAGGTTTGACTTTGGATAGTTTGATTTATTAAGATAAACACTTGCATTGCCTCTGGAGTTATGCTTCGGGGAGAGGAGGGGTTTGCATCACCTTTTAAGATATTATAGAGTGGCAGAAGTGTTTCAGTGGGTAGTTTTAGGTAGGGGCAGAGCCATTGAATGTCTCCTAGAAGTTTTTGGAAATCATTTAGAGTTAATAGATGGGAGGTTCGCAGCTGAACGCAGGGTGTTAAAACTTGTTGGTGCTAAAGCTCGAAACCCAAATAGGAAAAGGGGTTTGAAGTTTGCACCTTATCAGGGGCTATTTGAAGACCTCTTGCAGTTAAGTTTTTTAGAAGGTCTTGAAAACAAAGGTGTAGGTTGGACAAGTTTTGACCTGCTAACAGGATATCATCCCTATAATGAAGGATATAGATTTGTGGCCATAGTTGCCGGATGGGGTTAATAGCGTCGGCAACAAATTTTTGACATAAAGTTGGACTATTGGCCATGCCTTGTGGTAAGACTTTCTATTGAAATTGGGGCATAGGGCCTTGGAAGTAAATTTGAGGAACACTAAAGGCGAAATGTTGCCTATCTTTCGGGTGAAGCGGTATGGAAAAAAAAATCATTTAAGTCTATAATTATTTTGTGAAAGTCAATAGGAATAGCAACTGGTGAAGGGAGACCGGGTTGCAGTGCCCCCATGGGCACTATTGCTTGGTTTACAGCTCGTAAGTCTTGTAATAGTCTCCATTTACCTGTTCTCTTTGTTATGACAAAAATGGGAGTGTTCCAAGGGGACTGAGTGGGTTCAATATGCCCGGCGTTAAGTTGTTCCTGTGCTAACTCTATAGCCGCTAGGGTTTTTTCCTGAGTTAGGGGCCATTGATCAACCCATACTGGCTCCATGGATTTCCAGGAGATTTTTTCAGCATGGGGTACAGGGATGTCAATGGCCATCAGGTTAAATTTTGAGAGAGCCCGAGTCCTGTTTTAGTTGTATTAGGTGTTATAGAGATGGGCTGCTTTATCCCTTGATTAGTTTTGCCCAGGCCTTTGCCAGGGAGAAAGTTCATTTTGAGCACCTGAGCAGTAACTACATCGCTGGGGCTGCACATAAAAATTTTCATTTGAGTTAGAATATCTCTGCCCCAGAGATTAACGGGGAGAAGGGGATAATATATGGTATAACTGTACCAGTGTTTCCTTCCTCATCTTCCCATTTTAGGGTTTGTGAACTTTGTAGAGGATTTGTGGCTTCACCTATTCCTTTTAAGTGGGTGGCAGCGGCTGTGAGGGGCCAGGATTTTGGCCAGTGGTTTGAGGATATAACTGTGGAATCGGCTCCTGTGTCTAAGATTCCCTCAAATAGCTTGCCATTAAGTTTTAGTTTTAAGGTGGGCCGATTATGGGATATTGGTTGTGCCCAAAAAACATCGGAAGATCCAGGGCCTTCTGTGGGGCGCTGGAACTTTTTGAACTTTGAGTTGACATGTTGAATGGGGAATATTATAAGTTGTGCTATTCAAGTACCAGAAAGAATATGAATAATATTGTTTGAGGTGGTTGCAATTATTTGTATGTCACCCTTAAAGTAATTATCTAGTACACCTGGGATAATTTGGATTACACGCAGGGTGACACTAGCTCTTCCTAAAATGAGACCAAAGGTATTTGGGGGCAGAGGCCCCTAGATCCCTGTAGGTATGAGGAGAGGGCTGGTTTCTGGGGTTAATATTGACTCGGAGGCGGTACAGAGGCCCATTCCTATGCTCCCTGCTGTAGCTCTCCATAGGTCTGAGATGCGGCAGCATGGTTTATAGTTGGGAGCGCAGGGACTGCGACTGGGGAAGGTCAAACAAACCGCACTGCCCTGGGTTTGTTCTGGTCAGGGCCTGGGGCTGGCCCCATTGCAAGTTTCCCTGGGGCTTAGGCCTAAGGGGTTGGCCATTAATATCTATGCAGGAGTGACACTCGGATGCCCAATGAAACCCTTTTTTACAATGGGGGCAAATAGAGGGTGGCAATGAGGGTTTCTTAGAGATGAATGAGGGGGAATTGACTCTTGGTATGGGGCAATTTTTTGAAAAATGGCCAGGTTGTTTACAGTTATAGCATGTAGGAGGCTTAGTTTGTGCTACAAAATTTTGGAGGGCAGCGCCAATGGCTATTCCCAGAGTTTGAGTGGGCCCGATGCCAGAACAAAGTTTTATGTAGTTATTAAGATCGATATTGCGAAAAAGGTGAATTGCGGCTTGGCAGGCAGCGTTGGCATTTTCAAAAGCCAGATGTTTAATGAAATCACTATCACTCTTGCTGGCCCCAAATAAACGCTCAGCCATATTTTGTAGGCGGTTGAGGAAATCGGTATATGGTTCATCGGATCCTTGCCTTAATTTATCGAGAGAGGCAGTGGCAGAACCCTTTTGTGGAAGTTTTTTCATGCTCTAAGTGCGGCTGTTTGTATTTGTGCTATAAGGCCGGGGGGGAACTGGGCTTGTTTGTTATTTTGATGGTAGGGGCTTTGACCTAGAAATTTGTTTAATGCCCATTTTTTAGAGGTGGCTTTATGGGCATTACGGGTGGCATACTTTTTTGCAGTGTTCTTCATAATCAGATTTCCACAACAGGAAATCGCCGCCGGACAAGGCAGCTCTAGCTAATTGAAACCAATCGTTGGGAGTAAGTTCTTTCTCACTGATGCTTTCTAATAATGCAAATGTAAAGGGGGCGGTGGCGCCATAAGCATTCACTGCCTTTTTAAATTTTTCTAAATATTTTAAACTAAGTTTCTTATTTTTAGCTGTTGTTGTAGTACTAACTTCCTCTTGCTCTCTCCATGTAGTACTAACTTCCTCTTGTTCTCCCTCGTCAGAGCTGGGGGGGGTCTTCCTCACTTTTGCTACTCAAAGTGCCATTTTGAGACCTGGTGGCGCCATCTTGGGAGCTGGCAGCGCCATCTTGGGAGCTGGCGGCAAGGTCTTTGCTCTGACTGCGCATGACTGGGAAAGCATAGGTATGGTGAGCACAATGGGGGCGGGGTGAGTGGACATTTTCTGGGAGTGCTAAGGCAGCAATCGTTTGAGTTGCCAACTGAAGTTCGGCCAGTAAATCGGCGGCCAGCTGCCACTCTTGATTAAAGGTTTCTTTAAAGTTATCGGCGTGTAGCCGGAGATTTTTTGTTATCCTTTCTAAAGCGTGGAATTGAGGCAGAGACGTGGCTGGATAAAAAGGAGGATACGGATTGGGAAAATTAGGATTATAGGGGGGTGGCCGAAATGGGGGAAGGGAATTGGTCTTGAACATGGAAGGAATTTTAGCTTTTGGTTTTGTCTCTGGGTTTTCAAAAAGAGGGTGGGTTTTAGCCTCTGGTTCAATTTCGGCTTGATCAGGTGATAGACTAGCTTGACTGGTTGGGGTATTTGGCCTACTTTCATTGGGGTTTTTGTTAAGGGGGCTTTCAGGCATATTAATTATTACTGAGCTGCATGCTGAAGTGGGACAAGAGTGCTCCTTCAAAGCTTCCTCTCCCTTTTTGCAAAGTTCTTGAATGTCTGGAGTGGAAAAATGGACTTTTAGGGTTTCAGAAATAAGACTCCAGTAAGAAAAGGCAGTAACTGGGACTTTTCCTGGCCCAAAAGTTTTGTAATAGTCTTGTAGGCAGTCTCCGACCCTTTTCCAACACTTATTATCTATGGTACCTTCTAGAGGGAACGAAGGGCAGGTTTTTAACAAAAATTCAAAAAAGTGTGTGAGATCCTTTTTCTTAACTCTAGTTCTTTATGCCTTGAGTGCCTCTTTCAATTGTTTCATATATAAACTATGTTGGGAAGTTCCTTGTCCCATGGTGGGGGAGGGGGGAGCCTACCTTTTTGCTTTTTTCTTTTTTTTTCTTTCTTTCTTCTTTACGCCAACACTGGGTGATTTCTCAATGGATCTGTCTCACGAGCAAGTCCCTCATGGTGATCTCGGGTGACGGATCTGTCTCACGAGCGAGTTCCCTCATGGCGATCCCGGGTGCGGTGAGTGAGAGCGCTCTCTTCTTTAGTGTGGCATTCTATCCCTCAGAGGTTTTGGGCCCCACGTTGGGTGCCAGTTTGTCCTGGCCAGCAGGACGATCAACGGGAGCTCCAGATCCTAGGAGGGAAAGAATGGTATGGGACAAGAGAGACACAAGGAACGACAGCAAGACAGTATTCTGATCAAGCTGCAAAACTTTATTGAGGGGACTGAGCATATATACTCTTGGGAGGAGGGGTGGTGGATAAGGATAGGTGGCAGTCTGGGATTTGCCGCTGCTGTTGCTAGGGTGGGAGGCAGATTTGAGGTAAGAACTTTTGGCCGGAACTGGTTCTGTAAAGAAGGGGGGAGGGTGACCTAAGCTATTGTTGTATCAGCTCTGGCAGCCATGTTACCGGCATTGCTGAAAGGTAGATTCTATGCATGCTGCCTTAATCGCCCACAACATTTTAGTACCTTGACTATATCATACCACTGCCTTCTTGCCTCCATGGTTTCAGATAAGAAATCAGCACTTAATCTTCTGGAGCTTCCCTTGTATGTGATGGTTTTCTTTTCTCTTGCTGCTTTTAGAATTTTCTCTTTGTTTTGGGCGTTGGATAATTTGACAAGTATATGTCTTGGGGTGGGCCTGTTGGGGTTTATGATGTTTGGGGTGCGCTGTGCTTCTTGGATATGTACATCCATCTCTTCCAGTAGATTTGGGAAGTTTTCAGCCATTATTTCCTGCAACACTCCTTCTGACCCCTTTCCATTCTCTTCTCCTTCTGGGATGCCTATAATATGTATGTTTGTGCATTTTGCATTGTCATTCAGGTCCCTAAATCCTAGCTGGATTTTTTCTATCTTTTTATCGATCAATTCTACTATCTGTTTGATTTCTGATGTACTGTCTTCCACATCACTAATTCTCTGCTCTGCCTCTTCTAATCTGCTGTTATTTGCTGCAAGTGTATTTTTGATTTCTTGAACTGTGGTGTTCATTCACATCATATCTGTTATCTTTTTGCATATGTCTGCAATTTCCCCTCAAGTGTTGTCTTCATATTGTTAACCTCTTCATTAAATTTGTCTGTGATATATGTTCTGAGATCTTTAATTACTTGTGTGAAGTTCTGCTCCCCTTCCTGGTTTTTAGTTTGTTCATTGGATTCAGCCATGTTTTCCTGATTACTGGTTTGGTTTGTAGATTTTTATTGCTGTCTGGTCATCATTTTATCTTCATGGGTTTAATCACTTCCTTAGCTTCTTTGTCTAGTCTTGGGGATTAATTAGCTCTTGTTTTTGCATAAATGTTATATCTTCTCTTTGTCACTTTGTTCTTCTTATTCTAATTTCTTATTGCTGGCTGAGTTCACTTTGAAGGAAACTATTACGGCCAGGGAAAGGCAATTGTGTAAGAAAGGAAAATGTGTAAAGTAGTATTGGTAATAAATGTTAACAGAGCAACAATATGAGATCTGGGAGGATGGATATTAGATTCATGTAAGTTATAGCAGTAGGTAGAGTACCTATAATGAGGTAGTTGACTGAATATGGGAGGAGTATGGTATGAATCAAAAAGCTAGTGTTTTCATGAGAGACGGAAAGAGAAAAGAAAGGCAATAGTTTCAAGAGTGGATAAAAGACAGAAAACAAAACAAAGGTACTAGAAATTAAGAGTTAGACAATTTGGGGATGAAAGAAAGGGAGGTGGAATATAGGAGACACAGTAGATGATGGAGGATATCAAGATGTGGGGGAAAGGGGATAGTGTAGTTAACCAAAATAAATTCACACAGAAATGAGGCAACAGAGGATGGGAAACCCAGCAAATGTGAGGTGTTTCCTGCAGCACCTATTTTACACTTAAGATAAAATGAAATAAGAAGAAAATGAGGGACAAGAGAGAAAAAAAAAGAGAAGAAAGAAAGAAAAAGGGGATGGGTAAAGGGAGGGGAACAAGTAAGGAAAGAAAAAAAGATATAGAACAACCACAACAGCAACAACAAAAAACCCCCCTAAATAACTAAAAAAAAAAAAAAAGACTTTGGGGGATACGATGGGAGAAAATACTAGGAGAAAATGCAACGTTAGCAATCAGGACAATAAAAATAAAAAAAATAAAAATAAACAAAACAAAACAAAACAAAAAACAAAAAAGAAAAAATGCAAACATTGAGGGCTAGGACTTTCAAGGACCTCTGATGGACCTCAGGGCGTGATGGATTCAGGGATGGAAAGTCTGTGATATTGCAGACTCAAGAGGTGTGAGTCTCTGGGGTCTGGGACACCAGGGTTTAGGGGACTCAGACCTGGCAAACTCAAATCTGGTTAACAGGGAGCCTGCGAGCATCACAGTGCAAAACAGCCTTCAGGGATCCCTGCAGCTGGGATAGGACCAGCCAGCCCTATGGGGGAGGTCACATCCACAAACTCTAACCTATGTGTCAGAACCCCGCAATTCACCCTCTCACTTGGGTCTCTTCTGTGGCTGTATCACCAATTCAACTTCAGGACACCTCCCACCCTGTAAGCCCTTGAAACGGCCACCTGGGGGCGCCTCTAAACTACAGCCAATTTAATGATGCTGCAGATCAGTAGCCAGGCCCAGGGGGTGGGGCTCCAGCCAGAAACACTGATATCAGAGTCCAAAACCAAAATTCCCACACTTCACAAAATATTCCCCTAATCGGCTTCCAGATGTCTCCCACCCTGCCAGTCCCTGAAACAGCCTCCTGGTGACGTCTCTTTATTGTGAGCAATTTAAGGCCGCTGCAGACTGGCCTTGGGGGCAGGGCTCTAGCCAGAAGTGCTATTATTTGTGTCCACAATCAAAAATCCCTGCCTCGCAATAAAACTCCTGTCTGTCTCCCCAAATCGGTCTTCGAAGGCCTCCTGCCCTGTTAGTTCCCAATACCCCACTTAGGGCTTATGAATTCCCCAATACCACAGAGCCTCCAGGAACTGCCACTGCAGCACCAGTGCCACAGCTCCACCCACCCCAAGAGGGAGCATCCTGCACGCAGCCCCCACCTCCATGTAATAGAGCCTCAATTTTATCTTATATATGAATTTTCTCTGTTACCTTCCCACCAAATCAATGTCCAGACATCTCCTGCCCTGCAAAATCCTGAAACAGCCTGGTCCCAAAGAATTTCCAATGCTGCCCAGCTGCTTCTTTGCAGGAGAGATTGTCAGGTGCACTCACTCAGCCACCATCTTGCCCCACTCCCCATTTACATATTGATGGTCCACAAGGTTCAATCTTCTCACTTTCCTTCTCATTCACCATAGTCTATTCAATGACCACATCCAAACCTATTGTTTCAAGGAGGAGGCCAAGGACTCTTAACTTTTCATATCTAGCCCAGCTCTCTCTCCTGAGTCCCACATGTGAATTTCTCACTTGTCTTTCATAAATCTCTCAAACTAAGGCTGTTACTCCACAGGTCTAAACCATTTTCTTTTTCAGTATGAATGTCACCACCTTCTGCCCAATTCTCTAAGCCAGAAACCAGATGATTTCCTTTATATTTCCCACTCTATCATTCTGAAATAATATTAGTCTGAAGATGTGTCAATACTATTTCCTAAATATATCTTCTCAATTCCACACCACCTCCCCATTTCTCACTGTAGACTTAGTCCATTATTTCATCACTGATAGCCTGGATTATTGTCACAAGCCTCCAAATATTTTCTCTGCTTCTGGTCCAGCCTCCTTCAAATTTATCTTCTACACTGCAGCTAGGACAGGTATAAAATTAAAAATATTTCTTATCTAAAACCATTCAATTATTTATATAGTTTGCATAATAAAATTCAAATCCAGCATTTTAGAACAGAAATCTCCAAACTAGACATTATCCACCTCTACAACTCATCTGTGAATCCCCCAACAGAATTATCTTACACTAAAGGTCAGCATATTCTAAACAGTGTTCCAAGGAACACTTCTTTCAGATATTAATAAAATTCTGGTCTAATAAGTTGGTGAACATGGGGAAATGAACTTAAACACAGTGATGGGCAGAGAGTGTAAACTATAATGTAAACTGTAATATACTTTAGCAGCAATGTTCCAAAATGTGCTCATCAATTGTAATAAATATACCACACTAATGGAGGATGTTGTTAATGTGGGAAAATGTGGAAAGGGTTTGGAGTGGGACATATCAGAATTCCCTCTATATTTTTTGTAACATTTATGTAGTCTAAGTATTTTTTTTTTAAATTTAAAAGTATATTTAAAAAAATAAACACAGTAATGGGCATTGAGGATATCCAAATAAGGAAGAGAGAAGATAAAGTTTGAGCACTGAACTCCTGTTTTTCACTGAATAGCTACTAACATCTGAAGGCATTCAGTTTGGGAAATGTTACCAAAAGCATTTGGGAAAACTTAAAGTTCTGACAATATGCTCTACTCTCCTATTTCTTCACCTCTGCCTGGTGAGCCATCCATTCATTCAGTCATTCATTTGTTCATACACTCCAAAACAATCATTGGATATCAACTAGTATATGCTTTACATTCAGGGGGAGAACATGCTCTTGGTGACCCAAACTTTGTAAACATATGATTAAAACAGTCAGGATAAGTGCTCTGAATTTTGGAGCATAGTGTAAGGATCTGAGTTTGGCAGATCAATCGACAACAAGCTTCCCCCTCCCCCCCCTTGACAGGGATATCCCTCAGATAGGAGTCAAATTTTTTTTTTACTTTAGGTATTAAATGGAATCTTAGGTGTTAAATGAGCATATATTTACAGATGTCATATCTTTCCTTTAGGTTGATCCTTTTATTGTTATGAAGTCTCCCTCTCTGTTTGTAGAGGTATAGGTAAAGTATATGTACATGTCATGAAAGTTAAGTTGGTACCAAATGAAACATGATTTTATATATTAAGGATGTTGCATTTTAACCCCATGGAAAACACAGGAAAAGGAAATGACAATATATCCATATAGGAAAAGGAATGCAATCAATGTGGTACAATTCAAAACATCCAATACTTATAATAGTAGGAAAAAAGGGTTGTGTTTAAAATGAATTCTTACCTTAGGACAAACTTTCTGGATAGAGTTAAGAAATTCATAATAATAATAATTTGAAAGAGTGGCAGAGTAAACTAGGCTGATGGGACAGTAGTGATCATGAGATTATTCTAGATAGATATTTTTCATTATGTTCATGTATCTAGTCAAGAAAACTAATATATTTTAAATAAAATGCAGATTTCTGGTTCTCCACACCAAATCACAGATAAAAATATCTGAGTATAAGGTATAGAAAATAGTATTTTAAATATGTTTCCTACAAGATTTTCATGTACAATAAAGATCGAACCTTTCTGTTGGGAGACTGTAATGAATTCAATAATTGAAAGGTTCAGAATCCTTGATGTAAGTCATATATATTGGCTTCTTCATTTTCCACTGACCACTAAAATATTATATACCTGAACCACAGTTTAACCTCCTGCCACAATGTCTTTAAATTATAGTTTTGTTTTTTATTTACCAAGAAAGGGTTCTTATTTGCTAAAAAAAAATTTATCTTTTTTATTATTGTTCTTTTTTATTAATTGTCTCTAATAACAGTTATATGTTATTTAATTATCCCTGTAAAAGCTATCACTTTCAGCATTCTTGCATCAGGAAAACTTTTTCTTAAGAATGGTATGTTCCCTTCTCTGTGAAAAACAAATATGTAATTGCTTTTTAGCCTGAGAAATATTTAACAAAAATGGTAAAAGCATGGCTGCCCTGATGGAAGGGGCTGAGGGTCAGAACTGTGTACTCTCAGTTTCCTCCATGACTCCTGCATTAATTTCCTAGCTGCTGTAATGGATTCCATATAATGGGTTGGCTTACCAACAGGGATTTACAGACTCAAGGTTTCAAAGGCCAGAAGGCTTGCTTCCTCCCAGAGTCAGTACTTAGAACTCACCAGCCATGTTGGTGCTCCTTGGCTTTTCTGTCATGTGCTGATGCATATGGCTGCATCTTCTCCTTTCTCTTCTGGGTTCTGTTGACTTCCAGCTTCAGGCTGCTTCCAGAGTTTCCTTTCCACATCCATTTGCTTTGCTTATAAGGACTTCAGCGACACTGGATTTAAGGCCCATATATTCAAGGGTCCTATTTACAAAAGTGTTCCCACCCACAGACCAGGGGTTGGAACCTGAACATACCTTTTGTGGGGGACATTATGCAATCCCCAACACCAAAGATACCCTCTGACAACTCACCTTTCCAATGGGACCCAGAAAGCAATAAAAAAAATCATTAAGTGAAAAATCACTTTGGAAATCAGTATTTCAAATGTCCACAATTCTCACTTTGCCCTGAACACTAATTCAGTCAAATTTGATGCAATTTGTATTAACTCTCTTTGTGAGAATGTTTACTTTTGCCTTCTTTATGGCTTTAACTTCTTTAGTGCTTTAGTTTCAAGAGAATTTTATAATTATTTCTATAAATATGTGTTTGTGCATATACTAAAAAACCATTATGGAAAGATGGGGTACAAATAGTCTGAATACATATTCATTATTATTATCTTTATTGAAATCTTGTGAACTCAAATGGCTTCTATTACTTTACAATGATTCTTCTGGGAAGATGGCAGATTAGCAAGACAGAGGACTCTTCTCTTCCAGAAAAATAGCTAGAGGACAGGCAGAAATGGCCTGGAAAGAAACTTCTAGGGGTCAGGACCCCAGGGGAAGCCTGGACACCACCCAGCAGATAGAGGGGCAATGGAAAAGAAAAGAACCATGGTGGCAAAACTATGAGTACATGCTGCAGTTGCCAGTATCCACCCCCACCATATAGTGAATTCTCAGGCCTCAGGGCCACTGGCTTCAAAGGGGGACCCACCTCCCAGAAGTGAGGAGAGAGCAACAAAGCCTAAGGCTGGCTGCTTTTGACCCACAGCTTTGGTCTGCTGTGCCCTTGAGCTCCTGCAGCCTGGGTGGGGCCCTGCTATTGTTTGCCTGGGAGCCAGCAGGGGACTAATTGCCCTCTCTATTGACCAGGACTGACTGTTTGAATTAGGGGGCTCTTAGCCTCCAGGCAGGATCCTCTATCACTGTGATCTGGTCTGGTGGATGTAAACACACTCTGACCAGGCTTTGAATTGAGAAGGCTGACAAAGAGTGCCATGGCTGGGCCAAGGAAAAGCATATAAGGAACACAAATAAGCAAGAGAGGCATTTTCTGGTCTTTACAGTCTCCCTCCCCAAGGGCCTAGGAAGCAGGTCTGCAACACATTACTCTGCTCAGGGCCTAGATCTGAGCAACTAACAGGGACTATCCTAAGACCCAGAACAAGTTGAACCAAGAATCAAGGACACCAGTAACACACAGCCTCCTGCCGCTAAATCCCTATGAAAGGAAAGTGAGCGTCTGAGTAAACTCACCATTCAAATCAGATGCCTAGACATCAGGAAAAAGTTACAAGTCATTCTGAGAAAAGAGAAGAAATGACCCAAGAAAAGGAATCTATCAAAGTCCCCAGAAGAGACACAGGATTTCAGACAACTAACCAAGGAGATGCACACAAACTTCCAAAATCAAATTAATGAATTGAAAGATGATGTGGATAAAAAGATAAAAGATATAAAAAAGACAAGTGAGCACAAAGAAGAATTTGGAAGCCTGAATAGAAAAGTAACAGAACTCAGGGTAATGAAAGACACAAAAGTGGGATAAAAAACAAATTAGAGGGCAGCAGTTGTAGCTCACATGGTTGAGGATCTACTTTTCATGTACAAGGTCCCAGGTTTGATCCCTGGCACCTTCTAAAAACAACAAATGAAAAAATGAACTCTCACTGCAGAGCAGATGTAGCTCAGTGGTTGGGCATCTGCTTACAATGCACAAGGTCCTGGGTTCAATTGTCAGTACCCCTTTAAGAGGAAACAAACAAAACAACAACAACAACAAAACATTAGAGGCATACAACAGCAGTTTGAAATGACAGAAGAAACAGTAAGTGATGCAGAAGACAGAACAGCAGAAATGGAAGAAAGAAAAGAACAGAAAGAGAAAAGAGTGTGAAAAATTGAGCAAGGGCTCAGGGAGTTGAGTGATAACAGAAAACACAACCACATGCGTGTCATGTCAGTTCCAGAAGGGGAAGAGAAGGGAAAGGAGTAGAAAGAGTATCTGAGGTAATAAGAGCTGAAAATTTCCCAACCCTTATGAAAGTAATGACCTTGCATGTCCAGGGAGCACAGTGTACCCCAATCAGAATAAATGTGAATAGACCTACTCCAATAGGTCTATTCAGATTCATAGTAGGTCTAACAGGACTACTCCAATTGCCAAATGTCAAAGATAAAGAGAAAATTCTGACAACAGCAATGGAGAAGCAAACTATCACATACAATGGATGCCCAGAAAGATTTTTTTTGTGGATTTCTCATCAGAACTTGAAGAAGAGAAGACAATGGTGATGTGGGCTATGGGTGGAAGGCTCTTTGCCTCTTCAGAGATAACTAAGTTGTTTGACTTGTGGGTATGGAACGGTGGGGGGCTGCAGTCCTGCCCTTGGGGACTAGCAGCAGCTCCAGTCCCAGGAAATGTTTAACAATGCGGGGGCTATAAACTTTAAGTATTTAGGGGAAATGCAAAAACCAAATATGCTAAAGGCTTATCTAGAATGTCTGGAGTCCATGCTAAAAGCTTACCTAAGATGTGGAAGATATATGCTAATTGAAGCCTATTGAGAACTGAAACAACGGGACCATTTGGCCTTTCCTCTCTGTATAAAAGACGTTTGAAAATCTTGTTCGGGGCTCGGGATTCAAACTGAAAGCTCCCGAGTCCGGCCGGCTGTCAATAAACCATTTTTCCTTCTCAAAATCATTCCTGAGTCCTGGCCTCTCTATACTCAAATAATTGAACTTCTCTTAAATTCCACAACAATGGCATGATGTAATTAGGATACTAAAAGAGAAAAACTGCCAGCTGAGAAATCTTTATCCACCAAAATTGGCCTTCAAATATGAAAGGTGCATTTAAAATACAAAGAAAACAGAAATTAAGAGAATTCATAAAAATGATTCCATTTTGTAGGAAATATTAAAGGAGACCTTACCACCTGACAGAAAAAGACAGGAGACAGAGGTTTGGAAGAGATTATAGAAGAAAGAATAGCAGAAAGGATAATCAAGAGAGTGAAAATACAGACAGAAATAAGACATGACATATGAAAACCAAAGAATAAAATGATAGAAGTAAATAATGCATTTACAGTAATAACATTGAATGTGAATAGATTAAACTCCCCAATCAAAAGATATAAGCTGGGAAGCAGACATGGCTCACCTGCTAGAGAATCCATCTACCACATGGAGGGCCCAGGGTTCAATCCCCAGGGCCTCCTGACCTGTGTGGTAAGCTGGCCCACATGCAGTGTTGCTGCACTCAAGGAGTGCTCTGCCATGCAGGGGTGCCCCTGCATAGTGGTGCCTTATGTGTAAGGAGTGCGCCCCACAAGGAGAGCTGCCCCATGTGAAAAAAAAGTGCAGCTCACCCAGGAGTGGCACTGCACATGGAGAGCTGACACAGCAAGATGATGGAACAAAAAAAAAAAAATTTCCCAGTGCTGCCAGATAATGCAAGCAGACACAGAAGAACACACAGCAAATGGACACAGAGAGCAGACAATGGAGGGGGAAGGGGATAGGAATAAATAAAATAAATCTTAAAAAAAAAGATACAGGCTGACAGAATGGATGGAAAAACATGAGCCATCCATGTGCTGCCTACAAGAGACTCACCTTAGATCCAGGGATAAAAACTGCCTGAAAGTGAAATCTTTGAAAAAGATACTCCATGCTAACAGTAACCAAAAAAGATCATGTCTTCTACACAAGTAAAAGAAAAAACTTGCCAACTTTGATGAGTGATTCTGCAGTTCTTTGGGATTTGAGGGTTCTATGACAATGGAAATGAGGCCATGGCCTCTTGTGGTTTAGAAAAGCCTGAGAGAAGAGAGAGAAGAGGCAGGAGGAGGAGGGGGAGGAGGGGGAGGAGGAACTGGAGGGAGGAGGGGAGAAATGGGACATAAATAATGGCAGGGAAGGTTCATGTGGTCAGAGAGAACCCTGCAAAGGCACTAATAGAAGAGGGGAAGCTTAAGTGAGCTAGGAGAAAAACTCTCTGACCAGGTTCTGTACTAGAGCAGAAAAGAAAAAATGCTTTAATTGATACTGGTAATGAAATCTAGCAAGAGACTTGCTCAATTGCAAAATTCCTTTTTCCTCCTAATTCATCTTGAATATGTCTGTGTTGATAATACTTGTTTAACTTAATACCCTAGCTTTTAGTCATTTTTAGAACTAGAGAAACCTATTTCTTGAACAGAAACCAGTCAGGATTTTTGTGGCTCCTTTGCAACACACCTTGTCCTTTTGGATGGCATGGAACTCTTCCATCAGCAGGTGACAACTCAGAACTGTGCAGGTGAGAGATATAGTAGAAAGAAAGTGTTCCTTTCAAGCACTATAAGAACATTATAATTATGAGAGTTTCTTTTTCCTCCACTTCACATTATCTGTATATTTTTTGTTAGGTGAAAGTGACATAACATAAAATTAACGATTTTAACAGTACATTCTGTGGCATTTAGTACATTTACTATGTTGTGCATAAAATTTATCTAATTTCAGAACATTTTTATCCATTCTGAAGGAAAACTCATAGACCCAAAAGGAGTTACTCCACCTTCCCCACTCCCCTCAACCCCTGCCAGCCATTAATCCTCATTCTGTCTGTCTTTATTTGCATAGTATAGTGGGGGGTAGGGGGGTGGGAACCTTATATTTTTAATGTAACATTTGTGCTCACGGTAGCATAAAAAAAGACAAATAAAAAATTTTTTTAAAGTTTCCATTTATATGATAGTTTTTTGACATTACAGGAGTAATCTGTTTGGAGTGAGTACAAAAGTCCTAAAAGATGAATTACTGATAGTTTGTCCCAAGTATTGCTCTAAAATATTCCAAGTGTTGATTCACTTATAACCATAGCATTTCATAGGTCTTAATTTCCCTTGAAGATTTTCCACTCTAAAATCCTGCATATCTTGGGAAACTACAATTCTGTTCATTTTAATTATTTTTATAATCTTGGGTCCTAGAATCATGACCTGTTAGTTGAAAAGGGGCCAGTAACCATCTGTTTACAATGAGACTTCCCACTCCCCCCCACCCAGCGCACCTCCTGCTGCCCTTTATTGCGCTGCACCCTGAGCTTCAGTCTTCTGTGATGTAGAAGAATATTTATCTCACAACAGGGGGTAGGGGGTGGGGGGTGGGGGGTGGCTGGCAGCTCCTCTCAGGAGGCATCCCCACTCCTGGCCAGGGGGATCCACGTGGCTGCTAGGCGCTGGCCGGATCTTGGGGGTGGGGAGACCCTCCTCCTGGAGGACACAGGTAGGGGCCCCGAAGTCTAGTGGGACGGGAGCACGCAGGAGCCTTACGTGCGCGGGTCCGCCTCGGGCCGTGGCAGGGGGGTGGGGCTCCTGGCAAGGGCGTGGTGGGCGCTCAGCCACGCTGCTGGCCGCGCAGCCGCTTTCCCCACCGCTCAGCCCCGCCCGCTGAGGCCCCGCCCAGCACGCGGCGCGCCGGCTGCACCTTTCGGACCCTCAGGGGTTCCAGTCCCGGCGGTGTCCTGGTGCTTGGGCCAGGCCGAGGCTCCGCGCCCGGCAGCTAGCGCCAGCCCGGAACCCTCAGGTGGAGCGCATGGTCCCTTCTCAGACGTCGGCCTGCTCCTGGCTCGGAGCTCGGTACGTGTGCGGACCCCACCCGGGGGTGGCGGGGCGGGCCAGGGCGCGGGGCGCGGGGCTGCGGGGCCCGCCAGCAGTGCGGAAAAGCGGGCGAGTGGAGGTCCCCGCGCTGCGCTGAGGATGCGCCTGGCCCGCGCGGCCGCCAAAGCTCCCGCTGTGCGGTTGGGGCTGCCTTCACGGGGCCTGTGGGCGGCCGGGGGCCCGGGGCCTGCTTCAGTCTTTGGCATTTTTCCAGACACAGATAACTTGTTTATTCTGTGAAAGTTAGTTGAATGAAATTACCTCGTTAGAGCTGCAGAGCTATTTACGATGTACCACCTTCTCTTATCCAAGCCCCAGTTGATAGGCATTTGTATTTTTTTCCCAGTTTTGATGGCCATGAACTTTGCTGTGGGAATCATGGTACAGCAGTTTGTCTTGGATAGATATCTTGGAGTGGAACTAGCAACAATGATGTAAGTTTATATATATATATATTTTTAAAGATGTATTTATTTATTTAATCCCCCCTCCCCCGGTTGTCTGTTCTCTGTGTCTATTTGCTGCATCTTGTTTCTTTGTCCGCTTCTGTTGTCAGTGGGAGGGGAAGTGTGGGCGGCGCCATTCCTGGGCAGGCTGTACTTTCTTTCGCCCTGGGCAGCTCTCCTTGTGGGGCGCACTCCTTGCGCGTGGGGCTCCCCTATGCGGGAGACACCCCTGCGTGGCAGGGCACTCCTTGTGCGCATCAGCACTGCACATGGGCCAGCTCCACACAGGTCAAGGAGGCCTGGGGTTTGAACCGCAGACCTCCCATGTGGTAGACAGACGCCCTAACCACTGGGCCAAGTCCGTTTCCCAGTTTATATTTTTAAGAAACTGACAAAGTGTTTCCCAAAGTGGTAGCACCTTTTGGCATTCTAACTAGAAAGGTATGAGGGCTCCAGGTTTTCCACATCTTCTTTAACAGTTGGTATTATCTTTCTTGATATTAGCCATTTTACTATGTCTATATGATGTCATAGCAGATTTTAATTTGTATTTCCCTAGTGATGAAAAGAATTGAATGTTTCTTCTCTGGTGAAAGTGTTATTTACATAGTTTCCCATTTTTAAGTGCTGTTTGTCATTTTTTTTAACAAATCATTTTTATCTGTATGTATCAACAAAGCATACCGTTCACCGCACAATCAGTGGTGTTTGGCAGCATCACATAGTTGTGCATCCATCACCTCCATCATTACTAGAGCATTTTCTTAATTTGAATAATAATTTAAAAAGTAAATCCATCACTTCTCCATCTGTGCTTCCTACTGTTCACAGCTCCCCTTTTTGGCTATTCTTGCACAGATACTTTTATTTCCCCTCTGTAAATTGATTTACATTTACATTTTATGTAAATGGGATCATACAATATGTTATACAATATATTTAGTTCATAGCGATCCTCTATTTATTGTATTTATCCTTTTGTGTCTGGCTTGCTTCACTCAACATAATGTCCTCCAGGTTCATTGATGTTGTCAAATGTTTTAGGGCTTCTTTTCTATTTTTTTTTAAGATTTATTTTTTATTTATTATTCTTCCCTTCTGCACCCCACCCCCAGTTGTCTGCTCTCTGTGTCCATTTGCTGTGTGTTCTTCTTGTTTCCACTGGTACTCTTGTCAGCAACACCCAGAATCTGTGCCTCATTTTGTTGCATCATCTTGTTCTGTCAGGTCTCCATGTGTGTGGCACCACTCCTGGGCAGGCTGCACTTTCTTTTGTGCTGGGTGGCTCTCCTCATGGGGTGCACTCCTTGCACGTGGGGCTCCCTTATGCGGGGGACACCCCTGCGTGCCGCAGCACTCCTTGGGAAAATCAGCACTGTGTATGGGTCAGTTCATCACATGGATCAGGAGGCCCTGGGTTTGAACCTTGGACCTCCTATGTGGTAGGCAGATGCCCTATCTGTCTGGCCAAATACGCTTGCCCATTTCTTCTTAAATACTGCATAATATTCCATTGTGGGACTATACCACTGTTTGTTTATCCATTTGTCAGTTGATGGACACCTGGGTTCTTTCCAGCTTTTGACATTGTGACTAGCACTGCTATGAACATGAGTGTGCAGATGTGTATTTGTATCACTGCTTTCAATTCTGGGTGTAGACCCAATAGTGATAGTGCTGGGTCACTGGCATTTTTATTTATTTATTTCTCTCCCCTCATCCCCGCCCTGCCCCAGTTGTCTGCTCTCT
This sequence comes from Dasypus novemcinctus, assembly GCF_030445035.2. Taxonomy (NCBI): domain Eukaryota; kingdom Metazoa; phylum Chordata; class Mammalia; order Cingulata; family Dasypodidae; genus Dasypus; species Dasypus novemcinctus. The sequence continues at coordinate 100,776,611 of NC_080689.1, forward strand.
GTGCCTATTTGCTGCATATTCTTCTTTGTCCACGTCTGTTGTTGTCAGCAGCACGGGAATCTGTGTTTCTTTTTGTTGCATCATCTTGTTGTGTCAGGTCTCCACGTGTGCAGCACCATTCTTAGGCAGGCTGCACTTTCTTTTGCACTGGGCAGCTCTTCTTCTGGGGTGCACTCCTTGCACATGGGGCTCCCCTATATGGGGGACACCCCTGCATGGCAGGGCACTTCTTGTGTGCATCAGCACTGCACATGGGCCAGCTCCACATGGGTCGAGGAGGCCCGGGGTTTGAACCACAGAACTCCCATGTGGTAGATGGATGCCCTAACCACTGGGCCAAGTCTGCTTCCCTATATTCAACTTCTTTAGGAACTGCCCAACAGTCCTCCACAGGGGCTGTACCATTCTGCATTCCCACCAATTGTGAGTAAGAGTTCCTATCTCTCCACATCCTCTCCAACATTTGTAGTTCTCTGACTTTTTAATTGTGGCCATTCTGATAGGTGTGAAAAGATATCTCTTAAGTATGATTTGCATTTCCCTAATCATTACTCATATTGAACATTTTTTCACATGTTTTCTCACCATTTGTATTTCTTCTTTGGACAAATATCTATTCATGTCTTTTGCATTTAATTGAGTCTTTTTTAATTTTTGAGTTGTAACATCTCTTTACATATCAGGGATCTTAATCCCTTATTGGACATGTGATTTCCAAGTATTTCCTTCTGCTGAGGCAGCTGCCTTTTGACCCTTTTGACAAAGTCCTGTGAGGTGTACATGTGTTTAATTTTGAGGAGGTCCCATTTATCCATTTTTTATTTTGTTTTGTGTGCTTTGGATGTAAGGTCCAAGAAACCACCATGTAGCACAAGGTCTTTAAGATGTTTACCTACATTTTCTTCAAGCAGTTTTATGGTGCTTTTATATCTAGGTCTCTGATCCATTTTCAGTTGATTCTTGTATGGGATGTAAGATAGGGGTTCCATTCCATTCTTTTGGTTGTAGATATCCAGGTCTCCCAGCACCATTTATTGAAGGGACTTTTTCCCCATTAACATGGACTTGGTGGGTGTCTGAAAAACTAGTTGACCATGGAGGTGGGGGTTTATTTCTGGACTCTAAATTCTATAATACTGATCCATGAGTCTCTCTTTATGCCAGTGCCATGCTGTTTTGGCCACTGTAGCTTTGTAATATGTTTCAAGGTCATTGAAATTCCTCCCATGTTGCTCTTCTTTTTTAGAATGCTTTTGGTTACTTGAGTGCATTTTCCCTTCCAAATGAATTTGGTAATTGCCTTTTCTATTTCTGTCAAGTAGGCTGTTGGAATTTTTATTGGTATTACATTGAGTCTATAAATCAGTTTAGGTTGGATTGACATATTCATGATATTTAGTCTTAGAGTAAATGAACACAGAGTGTCATTCCATTTGTTTAGGTCATTTTAAATTTCTTTTACCACTGTTTTGTAGTTTTCTGCATCTAGGTCCTGTACTTCTTTGACTAAGTTGATGCCTACATATTGAATCTTTTTGTTGCTATTGTAAATGGAATTTTCCCCTGATTTCTCCTCTGATTATGCAGTACTACTGTACAAGAACACTGATTTCTGCATGTGGATCTTGTATTCTGCCACTCTGCTGAACTCATTTCTTATGTCAAGTAGCTTTGTTGTAGACATTTCAGAATTTTCTAAACATAGGATCATGTCATCTGCTGATAGTGCAAGTTTTATGTCCCCTTTTTCTATTTGGATGCCTTTAATTTTTTTTCTTCTCTAATTACTCTAGCTAGAACTTGTAGTACAATGTTGAATAGCAATGATGATAGTAGGCATCCTTGTCTTGTTCCTGATCTTAGATGGAAAGCTTTCAACCTTTCCCCACTGAGTACAATGTTGGCTGTGGGTTTTTCATATATGCCTTTTATCATATTGTGGCATTTTCCTTCTATTCATACCTTTTGAAGTGTTTTTTTTTTAATCAAGAAAGAATGCTGGATTCTGTCAAATGCCTTTTCTGTGTCTATTGTGATCACCATGTGTTTTTTCCCTTCAATTTTTTTTAATGTGGTGTATTATGTTGATGGTTTTTTTTATGTTGAGCTAACCTTGCAACCAGGAACAAATCCCCCTTGGTCATGATGTGTAAGTCTTCAATAATGCTGCTGGATTCAATTTGTCAATATTTTGTTGAGAATTTTTGCATCTGTGTTCATTGAAGAGATTGGTCTGTACTTTTCTTTCCATGTAGTGTCTTTATCTGGCTTTGGTGTTAGGGAGATGTTGGCTTCATAAAAAGAGTGGGGTAATTTTCCCTCCTCTTCATCATGTTGGAAGAGTTTAAACAGGATTGTTGTTAATTCTTTTTGAAATGTTTGGTTGAATTTATCTCTGAAGTCATCTGGCCCTGAGCTTTTCCTTGTTGGGAGGTGTTTGATGATGGATTCAGTCTCTTTAAATGTGGTTGGTTTGTTAATTCTTGTATTTCTTGTAGTGTCAGTGTAGGTTGGTTGTGCCTTTCTAGGAATTTTCCCATTTCTAGGTTGTCATTGTTGGCATACAGTTTCTCATAATATCGTCTTTTGATTCTTTTTATTTCTGTGGGGTCAGTCATTACTTCCCTCCTTTCATTTCTGATTGTATTTATTTGCCTATTTTTCTCCTTTGTTAATCTTGCTAGCGATTTGTCAATTTTACTGATCTTCTCAAAGGACCAGCTTTTTGGTTTTGATTTTATCTATTTTTTTTGTTGTTGTTGTTCTCAATTTCATTTATTTCTGCTCTAATCTTTATTATTTCTTTCCTTTTGTTTGCTTTGAGGATTGGTTTGCTGTTCTTTTTCCAATTTCTCTAGGTGTTCAGTTAAGTCTTTGAGTTTAGTGCTTTCTTCTTTTTTAATATAGGTGTTTAGGGCTATAAATTTCCCTCTCCAGACTGGCTTTGCTGTATCCCTTAAGTTTTCATAATTTGTGTTCTCATTTTCATTTGTCTATACATTTACTGATTTCACTTGCAATTTCTTCTTTGATCTACTGATCATTTAAGAGTGTGTTGTTTAGACTCCACACAGTTTCAAAGTTACCTTTTTCCTGTCTATTCTTGATTTCCAATTTCATTCCATTTTGATCTAAGAAGGTGCTTTGTATAATTTCAGTCTTTTCATATGTATTGAGACCTACAGTGTGCCCTACATGTGGTGTATCCTGGTGAAGGGTCCATGGGCATGTGAGAAGAATGTATAACTTGCTGCATTTGGATGCAGCATTCTGTGTATCATTAGGTCTAACTCATTTATAGTTCTTTAAATTCTCTGTTTCCTTGTTGATCTTCTGTCCAGTTGTTCTGTCTCATAATGTGAGTGGTGTATTAGAGTCTCCAGTGATTATTGTACAGATGCTTGTTTCTCCCTTCAGTTTTGACAGAGTTTGTCTTATGTATTTTGGGGCACCGTGGTTAGGTGCATAAATATATCTTGGGTTGTCCTTTTAATTAATATATAATGGCCTTCTCTGACTCATAACTTTTTTTCACTTCAAGTCTGCTTTGTCCAATAATAGTATAGCTGTCCCTGCTCTTTTTTGGTTACTATTTGCATGGAGTATCTTTTTCCAACTTTTTACTTATAGCTGGTTTGTATCTGTGAGTCAAAGTTGGGTCTCTTGTAAGCAGCATATGGATGGCTTATGTGTTTATTATCCATCCTGTCAATCTATATCTTTTGTTTGGTGCATTTAATCCATTAACAATCAATGATAGGACTGTAAATGCATTGTTTACTTCCTACATTTTATTCTTTGGTTTTCATGTGTCATGTCATATTTTGGTGTCTTTTTTCTCTTGGTTATCCTTTCTGCTCTTCTTTTGTCTCTACTCTCCTCCAGGCCTTTCTCTTCTTTTTCTTTCAGGCTCTATGGCTTCCTTATTATTTCCTGCAATTTGGATTCTCTTTTACAAACTCTCTTAGTTTCTGTTTGTGGATATTTTATACTCACCTTCATATTTGGAGGACAGTTTTGCTGGGTGCAGAATTCTTGGCTGGTAGTTTTTCTCTTTCAGTCTCCTTATTGCATCATACCACTGTCTTCTTACCTCCATGGTTTCTGATGAGAAATCCATACTATTACTGGGCATCCCTTGTATGTGATGATTTGCTTCCCTTACTGCTCTCAGAATTTTCTCTTTATCTTTGACTTTTGACATTCTGAATAATATATCTTTTGGAGTATGTCTATTTGGATTTATTCTGATTAGGATAAGGTGGGCTTCTTAGACATGCAGGGTAATTCCTTTTGTGAGCATTGGGAAATTTTGACTATTCCCTTAAATACTCTTTCTAATCCTTTTCCCTTCTCTTCTCTTTCTGGAACTCCCATCACATGTATGTTGTTGTCCGTTTTCTGTTGTCATTCATCTCCCTGAGCCTCTGCTCAATTTTTTTTCCCCGTTTTTTTCCTCCCTCTGTTCTTTTCTCTCTTCAGTTTCAGCTGTTCTGTCTTTGGTATCACTTATACTTTCTTCTGTCCTTTCAAGTCTGCCTGAAATTGTTGTAGACCTTTAATGTGTTTTTGATGTCACCTATTGTGTCTTTCATTCCCATGAGCTCTGTTGCTTTTCTGTTCCACATTTCAAATTCTGTTTTTTGCTTGCTCAACGTCTTCTTGATGTCATTCATCCCTTTAGCCATATTGTCCTTCAACTCATGAATTTAATTTTGGAAATTGGTACACATCTTGTTAATTAGTTCTCTCAAATCCTGCATCTCTTCTGGGACTTTGATATATTCCTTTTCCTGGGCTATGTCTTCCATTTTCTTCTTCTGGCTCATAAATTTTTGCTGATTCTAGGCACCTGATTAGTATGTAGTTTACTCAGATGCTCAATTTCTTTGTCTTTTGTTGGGATTTGTAGCAGGAGGCTGTGTGTTACTGTTGCTCTTTGATTCTTGATTCAACCTGGATCATTAGGCTTGTCCCTGTTAGTTGCTCAAAGGTGTAACACAGCCTGGATCAATCTGAAAGGGTCCTACCTGGAGCCTAAGAGCCTTGTAATTTGAACTTTCTTATAAAAAAAGTCTCTAGCCTTCTCTGGCAGCCCCCTCCCATTTTCTGGGTAAGAAATAATTCCACTCCCTTCTCCATCTTCAACAATCAGTCCCCGTTCATAGAGGAGATTGAGAGGGTCAGGTTTCTTTACTCTCTTGCAGCCTCCTAAGGCAAACAATGGCAACGCCTCCCTGGCCTGGAAGGGGCTGTGGGACACAACAGACCAAATTTGTGGGTCAAAACCTGAGTCAGCCTTAGATCTTGTCCCTCTCTTCCCTGTTTTCTGGGAAGGTACATCCTCCACAATCAGTGCCAGCTATAAGAGAGGGAGATTGAGAATATTGGATTTCTCCAGTCCTGTTTAGTGTCCCAAGGTAGACAACAGTGTGGAAGGGCTGGTGGGACACAGCAGACCAGAACTGTGTGTCAGAAGCTATCAGCCTTAGGCAGTGCCCCTCTCTCTCCCCTTTCTGGGGATGGTAGATCCCTGGATACCCCTTTGTAGTCAGCTCAGAGGCCTTTGTGTCCTTTTTAAATTTATTTTTAAAAGATCCTTAGATTACATAAAATATTACATTAAAAAATATGAGAGATTCCCATATGCCCTACTCCCTACACTCCCACTGTTCCCAACATTATCAACTTCTTGCACTAGTGTGCCACAATTCATTACAATTGATGACCAGATTTTGAAGCATTGTAACTAAGCATTTATTGTAGTTTATACTCTCTCATACTCAATTCTGTAGGTTATGGCAGAATATATAATGGTCTGTGTATTAATCAGGGAAAGGGGTACTGATGTAAAATACCAGAAATTGTTTTTTTTAACAAAGGGTATTTATTTGGGGTAGGAGCTTATAGATAGCAGACCATAAAGCATAAATTACTTTCCTCACCAAAATCTATTTTTACGTGTTGGAGCAAGATGGCTGCTGACATCTTCAAGGGTTCAGGCTTCCTGTGTTTCTTCCCTTCCAGGGTATTGCTTCTCTCTGGGTTCAGGGTTCCTTGCTTCCCAGGGCTCCAGCTTCAGCATCAAACTGCAACATCAAAACTACAACATTAAGAACACTTAACTCTGTCCTTTGCCTTGCCTTTTATCTTTGTGTCCCTGCTGATCAAAGGGTAGGGACTCAATGCCCTTCTGGCACAAGTGACTAACATAATTACCTAATCAAGTAAACCTATGAATCCAACATAATTTAATATGCCCCCCTAAAAAAGATCAGTTTACATACATAATCCGATATTTCTTTTTGGAATTCATCCATAATATCAAAATGCTACAGCCTGTATCTGTCATTGCAATGTCATTCAGGTCTATTCCAAGTCCTGAAAATGCACCCATATTATACCTCTTTTTCCCTCTCCCTGACTTCAGCACCACCAGTGGCCATTGTCTCCACATCAATGAATAGTTTTTCCATTGATAGAACCACAGTACATCTATAGTAGAACACCAGTAAGTTCACACTAATCTATATTTTATTCCCCAATCCTGAGGATTCTGGAATGGTGATGCCTGCTCTACCTGAGAGGTGACTTTGAACTCATTTGGCTAATAGATGAGACTTTCTTGCTTGCAGTTGTTGACTTTCTCAGTTTCTTGGTATGGTGGTTGTCCATCCTCACCTCCTTGTTAGTTGTCCTGGGTGAGGCCAATGAACTGGAGAGTAGGTGTTACACCTCCACTGAGTCTCAGGGCCCAGCTGACACATGAACCATCCAGAAATTCAAGTCTTTTGGATGTACACCTACCAATTCCAGCATCAACTATAGGTTCAAATAAAAGAGATAGAAGAGGCATGTGTAGAGAAGCACATTTGAGTCCAACTCTGTCACACTTGGGAGCACAAACTCCAAAGGAGGACCCAGTGGCCAGGCATCAATCTCTGGAGCTATCTGCCCTGAACATATGAGCTGGGTATCTCTGGATCCCTCAAGTGTCCCACTATTTGTGGTAGCATCTGCTTCGGCAGTCTATGACATCCTGCAGAGACATTTTAAGTGTAAATCTCTGATGGCCTCCTGGCTTACCTTGAAGTCTCTTAGCCATATAAACTCATGTATCTTTACCTTTCCCTCCCTTTAGTTCAGTGTCCAGTCTCATTCCTGGGAGTCATGTCCCACATTGGGGGAGAAAGTAATGCATTTTTATGCTGAGTTTGGCTTAGGGAGAGGGCACATTTGAGTAACATGGAGGCTCTCAGGAAATAACTTCTTAGGTATCCTACATCACTGGGCTAAGTTACAAATTTAAGAGCAAAAAGTACATAAGCATAGTCAGCAATCTCAAGGGTATATCAATAGGCCATCCTTTTTCACTAGTCCTTGCTCCTTGGGGGATTGTTGCTGTAGCGTTAGAGAATGTGGCAGAGCTCCCAAGGATAGGACTTCAATATTCTTTCAGTTATTGTGTGAATCTCTACCCACTGTGGCAATGCCCCATGAACATTTGAACATATTTATATACCTTGTATATATCCCCACATGAACTTCCTTCCATATATCCCCCATCACAGACACCCCACACCAGTGGTCCTCCCCTACCAAAGGTGTAACCCTTTTGTTATCTAAAACTTCTTCAAAAATGAAGCCAAGAATATTTTCAAATTCACTTAATAGGAAAATGAAATAATAACGAAAGGTTTAAACATCATAAATAAAATACATAACAATTTAAGAAAACAAAAACTAAAATAGGGTTAAAAAAGGGATATTTAAAAAATGAAAAATAGTTAAAAAATTAAGTTTTGCCTTTCATCACTGTAATATATGTTGTCCTATATGTACAGTTACATTTTCTTCCATTACTTCCCCAGTATTTTACCTTTTTCATTTTTTCTTCAAAGCAGTTATAGGTCACAGTAAAGTCATACAGAATATAGGGGACTCCCATATACCCAACATCCCCCCCCTTTTTCACCTTTCCTTTTTAAGAACCTTTTTTTCATATGGATGGCACATTTGTTGCAACTGATGTACAAATATTAAAACATAGCTGCAAGCTATGGTCAGTGGTTTCTATTATGGTTTACATTTTAGACCATATATCTTTATGCATTTTTGATGAAACTTAACATGGCCTATATCCATCATTGCAAGATCATACAGAACACTTCCTTTGCCCCCTAAATACCTACTCTTCCACTGATCCCTTTCCTCCCTCTCCCTCCCCTCAGGACCCACTGTGCCCACAAGGCTTCACTCCTTGAAGGACAAGATTTGTAATTCTTGCAACAATGCTGACACAGTCGTCTGTACTCCCCTATTGGGAACCACCCATACTCTCCAGAGACACCCTCCCCTGTGTTTGAGAACATATCAAGACTCCCCTGTATGGGAGTTTAACTCCTTTCCACTCATTATGTGGGTCTCCCCCACTGATCGAACACACTATGACAAAAGCATCACTTGCACCTTCTCTAGAAGACTACTCAGGTATGCCCTGTCCTAAATGTACCTCTGTCCAGCACCCTAAACCAGTAGCCCTTCCTTGTCATATTGCCAAAACAATTTTCTCAGCATTGTAGTCTCAACCACATACCTGCCAATCCCCAGTGTTCACCTGCTACCTTCCCCAACCCTTCCCCCATTTCCATGGACCATCCAACCCATCCTCCTTACCCTAGCTCCCTGTCAAGCTTGTACCACCCAACCCAATAGTATCCCTACACCCCTGTCATATCCCTTTACTGCACAACTACTCACACCTTATCATAGATTTCACCCCTATGGGCATTGGGTCACAATCTTCTCCCTTTCTATTTCCTGTAAACCTATCTTCCAGACTCTAGCTCCCTGAGTTGGCTCACTTAACTTAATTCTTATCAAAGAGGTGATGTAATATTTGTCCTTCAATGCCTGGCTTGCTTCATTCAACATAAGGCCCTTCAGATTCATTCATGTTATCCCATGTGTTGTACTGTATTCCTTCTTACAGTTGAATAATATTCCATTGTATGTATAGACTACATTTTGATTATCCATTCATCTCTTAGTGGGCATTTGGGTTGATTACAGTTTTGGCAATAGTGAATAATGCTGCTACGAACATTGTTGTGCATAATCACTTCTTGTCTTTTGTTTTCAGTTCTTCTGGATATATACCCAGCAGTGGAATTGACGGGTCTTATGACAGAACTACAGTTAGATTTTTGAGGAAATCCCAAACTGTCATCTGAAATGGCTGGGCCATTCTACATTCCCACCAGCAGTAGATGAGGGCATCCATTACTCTGCATCCTCTCCAACACCTTAGTCCTCTGATTTCTTTAATGTCCACCAGTCTGATAGAAGTAAGATGGTATCTCGTTGTAGTTTTGATTTGCATTTCCCTAATAGCTAGTGATGTTGAACCTCTTTTCATATGCTTTTTAGCCTTTTGTATTGCTTCTTTGAAGTGTCTGTTCAAATCACTTGTCCATCTTTAAAATAGGTTGTTTGTCTTTTCATTTATTTATTTATTTTTAAAAATTTATTTAATTCCCCCCTCCCCCGATTATCTGTTCTCTGTGTCTATTTGCTGCATCTTGTATCTTTGTCTGCTTCTGTTGTCGTCAGTGGCACGGGAAGTGTGGATGGCGCCATTCCTGGGCAGCCTGCACTTTCTTTCGTGCTGGTTGGCTCTCCTTATGGGGTGCACTCCTTGCGCATGGGGCCCCCCTACATGGGGGACACCCCTGTGTGTGTGGGGGCGCTCCTTGTGCACATCAGCACTGCGCATGGGCCAGCTCCACACAGGCCAGGGAGGCCCAGGGTTTGAACCGCGGACCTCCCATATGGTAGACGGACACTCTAACCACTGGGCCAAGTCCCTTTCCCATGTCTTTTTATTTTTGAGATATAGGATTTCTTTACATATGCTGGATATTAGGCTCCTATCAGATATTTGGTTACCAAATACTTTCTACCATTGTCTTTTCCCTTTCATCGCAAACTTCTTTCTGGTGCAAATGGTTTTAATTTTGAGGTGGTCCCATTTATCTATTTTTTTCTTTTGCTTCTCATGCTTTGGGTTTGAAGTTCATGAAGACATTTCCTATTACAAGGTCTTATAGATGCTTCCCTACTTACCTTCCAAGGTCTTTATGGTCTTGGCTCTTATAATTAGATCTTTGATCCATCTTTAGTTAGTTTTTGTATAAGGTGTGAGATGGCTATTCTTTTGGATATTCATATCCAGTGTCCAAGCACCATTTCTTGAAGAGGCCATTCTCTCCCAGTTGAGTGGGCTTGGTGGCTTTGCTGAGGATCAAATGACTGTACATGCCATGATCTATATCAGAACTCTCAGTTCAGTTCCATTAGTTATTGTCTGTTCTTGTGCCAGTACCATGCAATTTTGACCACTGTAGCTGTGTAGTATGCCTTAAAGTCAGGTAGTGTGATTCCTCCAATTTCATTTTACTTTGTCAGTATGTCTTGGAATATTCAGGCACTCTTGCCCTTCCAAATAAATTTCATAGTAAGTCTTTCCAATTCATTAAAAAATGTTGTGTTGATTTTTATTGGGATTGCATTAAATCTGTAGATTAGTTTGGGTAGGACAGACATCTCAATGATATTTAGTCTTCTTATCCATGAGCAGGGAATATTCTTCCATTTATTTAAGTCTTCTTTGTGGGAGGAAGGGCACCCGGCTTGCCACAGTAGCAAACGGTGCGGCAAGAAGTGATACCGCCTCTGCCCACTGGGCCTAGATAAGGGGACCACGCCTGACTAGGCCTTTGCTGCTAACGGCTGGCCGGCGCTGCCCTCCCCCTTTTTATCTCCCGCCTAGCCCAACATCCGGCCAGCTCTCACTCCCCCTTTCCCCTCCCCTATTCCAAACCTCTCAGCCAGCCCTCTGCCTAGCAACCGCTTACAATCACCTATCAGGAAGCAGTACCCGCCCGCACCTATCAAATCCCTCCACGCAGTCCCTAACCCTATAAAGCTATGTCCCCTTCCGCAATAAACCGGACTTGCATACAGACCTGGTCTCCGCGGCATTCTTCCTCCCCTCGCCGTGCGTCCTCCATGCCTGAGAGCCCCTCTGATGCTGTCTGCCATAGCATCAGACGCCACTGCGGTCTAGTCTGACCCCTCCAAACCCCCCCCCCGTCAGCATCAGGGTGCAAGCCGCCCCAGCCACACTTCTTTGATTTTCTTTAACAGTTCTTTGTAGTTGTCTATGTATAAGTCATTTACTTCTTTAGTTAAATTATTTCTAGATATTTGATTTTTTTAAGTTTCTATTGTAAATGGTATTTTTTTTCTTGATTTCCTCATCAGATTGCTCATTATTGGTGTAGAGGAATGCTACTTATTTTTTTGCATTATTCTTATAACCTTTGACTTTACTGAACTCATTTGTAAGTTCTAGAAGCTTTGTTCCTGAGGGCTTTCTCTGTATAGGATCATGTCGTCTGTACATAGTGAAACTTTTTTTTTCATAGTGTAACTTTTACTTTAAAAAAAATATATATATATATATTTATTTATTTCTCTCCTCTTCACCCCCCCCAACCCCAGTTGTCTGTTCTCTGTGTCTGTTTGCTACATCATCTTCTTTGTCCGCTTCTGTTGTTGTCAACGGCATGGGAATCTGTGTTTCTTTTTGTTGTGTCATCTTGTTGTGTCAGCTCTCCATGTGTGTGGCACCGTTCCTGGGCAGGCTGCACTTTCTTTCATGCTGGGTGGCTCTCCATATGGGGCGTACTCCTTGCACGTGGGGCTCCCCTACACCGGGACACCCCTGCGTGACACAGCACTCCTTGTACGCATCAGCACCGCATGTGGGTCAGCTCCACACAGGTCAAGGAGACCCGGGGTTTGAACCATGGACCTCCCATATGGTAGATGGACTCCTTATCCCCTAGGTCAAGTCCACTTCCCTCCATTTAGTATTTCTTGAATGGCAGGTTTCTTATTGACAAATGCTGTTAATTTCTCATTATCTGTTAATATATTGAAGTCTTCATTTTTTGAATGCCAGATTTTCTGGATAGAGAATTTTTGGCAGGAAGTTTTTTCTTTTAGCACCTTAACTCTGTCATACCACTGCTTTCTTGCCTGTATGGTTTCAGATGGGAAATCAGCACTTAATCTTTTTGAGCTTCCCTTGTATGTGATGGATCTCTTTTCCCTTGCTACTTTCAGTATTCTCTTTGTCATGAGCTTTGGACAATTTGACAAGTATATGTCTTGGGCAGAGGTGTTGGGATTTATACTTTTTGGGTTGTGCTGTACTTCCTGGACATGTACATCCCTTTCCCTCAGTAGGGTTGGGAAGTTTTCAGCCATCATTTCCTCCAGCACTCCTTCTGTCCCCTTTTCCTTCTCTTTTCCCTATGGGATGCCTACAGTGCATATGTTTCTGCCATTCAAATCCTTAAGTCCCTGCTGGAGTTTTTGTCTTTTCATCCTTCTGTTTTGCTATCTGATTTCAGATGTACTGCCTTCCTCATCATTGAGTCTTTCCTCTGTCTGTTCACATCTGCTGTTTTGTGCTTTCAGTGTACTTTTGATTTCCTGCATTGTGCCATTAATCACCATCATATCCATTATCTTTTTATGTATGTATGTTTCCAATTTCTTCAGTATATTCTCCCAGTGTCTTTTTTTAAGATTTATTTTTTATTTATTTTTCTCCCCTTCCTCCCCTCCCCCCAGTTGTCTCCTCTCTGTGTCTATTTGCTGTGTGTTCTTCTGTGTCCACTTGTATTCTAGTCAGTGGCACTGACAATCTGTGTCTTTTTGTTGCATCATCTTGCTGCATCACCTCTCTGTGTGTGGCGCCATCCTGGGCATGCTGCACTTTTTTACACTGAGCAACTCTCCTTATGGGGTGCACTCCTTGTGCATGGGGCTCCCCTATGCAGGGGGACACCCCTGTGTGGCATGGCACTCATTGCACACATCAGCACTGCACATGGGCCAGCTCATCCCATGGGTCAGGAGGCCCTGAGTTTGAAATTTGGACCTCCCATGTAGTAGGCAGATGCTGTATCTGTTGAGCCAAATCTGCTTCCCCCTGTTTCTTTTTAATATCCTCATTCTCTTCCTTCACTTCATTAAGTTGACTCATGATATTTGGACATCTTTGATTAGTTCCATGTTCTGTATTTCCTCCTTTTTTTCAATTTGTTCATTAGCCTGGGCCATGTCTTCCTGTTTCTTAGTATGGGCCATACTTTTTTGTTGGTGTCTAGGCATCTGTTTATCTTGATGGGTTTATTCAGTTGGTTAGCTTCTCTTTCTGCTCTAGTGTTTTATTTTGTTATTGTTTTTGCATGTTGTAAGTTTTCACTTTGACACTTCATTCCTCTTATTGTATTTCCTTGTCTGTGTTGTCTTGAAAAAAATATGACCAGAGGAAAGGAAAGAGATAAGAAGAGGAAAAGAATAATAATAGCAGTAATAATAATAAAAGGTAGAATAGGGGTCATACAAGACCTAGGAAAATAAATACTCCACATGAGTGAAAAATCTTAAGGACAGTGGAATAAGTTTTAAAAAGTGGAATAAAAAATGAAATGAGAAAAAATAGAGAAAAATAATGAATTAAAAGCCTGGAATGATGAGTAGAGAGGTGAAAAAGAAATTTAAAAAATTTTAAATTGAAGACCAAGCAAAATAGGCAAGGTGCATGAAAAAGAACAGAAAACAGAAGATAGATAAATGAAGGAAAGAAAAGAAATTATGTAGGTAGAAAAAAATCAGTAAAAGTAAAATTGGGGGACAAAGCGAGGGGAACACCACAAAAAAACAAAACAAAACAGCAGCAGCAAGAACAACAAAACAACTGAGGAAAGACAGCCTTCCCTTTAGGTCCCTAAGGAGCTTCTCAGGCTGCTGGTGTTCATCATTCACCCTGCGGCCTACCTTCTGCAGGCAGGTGATGGACCCAGTTTTAGTGATTAAAATTTAAAAAGTTAAAATAAAGAAGGGGGACTTTTTTTAAAGCAAAGAAATAACAGGTCCAAGAGCACTTAAATCAGAAAGAGTGCCAGCATATTCCTTGTTATAAACTACTAGCTGATGCCTGATAACCAGTTGGGTCACACCTTAGACCAGGGATCTCATAAATGCAAGGCAGGACTCCCTCGACTGAGCTAAATTGTCTCCTTAAGTTAATGGGTCTTTAGAGAGCTAGGTGCCACCTTCCCCAGGTGTTTGTAGACTTCTGTACCTGCTAGAGTCTGGCTGATGAGGCAGTTGTGCCTAGCCCCTCTCTAGTCTAATGGCTTTCTCTCCTCAGGAGGGCATCTGGGTGTGACAGCCTGCCTGAGGGGATCCCACCTCCCCTCTCCCAGGCAGATTTGGGTTTCTTCCAAGATTCCAAGGGGCCTGAGCTGGCCAAACTCACCACAAAGAAACCACTGTGCAGCATCTGCCAGACCCCTCTTCCTCCCAGGGAACACACCTTCCCAGTCCCTTGGCAGCAGCAAGCCAGGGGCCATGTGGCTACTTGCCAGGATTGTGGGGTACATGTGCAATTCCCAGCCACAGGGGTGAGCAGCTCCTGGTTTTCTTCTTTATCTTTCCAGTACCTTCCAGATGACTCAGAGCACCTTCCTGTTCTATAAATATCCAGATCCCCTCCTTTAGATAGGTACCTGCCTTCTGGTTGCTTTTTTTTGTAGGCTTGTAAGTCTCTACCTACCTTCTTCATCCCTTTTCCTGGCAGTCCTCAAGGCTGTTTTTTGGGGGGAAGTGGGCTTGGCCCAATGAATAGGGCATCCACCTATCACATGGGAGGTCCACTGTTCAAACCCCAGGCCTCCTTGCCCCATGTGGATCTGGTCCATGGACAGTGCTGATGCACATAGGGAGTGCTGTGTAATGCAGGGGTTTTCCCTAAGTAGGGGAGCCCCATGTGGAGGGAGTGTGCCCCATAAGGAGAGCCACCCAGCACAAAAGAAAGTGCAGCCTGCACACGCGGAGAGCTGACACAACAAGATGATGCAATAAAAAAGAAACAGATTCCTGGTGCTGCTGCTAAGAATAGAAGAGGTCACAGAAGAACACACAGCGAATGGACACAGCAGACAAATGGGGGCTGGGGAGGGGAGAGAAAAAAATAAATCTTTTTTTTTTTAAGTTGTTTTTTTATGTTTGGTCCTCTAGAATATCCTCCCAGTTGTCTCTATTCCCTTGGCAAAAAAATGCTAGACCCATAGGAAAGGAAAGAGGTAAGAATAATAGTAATAATAATGCAAAAAATTTAAAGAGGAACTGCATAAGAGCTAGGAAACTAAGGAATATAAGTAAAAAACCATAAAAAATACAAAGGAATAAGAATAAAAAGAGTTGGAATAGAAAAAATTAAACAAGAATGAAAATAGAAAAAAATAGAATGAATTAAAATGCCAAGCACATCAGAAGACCGTAGAAGGAAAGAGAGAAAATGAAAAAATGAAGACCAAAGAAGAACTGGTAGAATGAAAGAAAAGCAACAGAAGTCAGAAGGCAGAAAAACAAAAGGAAGAGAAATAAAATAGGTTGAAAAATGAGTTTAGAAAAAGGAACAAAGAACAAAGAAAACAAAAGAGTAACAAAGAAGCCACCCTAGAAGAGCAGCCTTCCCTCTTAGGCCCCCAGAGACCTCATAGGCTGCTGGTGTTCATCAGTCAGTCACCTACAGCCTGCCTTCCACAGGTGATGCATCCAGTTTTACCAAGTGAAATAAAGGAAAAAGAAAAAAATCCAAGAAACCATTTAAAAAACAATAGAATCTCAGCCTTATGTCCCTATCATGAGGTGCTCACTGTGTGCCTACTCTCTCTGGATCCCTTCACTCAGGAGGTACCAGGGCTCCAACTAGGCACCTGCATGCAAGGCAGGGGCTTCCCTCTTGTGCTGCAGCAGCCCTATGAGCTAAACAGGCTTTTGGAAGCTTGTCTGGTTCTTCCTGGCCCTGTTTCCCTTAAGAGTTGGACTTTCTAACAGCTTTCAGGGGCTGGGCTAGTTGGGTGCCCATCCCTGCCCCTCCTTGATCAAGTTTCTCTCTCCCAGGGTGGCTGGGTGTGACAGCCTGCCTGAGCAGATTCCCCCTCCACTCTCCCCAGGGCCACCTCAGTGCTGGCTGACATCCTCCCTGAGATTCAAAGGGGGCTGAGGTTTCCAAACCCACAGAAGAGTAACCACTGCCCACCCTGCAGCAAACCCGCTTCTTCCCAGGGAATGCTCCCTCCCCCTCAGCTAGCCTTTGAGGGCCAGGGTGTCCATGGAGGCTATTTGCCTTGAGGGTGGGGCTTGCCCACCACCTTTTCCAACCACAGGGGTGAACACCTCATGGTTTTCCTTTGAGCTCTTTATCTCTTTGTCCATCTCCCTCCTGAATGATGCCTGCTGCCTCTTGCTCCTTGGATTCCCAAAACAGCTCACTCAAGTTAGGCCCTTTCCCCCTCTCTCCCATTTTTTTTTTCAAAAGAGATGAGCAGTTACCCACTTCCATCTACACCATTTTCCAGATTAGTGCATCTACAAATTTTTAATCTGCTCAGTGAGTGAAAGGAAAACATGAGAATTATGTCTCCCCAAGTAGAGAATATCAATAAAGGGCTAGAAAGTATAAATTTAGTGGAAATAGAAATTCTGGAGTTGAAAAGTAGAATGATGTGAGAACTTCTCTAGAGGTGGTCAACAACAGGTGTTTCCCTGACTAAAGAGCTAAACAATTCCCTCAGCAGCCTGGAGTGTGCACCTTCCTATTTCAGTCCTTCCTATCCCAGATCATGTGCACTTCAGAAGATGTAGCAGTGAGACCTTCTAGTTTTCTTATTAATTTTACTGGCACTAGTGATGTTGAGTGAATTTTCATACCTTGCTCATGCTTAACTCACTGCAGATCCTGTGATTTAGCATATAAAGAGGAGGGGACTTGGTCAATTATTGTGTTTTCAGAGACCTCTACTTCCTTCTGAGAACCAAAAACTGCACCCAGCCTGAATGAAAATACGCCAGTGGAGACACAGCTCTGTACTCAGAGATATTCCACATCCTGGGCTCTGAGTCCCCATGAAATTTACAGGAAAATTTTGCCCTCCATTAACAGGGAGAATTAGGACTCAAATTTCTGTGAACCCCAATATCCCTCAGAGAATCCCACATATTCCTACCCAAGTCAACCAGATCTCAATGAAAGCCCTCCTCATATTATATAAATTAGTCTATCACAGTCTCACAAGGGAGAAAGGTGATTGTTTTCTCTATTAAAGATACTTATTGAAGCCATTTAAATTGGAGAATTGGTTTTTCCATTTCTGTAAACAAAAATGGCTGCTGGGATTTTTATAACTATTATATTGAATCTGTAGTTCCCTGTGGGTAGTAGTGTTGATATTAGAACAATACAGTCTTATCATTGTTGAACAATGGATGTTTTGCCATATGTTTAGGTCTTCTTTAGTTTCATTCAGTTGTTTGCTAGTGTTCATGTGTTTTATCCTTTCATTAAATTCATTTTAGCTATTTTATTTGTTAGCAGCTAATTGAATGGACTTTTTTTTGCTGTGCTGTTTAAATGAAAGTGACTTTTGTGCCTTTATCTCCTACTATGCAAGTTTGCTTAATGCCCTTATTGTTGCATTAGTATTGTTGTGGCTTCTTTGGAATTATGTATTTAAAGGAGTATGTCATCTATAGGGATAGCTTTCCTTCTTCCATTGCAGTATGGATGATTTTATTTCTTTTTCTTACCCAATTGCTCTGGCTAGTACAATGTTGAAAAGCAGTGATGAAAATTTGTTAACTTATCTTGTTCATGAACTCTTGGGAAAGATCTTCAGTATTTCACTATTGAGTGTAATGTTAGCCATGGATTTTTTAAATGCAGCTGTGAACAGAGTAGAATGACTTCCACAAATGACCATACACGTAGTGAGCAGCAGAAAGTCTCCAGATTATAGGCATCCTGTGCGTGCATTTCTGAAATCCTGGAATGTGAGTTAGTTGTAGGATACCTACATTTTTGTGGTTTTGAAGAACTTAATTCTTGCTAATGTCCATATGTTCAAGGTTTAATAATAAGATCATGATAGACTATGCCTGAAATATTTTGATGTGTTCTTAAATTTTAAAAATTCAATAAACCCTATTAAATAAATTTTTCTTTCCTCAGGTTATTTATAAAATAGTATTTTAATTGGAGTAACAAGTATTACCAGAATCCTTGAGGACCATGTGTGTCTGATGATAGGTATCAAGCCATATGTTGGTAATATTGTAGTCCAGATATAAATGATGCTGAACCTATTTGATTATGAATCTAAAGCAATAAATAATTTTCAGAATTTGCTGAATATGAACCATGATTGCTAACACCAAATGTGTATGAAAATAGATTCATTTAAAACTAAATAGAAAATAACTGTAGTCATAAAGTATAAGAAACTAAAATCTAATGATTGTAGGAATACAAAACATTAAATATACAAAAACAAGATAATTCAGAAATGAAATATAGTATAACTTATTGAAATAACATATACATATTGCTTTTGAATATATATAGACTTTTATAGATCATTGATTTTGAAAATCTATAGATGTATAGAGAATGACTAGATTTTGGCAACGTGGTAATGTTTCTCAAGAGAGGAGTACATGTAAAAGGAACATTCAGTAGTCAGGTGGAGAAAGAAAATAGACAAGAAAAGGTGCAGTAGAGGAAATGAACTGAGTGAAGACCCTTCTTGGAAGAGTGGTGGAAGTATAGAATCTGAAAATATCAGGAAGAAAGCTTCCATATTTTAAAATATTTCAAAAAACCTGTAGAAAGAGAAACAGAGCTGTATTGTTAGAAAGCTATTTTCAGTTTCACTCTGTCTATAAAATTTTTTTAATCATGAAAACCAAGAGAAAAAACATTGTTATTTTCAAGTATCAAAGTAATACAGGGAGAAAAGGCGTAGGTGCAGAGTAATCCACAACAAATGAATGAAAGATCTTTGTCGTGATCTATATTATGTACTGAAGTATACTTTCTGAAAAGTAGAGAACAGGCATTAAGAAAATGAAATAATACATAAGATATCATAAATTTTAAAAAACTCAAAAAGTGAATGAGAAGAAATAAGAAAAATGGAAATACAGCTCAAAATTGAAGTATAACCTCTTAAGAAATAGGGTGACAAGATAATGCTTGAGTAGATAAAGTGAAAAGCTGAAAGGGCTGAAATATTAAATGGAGAATGTTAAAGATTAAAGAAAAACACTCAGAAGTTGAGGAATGGTTCTGATGATCCACTAGCTGAACCCTGGGTGCCTGAAGCAGGAAGTGGGTGGGGCCATCCCCAGTCTGGAGGCCTTGGGTGGGCCCTGAGGTCTGGGTGGGGCCTGAACATGGGCAGTGCTGAAAGCTGCCCCGGCCCTCCCTCCCATGATGCTCAGCTCCAGGCTGCAGGCCTTGGCAGGTGGTGTCCAGGCTCCTTCAGCCTGGCCTTTGGTGATGGCTGTGGCTGCTCAGGTGCTAGGCAGCCTTGAGCTCTGTACCCTGGGAATGTTTGCAGGAGGTGTTAGTCCTGTGCACTGGGGAGGGTGCAGACCTGTGCTGAGTCTCATCCTTTAATACTGGACCTCCTGCTGCTGGAGCGGGAGGTGGTACATTCATCTGGGTGGAGCTGGGGGACTCCAGATCACTGATTTGTCAATTAAAGAAAAGTCCATGAACTGGGTTTCCACAGAGCCGTTAAACAGATGGATGCGCTCCAGGATGACTGTGTGCTCCCCCTTGTTGAGGGCAGTTCTGTTTTATGTCCTTTGTCCTGCCTTGTATGTCACCCCCTCTCACTAAGAGTATCCTGATGTGACTTTATGTTACATGGTCAAGCTATTAGGTCTATTTTGAGCATTTCTTTAAGAAAGGTTGGCTTAATGACTGAATGATTTAAGTTAAAAAAACTTGTAAAACATAGGGTGTGCAATGAGACACAGGCATATATACTTGTGTCTGGATGGCTTATCCAGCAAGGAGGTGTGTGAAATTGGTAAGTGGGTGTCTGGGCAGAGGTAGAATGGAGGGAATGGGCTGGATGAGAGGGAGGCTTACCTTTCATTGTGTACCTTTTTCAACATTTGATTTTTATTAAAATGAGAGTTTTTTACAAAATACACAATAATAAGATTCTGGGAAGGGATCATTATAGGCATTTGTAATATGTCCTGTTATGTGAATTTTCCTTCTAGGAAACCCCTAGTCAGCTGGACAATCCCAGGCAATGGGACAAAATTTTGTTTTTATATTCATGAGAAATATTGGTATGTGCTTTTCCATTCTTTTAATATCTTTTTCTGGTTTTGCCATTGGGTAATGTTGGCCTTATCTCATGAGTTAGGAAAGGTTCCCTTTGCATTGTTTCTGAAAGAGATTGTGGGGAATTGGTTTCATTTTTCCTTAAATGTTTGGTAGAATTTGCTTTTGAACTGTCTGAACCAGGTCCTTTATTTTTTGGAATGTTATTAATTATTGATTCAAAATTTTTATGGCTATAGGGCTATTCTGATGATCTATTCTTGTGTGAGTTTTGATAATTTGCATCTCAAGAACTTTTGAGTCATTACATCTAAGTTATAAAATTATTGGACCTAAGGATGTTCATAGTCTTGTTTGATTATCCTTTTAATGTCTGTGGAAGCAGTAGTGATGACACCTCTTCCATTCCTGGTATTGGTAATTTTTATCTTCTCTATTTTATGTTTGGTTAGCCTAGCTAGAGATTTATCCGTTTGATCAGACCATTTCAAACAACAAACTAAGGCTTTAGTTTGGGCATATGTTTTGATTTCTATGTGATTAATGTGCAGGAGTGCACTCGCTGGGCTGTATGATAAGTTTATGTTTAGTTTTGTAAGAAACTGCTAACTAGTTTTCAGAGTGACTGTACCATTTTATGTTCCCTTATGCAATGTATGAGTGATACCGTTTTTCTGCATTCTCACCAACATTTGGTATTGTCACCTTATGTTTTAGTTGTTTTAATAGTGTGTAGTTGCATATCATAATGGTATAGTTTGCATTTCCCTAATGACTAATTATATCCAGCATCTCTTCCTGTACTTATTTCCCATCCATTCATCTACTACAGTGAAATGTTTGCACATATATAGTGCCCATTTTCTAATTGGATTGTTTTTTTGTTTTTTATAAAATTTCCCCTCCACCCTCGCAGCTTGCTTGCTGTGTTCATTCTCTGCACACTCTTCTGTGGGTTTTTTGCTTGTCTCCCTCCTTTGTTGCATGACCTGGCTGAGTTGGCTCTCCGCAGTACCTGTGGGCCAGGCAGCGATCCTCAGCCTGTGGGTGAGCCTGCCTTCCCAAGGAGGCCCTGGGATGAGAACCCAGGGCCTCCCATATGGTAGACAGGAGCCCAAGTGATTGAGCCACAGCCACTTTCCAGGATTGTTTTTTCATGGTTAAATTTTGAGAATTTTGGAAATTCTTTTGATTTATTCTAGATATCTGTGTTTTTGTGGGTTTTTTTTTTTTTTTTGATATTTGGCCCAGTGGTTGAACCCAGGACCTCATTAGTGGGAAGCCAGCCCTCTACCACCAAGCCACATGGGCTCCCCTGAAATTTTTTTGTTTGCTTGTTTTTTGTTTTTGTTTATTTTAGCAAGTACTTTGATCTGAACCCAGAACCTCTTGTGGGAAGCAGGCACTCAACTGCTCGAGCCACATCCACTCCCAATATTGTAGATAGCTGTTCCAGATATCAGTTTCAGATAGTCTAGGTATGTGTTCTTTCTTTGTCATAGTTAAGTTTGCAAATATTATTCTCTGTCTGTAGTTTGCCTTTATAGTTTCTTTTTTTCAGATCTGTAGTTTTAAAATTTGGTGAAGAGCCGTGTATCATTTTTTTTCTTATTTTTTTATTGACTTTGTAATAATATTACATTAAAATTATATATATGAGGTCCCATTCGACCCCACCTCCCCACCCCACCTCTCCCCACCCCCAGCACCACTCGTTCCCATCATCATGACACATCCATTGGATTTGGTAAGTACATCTTTGGGCACCTCTGCACCTCATGGTCAATGGTCCACATCATGGCCCATACTCTCCCCCATTCCATCCAGTGGGCCCTGTGAGGATTTACAATGTCCGGTGATTGCCCCTGAAGCACCATCCAGGGCAGCTCCATGTCCCAAAGACACCTCCACCTCTCATCTCTTCCTGCCTTTCCCCATACCCATCAGCCACCATGTCCACTTTTCCCAATCCAATGCCACCTCTTCTATGTGGACATTGGATTGGTTGTGTCCATTGCACCTCTATGTCAAGAGGAGGCTCAGATTCCACATGGATGCTGGATGCAATCCTCCCACTTTCAGTTGTAATCACTCTAGGTTCCATGGTGTGGTGGTTGTCCTTCTTCAACTCCATCTTAGCTGAGTGTGGTAAGTCCAATAAATCAGATTGTAGGTGCTGGAGTCTGTTGAGGCTCAGGACCTGGCTATCACATTGTCAGTCCAGAGATTCAAATCCCCTAAATATATCTTAAACCCCAACACTAACTGCACCTCCAGCACATTAGCATGAAAGTCTTATGAAGAGAGATCCCATCTGAGTCATTTTTATTTTTTATGGATCTCATTCAATGCACTCTCTCTTCAGAATCTCTTTCCATGTTTTCAAATATCAACTAGTTTTGATGATACCCCAGTCTTTCTCTTGCCTAACATCACAACCCCATTGATACTTCTGCTTCAGTGTCACAATTTAAAAAAAATTTATTTTCATTATTTTTAAAGGAGCTTTAGTTGCCATAGATGTTCCATCAAAAATATAGGGGGTTCCCATATACCCTACTCCCTCCCCCTAACAATTTTCCCCATATACATTATCCTTCATTAGTGTGGTCCATTTGTTTCATGGGATGAGCACATATTGAAGCATTGCTGTCAAGCATGGTCTATAGTTTGCATTGTTTCACACTTTGCACAGCACATTTTTGTAAGTTTGAGAAAATGTATAATGACATGTATCTGTTATTGCAGTATCATGCAAAATTATTCCAGTGTTTGAAAAATGCCCCATGTAATGCCTATTCTTCCCTCTCCCTCCCCTCAGAACCTCTTGTGTCCACTGTCTTTATATTAATGTTATGTTCTTCCATTATTAGAATAATAGTCTACTTATCCATAGGTGCATTCCTCCTGATTGTTTATTCCTCTGTCTTTTGGAGTTGGGATTGTGTCACTTTCTTACCCCACAGTAATCCAGCAACAGCTACTTCAAATAAGTGTGGAACCCGACCACCTGGTTTCCCTAACTGCTGCTGCTCTGTCTAATCCACCATATCGCTTGCCTGGACTGCTGTGATAGCTCCCTAACTAGTCTGCCTTTTGACCTACTTGCCATTGTGGTCCATTCTTACCTAGCAGCCAGAATGATCCTGTTAAAACCTCAGGCAAGTCTTGGCCCTTGTTTTTCTTTACTGAAACCCTCACACTTTCCCAGTTTACAGTAAAATGCAAGGCTATTACACTGGACTACAAGAACCTCCACAATCTGTGCTCCAAGTTTTAAAAGCAGTTTTATTGAGATATAGTTACATACCATATAAGCTATCCTAAGTGTACTTTAGTATAATTACAGATGTGTGCATTCCTCACCACAATCAAGTTCAGGACATTTTCATTACTCCTAGAAGGAAAGCCCTATACTCCTTAGAAGTCACCTCTCAATCCCTCTATCATTCCCCAGCCCTCCATAACCACTATAAATTTCATCTCTATAAATTTATCTTTCCATTTTATATTAATGAAATCATAGAATATATGGTACTTTGCATCTAGTTTCTTTCACTTAGCATAATGCTTTCTTAAATTATACAATTTTTTAAAATGAGGGAAGTTGTATGTTTACAGAAAATTCATGTAAAAAATACAGTGTTCCCATGTATCCCTCTATTGTTGACTCTTTGCATTAGTGTGTCAGCTTTGTGAGGCTTGATGAAAGAATATAAGATATTACTGATAACTATATCCTTAGTTTACATTAGGTGTTTTTTTCCATCTACCTTCCTATTATTAACAATGTGTAATAGTGTCATCCATTTGTTATAATTCATGAAAGAGCAATCTTATATTTGTTAACCTCAGTCCATCCATCATCCATAACAGATTCACTTAGTTAAACAATCCCATCTTTAGGCTTTTAGCTTTCCTTCTAGTAACGTACATGACCTTAAACAAATTCTCTCAACCATATTCACAAACATATAATTCACAGTAAGGTCCTACCATCACCACTATCCATTCCCAAACATTTATAATCAACCTAAATAGAGATTCTGCACAATTTAAGTATCAGTTTTCCATTCTCTAACCCATTGTATCCCTTGGTAACTTATATTCTAGATTCTAAACCTGTGAGTTTGCTTCTTATCCTTAGTTCATATCAGTGAGATCATACAATATTTGTCTTTTTGTGTCTGACTTATTTTACCGGATGTAATGTCCTGATGGTTCATCCATGTTGACAAATGCATCAGGACTTCATTCTTTCTTAAAGCTGAATAATATTCCATTGTATGTATTCACCACATTTTGTTTATCCATTCATCTGCTGGTAGTTATTTGGCTTCTATCCTTTCTTTATTGTGCTCTGAACATTGACATACAAATACCTGTCTGAATCCTTGCTTTCAATTCTTTTGGATATATATGCAGAAATGGGATTGCCAGGTCATTTGGTAATTTTAGTTTAACTTTTTGAGTTACTGCCAAGCTGTTTTCCACAGCCAGTACATTATTTTATATTCTTACCAACAGTGTATGAGGTTTACTATTTATATGCATCCTTACCAGCACTTGCTGTTTTCCAATTTAAAAAATAATAGCCTTTTGAGTGGGTGTGAAGGATAGCTCATCATGCTTTGATGTGCCTTTCCCTAAAGGCTAATAGACTTGAGCATCTTTTCATATGCTTATTTACCATTTGTGTATCTTCTTTGTAGAAATGTCTATTTAAATACTTTGCACATTTTTAATTTTTTTTTTTTTTGCCATGCCCAACTCCCTTGGAGGTAATTGAGTGATCAAGCTCTTTCTTCCTTCTCCACTTGTCATGGCTATATCCTTGATGTGGAAATAGCCCCTCACCATTTGCCTGCTTCCTCCTCCTCCTTTGATCCCCATCTCCAGTCTTGTCTTCTCTGACTTAGGTAACCTTTTTTTTTTTTTTTTTTTTTTGTTAGGTACCAGGACTGGGCATTGAACCTGAACCTGGGACCTTGTATGTGGGAAGCTGGCACTGAACCACTGAGCCACATAGGCTCCCTTGAGTTGGTTTATTCATTTGTTTGCTTGTTTGTTTTTAGGAGGCACCAGGAACCAAACCTGGGACATCCTATGTGGGCAGCAGGTTGAACTTCATCCACTCACAGCATCTTTCTTACCTGCTCTGTTATCCTACCATTGACCCCTCTTCTTCAAGTTGTATTTGCTGATTCTTTATCTCTTGCTCACTGGATCACCTAAACAGTACTAAACAGTCACCATGCACTCACTTTATTTAATAAAGTGTAAAGAGTGGAGACGGTGGCTCTTTCCACCATCTCTATGATGACCCTCCTTGTTGGGTAGGTGGTTTCAGACCATCATATTTGCAGCCCTTGAATGTAGTTGAGGCTCACCATGGGCTTTGAGGGAGGCCCAACTTGGATGGAATTGTGACTCTTGTGAAGTCATTTCCACAGTGGTTTACCTTAAGTCAGACTTCCCTGTACTTAGATCCTGACATGTACTTGGTGGGTCACTTCAGGAAAAGTACTTTGAGATCTTTGTACCTATTCCTCATCTGTAAATTGGTGATAAAAAAAAATACCTAATTTTTCAACTTTGTTTTATAATTGAATCTAATTTTAGCTTGCCTGACTCCCCAGATAGTCTCCTTCCAATCCTGTTCCCCAGAAAGGAGAGTGATGGACTCAGTGGGTCCCATGCTTTTTAAAACATTTTTTAAAAATTTATTAGAGTATACCACCCATACATAAGCATACATAAACATTAAGTGTATAATAATAGTTGTGAATTTACAAAACAAATATATATATAACATGATACAGGACTCTCATACCTCACCCTATCACCAATACCTTGAATTGTTAAACATTTTAACCTAATGATTAAAGAGCATTGTCACAATATTACTACTAACCAAAGTATTTTCCCCCAACCCACCCTATTATTATCTTTATATCATTTATATATGATCTTTCATAAATAATAAGTATGGTAAAAATTGTGAAGTTAGAAAGCAAACATGTGTAACATCATTCAGGGGTCCCATACATCAACCCTCCACCAACACCTTGCATTTTCACGAGATGTTTCTTACAAATTATGAAAGATTTTTGTCAAAATCTTGTTGTTCTTATCTTACATTTGGTGTATTTTCCCCCCAACTTACCCTATTATTATTTTTTAACTATATTTTTATGGCAGAAGTTGTAAACTTATAAAACAATCATGCACATGTACAGAATCCCCAAACAACACCCCTCTATCTGAACATTTGTTACAGATAAGATAATATCATCTGATTGTTACCATGACCATAGTGTACATTTGGCACACATTTTCCATACTGCCCCATTATCAACACAGTACATCTTTGGCATAGATGCAACAATATTATATTATTACTGCTAATCAGAGTCCATAGGTCACTCCAGTTGTATTTTTCCCATACTTCTCCACATTCCCACCACCTTACAGTAGTGATGTACATTTGCTTTAGCTAACAAAGGACACTCTTGCATTTGTACCATCAAACACAATTCTCATCTACTTCTTGGTTTGCTGTGCTATTCAGGGTTCCTAGAGTATTCTTTAGCATTCTGTCAATTGGCATTTCATATCTAGATTACCATTTTCAGCCACATCCCCATTTATAAACTAGCTTTTACTCACTATGTGTTACCATCTGCTCTATACATTTCCACACTTTCACAGCAAAGCTAATTAAAACTTATGTACATTAACCATCAGTAGTCCATCTCAGTCCTCCTCTTATCTCCTTTAAGAATCTACCATGTACCACCACATCTTGAAGATACTTTCCTACCATTTTTTCTAGAAGTTTTATGGTTCTTGCTTTTATTTTTAGGTTTTTGGTCCATTTTGAGTTAATTTTTGGATAAGGTGTGAGATAGGGGTCCTCTTTCCTTCTTTTGGCTATGGATATCAAGTTCTTTCAGCACCATTTGTTGAATGGACTATTCTGCCTGAGCTGTGTGGGATTGACAGGCTAGTAAAAAATGGCTTGACCATACATGTGAGGGTCTGTTTCTGAACCATCAAATTGATTCCATTGGTTTATGTGTCTGTCTTTATGGCAGTACCATGCTTTTTTTAAACCACTATATCTAGGAAATATGATTTAAAGTCTGGAGGTGAGATTTCACTTTTCCTTTTTAAGATGTTCCTGGCTATTCAGGATCCCTTACCCTTCCAAATAAGTTTGATAATTGTGTTTTCAATTAAAAAAATTCTGGTGGAATTTTCATCAGGCTTGCATTGAATCTGTATATCAATTTGAGTAGAATTGACATCTTACTGATATTTAGTCTTCCAATTCATGAGCATGGAATATTCTTCCAGTTATTTAGAACTTTTTTGATTTTTTTTTTAACATTGAGTTGCAGTTTTATGAATACAAGTGCCTTACATCATTGGTTAAGTTTTTTCTTGACTTTTTGAGTTTTATCTGCTGTATTTTATTTTCACCTTTTTTTTCCTCTTTTAATTTTATTGATATAATCTTCATTTCTAGTCTCTCTTCCAGGCCTCTCTGTCCTGCCTTTTCTTGTCAGGGTCTAGCATAACCTTTAGTATGTCTTGAAAATCTTGCCTCTTGGTTAGAAATTCTCTCAGTTTCTGTTTATCTGTGAATATTCTAATCTCACCCTCAGTTTTGAAAGACAGTCTTGCTGGATATAAGATCCTTGGCTGGAAGTTTTACTTCTATATTTAATATCTTAAATATATCAGGCCACTGTTTTATTGCCTCCCTGGTTTCTGAAGAGAAATCAGCACTTAATCTTATTGGGTATCCCTTATGCCATGCTTTGCTTTTCTCTTGTTGGTCTCAGAATTCTCTTTGTCTTTGGCATCAGATATTCTGGTTAGTATGTGTCTCAGAGTTGGTTGATTCGGATTTTTTTGGATGGGAGTACATTGTGCTTCTTGGACATGGATATCTATGCCCTTCAATAGGGTTGGGAAATTTTCTACCATTGTTTCTTCAAATATTCCTTCTGCCCCTTTTCCCTTTTCTTCTTCTCTGGGTCACCCATGACATGTATGTTTGTACATCTTTTGCTGTCATTTATTTCCCTGTTTCCTTGTTCAATTTTTTCCATTCCTCATTTGTTCTTTTGTATGTTCACTTTCAGAGGCCATTTCTTTCAGCTTACCAATCCTTTCTGCTGCCTCCTTAAATCTGCTTTATATGATTTCAATGTTTTTAAATTTCATTTATTGCACCTTTCATTCTGAGATCTGCTAATTTGCTATGTATGCTTTCAAGTTCTTTGTGCTCCTCCAGTGTCTTCTTAATATCCTTAATCTCTTTAGCCATCTCATTGAATTTATTAAGGAGATTTGTTTGAACTTCTATGATTAGTTGTCTCAAATCCTTTCTGTTACTTGGAACATTATCTTGTTCCTTTAACTGGGCCATATCTTCCTGTTCCTTGGTGTGGATTATAATTTTTTGTTGTATTGGCATCTGGTGTAGTAGAGTATTTATTCTGGGTGTAGATTTTCCTCTTTAGTTTATGGCTTTCTGCCCTTTCTCCTTTGCTGGTTGTGCAGTAGGAGCCAAGGATGTAGTTGGTGCTCTAAGCTGTGGAGGCTTAAGCTGCCCTCATTACCCAGTGACCTATGAATCTTCTCTCAACTTTCTCCTTTGCCAGGGCTAGGGACAGAATCACAGCTGTGTGGAATAATTCAAGTTATGCAGGCTGTGACTGTGGCTGCCCAGTGAAACTGATGAAGCTTCATGCCCCTTTCACCCCTGCCTGGGGCAGGGACAGAACTGCAGGCATGGGCAGCAATCTATGTATTGCAGGTCCAAGATGACCACAGTTGTCCTGGTAGACTTCCAGTTATTCAGTCCATGTCAGCTAAAGGTTCCTGCAGTTACCTGGATAGGCTGGTACAGGGTCCACTAGTTTCCCCCCTGCCAGAGGTGGGGCTGAAGCCTAGGATAGGACTGCAGGCTGATCTGGGTGAAAGAAACAGGTCCCTATGTTCACCATGATTTTCGGTCAACCTGGCTTCCCCTTCTGCTGGGGGTGGAGTTAAAATGGTGGCCATCAGCCTCTTTCTGACTTGGACAGGTTCATCCTTTAGCTGTTCTTAGGGTTAGACTCTAGCAAACTGAATTTACTAATCAGTAGCTGAAATCAGTGGCCAACTCTCTTCCTCCCCTGTTTTTGGGAAAAAGGAGCTTCCATTTCTAGCCAGAGGATAGCTCTTGGGGCAGCTTGTGCTGCTATAGTAGGATATTCACTGGCAACTCAACTTGGCTGGTAATTTCCCAAAGAGGCTAATGCAGGTCCCCCATATTCCTCCCTGCTGGAGGTGAGGCTGGGTCCTATGCTAGAGCTGCAATCTGATCTGGATGGAAAGGTGCTGGTCCCTACCAGCACTGGGATTTTTATTCTGTCCTGCTTCCCCTTGTGCCCAGCATGGAGTTAAGATGGCAACTCCCAGCCTCTTTCTGACTTGTTCAGGTTCAAACTTCAGCTGTTCTTAGGATTATATACTGTAGCCCTCTCAATTTACTCATCAGTAGCTGCAGTTGGTGCCCAGCTACCTTTTCTTTCCCCATTTTTGGGAAATGGAGCTTCCTATTCCAGCTGCAGAATAGTTCCCGAGGTGGCTTGTGCCTCCATTGGATGATGGGCACCAGCTTCCAGGGCATGGGGTGCTCTACTTCTGAATCTTCTCTGCAGATGGGCAGTCTCCTTCCTTCTGTTCTTTCAAGGATGTTGCATGAAACTCTTCTGGCTTCCTGAAGCACCCAAACAGGTGCTTTAGATAGCACCATGTGATTACTAACTGCCCTGTAGCAGGAGCTGACTCTAGGAGCTCCTTACTTTGCCACATCTTGTTAGTTGTCCTTGAATTTTGGATATTTTATATATAGGTCTAAAGTTTCCTTTTACATTTTTATTGTTGTTTATGTTTCTTTGTTGAGAACTATCTTTTCTTTCATTCCAAGAGTATTTACCTTTCTTATTGAGCAGAGACTGCTTTGATGCATAATTCCTTCTCTGGTTCATTTGGGACTCTATTGGCTGATTTTCCCCCTGGAGAATAGATGAACTTTTTCCAGTTCTTTTTATGTTATGTTGTATAATTTGGGATGATATCTTGGTTGTGTGTGCTTATTATATAGTTAGAGACTTCTGAAAGATTGTTTTGACTAGTTGGTGCCTTGCTATTCCATATGAATTTGAGGATCACCTTTTTCCATTCCTAAAAAAAGGTTGCAGAGATTTTGGTAGGTATTGCATTTATTATTTTTTTCATTTTTTTGGTCTTTAAAAATTTTTTAATGTTACCTTAAAAAAATACAAGGTCCCTATAAACCCCCATCTCCCTCACCCCACTTTTCCCCCCATAACAACCTCCTCCATCATCATGAGACATTCATTGCACTTGGTGAATACATCTCTGAGCACCACTGCACCTCATGGTCAATGGCCCACACCATAGCCTACACTCTCCCACAGTCCACCCAGTGGGCCATGAGAGGACATACAATGACTGGTAATTGTCCCTGCAGCACCACCCAGGACAACTCCAACCCCTGAAAATGCCCCCACATCACATCTCTCCCTCCCACTCCCTGCCCCCAGCAGCCACCATGACCACTTTCTCCACAGCAATGCCACATTTTCTTCAGTTACTAATCACAATCGTTCATGAATAGAACATCAGTAAGTCCACTCTAATCCATACTCTATTCCTCCATCCTGTGGACCTTGGAATGGTTGTGTCCACTCCACATCTATATCAAGAAAGGGCTTAGATTCCACATGGATGCTGGATGCAATTCTCCTGCTTTCAGTTGTGTGCACTCTTGGCTCCCTGCTGTGGTGGTTCACCTTCTTCATCTCCATGTTAGCAGAGTGGTGTAAGTCCAATAAACCAGAGTGTAGGAGTTGCAAGTCTGTTGAGGCTCAGGGCCTGGCTATCACATGGTCAGTCCAGAGATTCAGGTCCCCTGGGTATACACTAAACCCAAGCACCAACTACAGATCCAGTAAAAGTAACAGGGGAGGCTTGTGGACAAAATCAGATCTGAGTCCATCTCCATCACACAGAAACACAAACTCCAAAGTAGGGCCAACTGACATGGCACTGAACTCCATCTGCCATGACCACAGAAACTGTTGGTCCCTGTAGCCCTCAGAAGAACCAGTACCTGGGGTTGTATCTTCATTATCTGTCTCTGGGACTCTGCTGAGGTGTGTGTAAGGGCGACCACTCTGATGACCTCCCGGCTCTTTTTGGAGACTCATAGCCACATAAACTCATTTGTCCTTTCCTTTCCTCCTTTTATTCAAGGTCAAAAAGCATTTTTAACTCCTGGTATTATATGTAGACAGATATTCTGCTGGTCCGAGTTCACCCTTTTATTCAAGGTCATTTTCTAGTTACATCATCAGCTGGTAACAAGGCAACACTTATTGCAGTGATGGAAGGCAAAACATCAAAAATAAAGCTTTTGCATTTTTAAAATTTTTGGTACCCCAATTTATTTTTACCTTAATTTTTCTAAATTAATATGTATTCTATATCTAACCTTTAAACTCATCACTATATTTCATTTTACTACTAATGGAACCTGGCAATATAGGGCTTCATTTTTGAAGAAGTTTTGGATCACAGAGAGGTTCAACAATGTCAGAGGAGGAACACTGGTGTGGGATGTTATTGACAGGGGACACATGGTTGGCAGGGAGTTCTACAGGCATATATCCATATATCCAGGGTACATAAAGATGTTTGGATATTTTCATAGTTGTTACAATTAAAAACAACTGAGGGAGTGCTGAGTTCCTAGCCAGGGGAGCTCTATCACAGTCCCTAAAGGAACAGCAACAATCCCCCAAGTGCAATAGCAAAGACCAAAAAAGAAGGAAGACCCAACAATGAGCCCTTGATACTAATGATTATGCTTGTGAGCCTGTGCACCTGAAATAAGAACAAGGCCTAGAGCTGCAGTGTGCCTAAGAGTTACCTCCTGAGAGCCTCTGTGTTGCTCAAATGTGGCCAGTCTCAAAGCCAAACTCAGCATGTTAATGTATTGCCTTCTCCCCATTTTGGGTATTGCATTTAATCTGCAGATCACTTCAGATACTACTGATATTGTAACAATATTAAATCTGAAACAAGGACACAATGTCTCGCCATTTATTTAGATCATCTTTAATTAATTAAAATTAATTAGGTCATAATTTAGGTCAAACTTAATTAAGTGCTTTGCAGATTTCAGTGTATAGGTCATTCATCTCTTTATTTAAATTCATTATCAGGAATTTTATTCTTTTAGAGGCTATAGTGAATGGAATGTTTTAAAGATTTTTTTTTATTTTTTCAAATATACTTAGGTTACAGAAAATGTTACACAAAAACTATAAGGGATTCCCAAATGCCCCATTCCACACACCTCCCACCCTTCCCCACATTAACAACTTCTTTCATTAATGTGGTACATTCATTGCAATTGATGAACACATTTGGAGCATTGCCACGAAGCATGGATTATAGTTTACATTCTTCCTACTCACTCTCACTCAATTCTTTAGGATATATAATGGCCTGTATCTGTTTTTGCAGTGTCAGTGAAGACAATTCCATGTTTCAAAAATGCCCCCATATTACACCTCTTTTTCCCTTTCTGTGCCTTCAGCACCTCCAGCAGCCACTGTTTCCACATCAATGATATACTTTCTTCCATTGCTGGAATACCAGTAAGTTCATAGTAGAATATTAGTAAGTTCACTCTCATCCATATTTTATTCCCCAATCCTGACGATTCTGGAATGGGGATACCTACTCCACTTCTAATTGAGAGGAGGCTTCAATCCCTTATGGATGATGGATGGGACTCTCTTGCTTGCAGTTGTAGACTCTCTCGGTTCCTTGGTATGGTGGTTGTCCTTCCCCACCTCCTTGTTAGTTATCCTGGGTGATGCCAATGAACTGCAGAGTAGGTGTTGCAGCTACTGCAATTGATGTTTAATGCCCATATCACAGTGTTTTTTCCTGGTATGGAAAAACAAAACTGATTTTTTTTTAGTGTTTATCTTATACCCTGCAACTTTTCTGAATTTATTTCCTCTAGTAGATTTCTTGAGGATTTTTTGGGATTTTCAATATGAACGATCATACCATCTGTGAATAGTGGTAGTTTTTGATTTCTGATTTAAATGCCTTTCTCTTTTTTTGCCTAATAACCCTGGCTAGAACTTCCATTTTAATTTTGAATAGAAGTGGTAACAGTGGGCATCCTTGTCTTGTTCCTGACCTCAGGTTTCATTCTTTCATTGCAGGCTTTCATTGTTTCTCACATTGACTTTGATATTAGCTGTGAGTTTTTTCTATTTACTTGTTGTGGTTGTTACCTTTCATTCCTATTTTTCTGAGCAATTTTATTATGAAACCATGGTAGATTTCATCAGAAGGCTTCTCAGTGCTATTGAAGTGATCATAGATTGTTCCCTCCATTGTTTTTAATGTGTGTTACTACAGTGAGTGATTTTCTTAGGTTGGCCCACCACTGCATTCTGGGGATAAGTCACCTTTGGTCATGGAGTATAATCCTTATAATATATGTAGTTTGATTTGATTTGCCAGTGTTTTGTTGGGCATTTTTGCTTCTGTATTCATATGGAAGTGGTTCTTTGTTTTCTTTTGATGTGTCTATCTGGTCTGGGTATCAGAACAATAGTAGCCTTATGGAATAATGAGTTAGGAAGAATTCCTACCACTTCAGTTTTTTGGTAGAGTTTGGGAAGAATTGGTGTTAATTCTTGTTTGAATGTTTGGTACACTTCTCCCTGAAGCCTTCTGGACTTTGATCTTTCCTTGATGGGAAATTTTTGATTATTATTCAATCTCTTTGCTTTTATAGGTCTGTTAAGATCTTTTATATCTTCTTGAGTCAGAGCAGGTTATTTTTATTTTTTAGGAATTTGTTCATGTCTTCTCGATTATCTAGTTTATTGACATATGAATGTTCATAGTATTCTCTTATAACCCTTTTAATTTCTTCCAAATGAGTGTTAATGTTCCCACTTTCATTCCTTAAATAGTTATTTGCATCTTCTCTCATTTCTCTTTGTTTGTCTGGATAAAAGTTTGTCAGTTTTATTAATCTTTTTAAGGAACCAAATTTTGGTTTCATTGATCCTCTCAGTTGTTTTTCTGTGCTTTATCTCCCTTGTCTCCTTTCTGATCTTTATTATTTCCTTCCTCCTACTAATGTTAGGTTTAGTTTTCTCTTTCCTCAAGATATGAAGTTAGGTAATTGATTAAATATCATTCTTTGGTGGGTGGGGACTCAATGCCCTACTGGCAGAAGAGGTTTCTGTAATTCCTTAATTAAGTAAACCTATGAATCCAGTATCATCTGATATGCCTAGAATTGAAATTCATCAATAATATCAAACTGCTACAGCCAATATCTAAAAGGGGAACAAAAAAGTTGGAGCCTTTATTTACCTATCCTATACTTATTTAAATCCAAGGTGGGAGCTAAAATATAAAAACTCAAGGATGTGGGCTGCTTAGAAAAATTCTTGCTCCTACTTGCCTTGTGAATCATGTTACCTTACAAACTGGGTCCCCTATCTAATGTCTGCTGTGACCTAGTTAAAACAATAGGCAGCTGCAGAGTGTTTTAAAAAAATCCAAATTTTATAAAGAACCAATTAGAAAGCCCTGTGTACACCAAAAAGATACATTTTCAACTGCCTTTTGAAGGCTTAGAAGGAGGACTGCTTGATCCCCAAGTCTGAATGTGTAAACAATGTTTGGATAAGGAGCCAATATACTATAGGATATCTGAGTCATGGTATCTCTATTTACCAGCCCACTAGCCATACCAGAAATAAACATGCCCTAGATATGAAGTAGCTGGGCTAGGGTTAACCATACGACTATCAACTCCCTATGGAAGGTTTGCCCATCATGAGGCAACCTAACAGCCACAGTAGAAGAACATGTCAATATCACTGATTCAATTCTCAAAACAATTCGAGTTTCTATAGACACAGCAAATGTCATGCATAATGAGATGGCCTTAGATCATCTTCTGGCAGAACAAAGAGGGGTATGTGCAGTAGCCAATATCTCCTGCTGCACATGGGTAAATACATCAGTGCAGCTAGGGCTAAACACCCCAGCCATTTAGCTTCATAACATTACCAATCCTCCTGCATAATCGATATGAGAATCCATCAAAAACTCTATGCCTAAATTATCATGGTTCTTACCCATAATAAGTCCCCTAATAATTGGTATCATGCTCTTAAAATGTGGTCCCTGCCTTCTTAACTGCTTGGTGTACTTCATGAGTAAAAGTTTAGAAGCTATTAAACTGCAAATGATCATAGCCCAGAGCTATGAACGATTCTGTTGTCAGTATGCTGACAGTCAAGTATACCTTAACATAGCTAGGGCAAGATTCTGCTCCTCCACTGGAACCTGTCACAACATCCACAGTCAGCAGGAAGCAGCTCCAGAAGCTAAACCTCCTCAACAGTAAGGAGAGGATATAAACAGAGGGGGAACTGCTACAAGGATGGAGTGCCCCCTGGATGATTGATTACACATGGAAAATTTCACCTGTCCTTTTGTTTGAGCTATGCTTATTTTCAGGAACTAAGGGTAGGTTGCCAGTAACCACAAGAGCAGCCCACCTAGGGCTGCCAAAGGTGGCAAATGGGCTCCCTGTGCAAAAAGTATTATAAAAAGTGCCATGTGCAAGAAGAGACCATCTGCATATAACAGAGTAGAGTTAACAATAATATTGTAATATTTGCAGCAATGGCAAAGATATTATAGCAATTCTAAGGGACAATAATAAGGGGTATAAGGGGATATGGGATTTTTCCTTCTTGAGTAGTGAAAATGTTCTAAAATTGACTGAGGTGATGATAGCACAACTTTGCAATGGACGTGAGAGCCACTGAGTATACACTTTTAGTGGATTGTACAAAACAGGAGACTGTATAACACAGTGAATCCTGTGGTAGAAGATGGACTGTGGCTAACAGAATATGAAAATTGTTCTCTCATGAACTATAATAAGTACATAATACTAATTCAGGGTGTCATTAACTGGGTGAGTTGGGGGAAAAGTACACCAAATGTAAGATATTGGCTATATTTAGTAGTAATATTTTTACAATGCTTTTTCATGGTTTGTAACAATTGTTTCATAACAATGCAAGGTACTGCTGTTGGGGTAATATATAGGAGCCCTGTATGATGATATTCATGTTTGTTTTGTAAGTTCACAACTTATACTATACACTTATTATTTATGGATATTCACATATGAATGATAATCTTCAATAAAAACTTAAAAAACAAAATAAAAAGTTGTAAAACTAAAGATAGGAGGTAGCATGATTGTAAAATAAACATAATTATTTCAAAAGTGAGGTTTATTCTCTACAACAAGAGAGGATGATAAGGTAAATATACAGCAGAGGTGATACAGAAACTTTGCCTTCTAAACAAGACACTCAGTTAAGGAAAACCTTTTATAACTTCTTATTAAGAACAGACAGATAATACAAGAAAACTTTAACTCAACAGAGAGAAAACCATGGTATGAAGTGATTTTGTATGAAGCACTGTATGAAGATATTGTCTGATGGGAAAACTCTTAAAAATCTTATAAACCTATCAAATCTTAGCCACCCTGTGCCATGACAAATAAAATCCATTTTCTGCAAACCTTCAACTTTCTGTATCAACTCATGATTGTCCTCCATATTCCCATTTCTTTCTACAACAACCAGTTTATTTTACTTTAAAATTTAAGACAAAACTTTATTTTCCTTTAACAAAACATATCTTGCAAATGTATTTAAATGATCAAAAAGATCTTGGAAACTCTCTTCAAGGTAACAATCTTGAAAACATAATTTTTCTTTCAATATAATCATGGAGGTGAAGAAGGTCAGCCACCCATGTGGAATCTAAGCCTCCTCTTGATATGGATGTGGAGTGGACACAACCATTCCAAGGTCCACAGGATGGAGGAATAGAGTATGGATTAGAGTGGATTTACTGATATTCTGTTCATGAACTATTGTGATTAGTAATTGAAGAAAATGTGGCATTGGTGTGGAGAAAGTGGCCATGGTGGCTGCTTGGAGTAGGGAGTGGGAGGAAGAGATGAGATGTAGGGGTGCTTTTGGGACTTGGAGTTGTCCTGGGTGGTGCTGCAGGGACAGTTACTGGACATTGTATGTCCTCCCATGGCCCACTGGGTGGACTGTAGGAGAGTGTGGGCTCTAATGTGGACCATTGACCATGAGGTGCAGCAGTGCTCAGAGATGTATTTGACAAATGCAATGAATGTCTCATGATGATGGAGGAGATTGTTGTTATGGGGGAGGAGTGGGATGAGGGGCATGGGGGGAATATGGGGATCTCATTTTGTTTAATGTAATATTAAAAAAATAAAGACAAAAAATAAAAATATTAATAAAATCAAAATAAAAGCTCTAATAGATATAGTTCTAGTTTATTTGATCAGTAATTACATGGAGTTGGGAAGAACACACCCATGTAGAATGAAATTATATGCTTATAATGTACTTTTTTTTTTAAGATTTATTTATTTCTCTCCCCTCCTTCCCCGTTGTCTGCTCTCTGTGTCCATTCGCTGTGTGTTCTTCTGTGACTGCTTCTATCCTTATCAGCGGCACCGGGAATCTGTGTCTCTTTGTTGAGTCATCTTGCTGTGTCAGCTCTCCATGTGTGTGGTGCCATTCCTGGGCAGACTGCACTTTCTTTTGCACTGGGTGGCTCTCCTTAGGGGGTACACTGTTGTGCATGGGGCTCCCTGTAACATTAGGAGTGTTAATTTATATGTAAATGCTTACTTATCTCTAAGTCAATTTGAATAGAGCTCTTTGCAGGAGTTTCATAAGTTAACTTGGAAATAATATTCAGATGTAGAAAAATATCATGCATCAAACATACAGACACACAGAGTTTATACTTTCAATTTAAACTACTAATCAAACGTAAAAAACAGAAATACAGAAAACATAGACATCTCATGAGCTTTTAATTTCTCACTTGCCTTTTTCAAAGAATCATTTAATGAAACTTTAAAAATATTGCTAACATACTCTGAGCATCAGTTGAAATAGGCATCTCATTTGACTGGCTGGGATATCACATTTGGGAGCACATCTCTGAGATGAGTAATTTTGTCTACTTGGAATGTTTCTCATAATTAACATTAAAATTCTAGGTTGTCTTTGTTAGATATTGCCAATTTGTTCGATATGTACAGCTTCCAACTCCATAATATTTGAATATGTATAATATGCCAGTGTGCCATAGGATAGAGAATTAACATTTTAAGAGAATGAGGATCCATCTTTATCATTTTGCTTCTTAACTTGTGCACAGGTCAAAGAAACTAGCCATAGCAAACATGAAACTGTGGACTGAACCAGAAGGCTAGAGACTCAGGATCAAAACTTGAATTTTCTCATTAAAAAGATTGACCCACTGACCTTTGGACTGAAAGCTAGTGAGACTGGAGAGCACAGACAGAAATAAGTGGAGCTCAGATCCAAGAGGGACTCACTCATGAACCTTATAGATGGTGGAGAGGAGAGCATGCTGAAAGGATTCAGCAGGAACCTTCTTCTGTCTTATCTCCAGAGCCCTTCATAGTGGCATTCAGATTCTGTTCTCATCACTGAACCTGTGCAAAAAAATACCCAGGTAATTAACATTTTGGATTTCACACCTTTATTAAGTGATTCATGAATTAGGCAGCATTCAACCCAAGAGCAAGGCTCATATAGGTAGAACAAGGTAGTCTTAAAGAAAATAGAGTCAGGAAGTAGACTTGGCCCAGTGGTTAGGGCATCTGTCTACCACATGGGAGGTCCACGGTTCAAACCCCAGGCCTCCTTGACCCATGTGGAGCTGGCTCATGCACAGTGCTGATCCACGCAAGGAGTGCCATGCCACACAGGAGTGTTCCCCGCATAGGGGAGCCCCACGTGCAAGGAGTGCACCCCATGAGGAGAGCCACCCAGCATGAAAGAAAGTGCAGCCTGCCCAGGAATGGTGCCGCACACATGGAGAACTGACACAAGATGATGCAACAAAAATAAACACAGATTCCCTTGCCAGTGACAATGACAGAAGTGAACAAAGATGCAGCAAATAGACACAGAGAATAGACAACTGCGGTGGGAGGGAAGGGAGAGAAATAAATAAATAAATCTTTTTAAAAAAAAGAAAATACAGTCTTACAGAGTGCCTTACTTGGCTTAGCCTTGACTTAGAGGAACTAGGCTACAGAACAAAAAAGGGAGCTGGTGAGTTATGATTGGTTGCTCCCCAATTTCAGGTTCAGGGAGAAGGACCCTTTACAAGAGACAGGAACTTAATTAGGATTTGGTTTCTGATATGACTTAGCATGGATGTCTCCGTATCAGGCCTAGTAAACTTACTTATCATCTGTTGTGCTTTTGTCTCTATTTATTTTGGAAGGGCAGTTCTTATACTTTCTCAAAAAAAGTAGAATGAATTTCACAAATTTTCAACTAATGTATAAATGAAAGCACAACATCCTAAAAAATGAAAATTTATCTATAAGGGGATCATGGGCCTGCATACAAATGACTCCTAAAATAAGATGGAGAGAAACTGCAAAAATTTGAAAGATATAACAGCATTCCCTATCACGGAGTCCCCAGGACCTGAGGGCACAGGGACCCCCAAGGGGAGATCATGGCCACTGCACCTAGAGAGCCCCAAACTGGAGGGGGGTGCATGCAGGGCACAAAGAGGAAGTCCCCAATAACACAAAGCAAGGGAGCTATGCAGCCCCAAAGAACAGGATCTGTGCAAGGCGGCACCACAGGTTTCCACAGGAAACAGTTGCTGGCAGCTACAAAACATTTACAGCTTCTTCTCTGAAAGAAAAAAAAATTAATTAATTGAAATTTAATAGCCAAATGTGGCTAGTGCTTACACAAGTGAACACCAAAGACCTGGGATCTTGGATGAGGCAATTAAAAGCAATGAAATTTTTCTTTCATGTAAAAGTTGCATGTTTGAAATGTCTGCAGGTGGGTCCCACTATTGGATGGATTAGTTGGTGAATATATATTACAAAATAAGATCAGGGAGGATGTGGGGCTGCTGGAGAGGGAAATACTTCCCAGAACTGGGGTTCAGTTCAGACATGGCCCATGCCTGCCCCTTCCCTGGTTTCACCCACACCTGTCAGGTAAGGGCTGACTATGTAAAGGGAACCAAATCATCTTGATAGTGCCTGTCTGTAGAGGGTGATTTTCATGATCTCCCCACCCCAGGCACCCAAGAATCAAACCACAGCCATGGCTGCAGCACTGAGCCATGGAATGTGGCAACTCCTAGAGCCAAGAGGCATCTTTTAAAGAGCCACAGGTGGGTAATCTCAGCCATCAGTTAAAGAACACACACTGCTTCTCCCTCACCATCCTCCTGTAGTGAGGATGGTCTCCTGCCCCATCTGGGGACTGCTCTGCTAGCACTGGGCACTTCTGCTCAGACCACCACAAGCTCCTGGGATGGGGGGCCCAGCAGGCCAGGTGCCCTGGTGCTCTGTGGGTGGGCACATGGGCTGTCCTGAACTAAGGAAAGGTCTGCAGCCTCCCCCACTGCTCCCTCCAGCTTATGGCTGATGATGACCTGTGGACAGGCCTGATGACAGATGTGAACCTGCCTCCTGAACAGGTGCGAGTGGGCTATCTTTTGGAAGTTAAAGGTAGCATTAGTATTTGCCTGTGCTACAGAGGAAGACACCTAGGGCTTCTCAGAAACAGAGAGAAACTTAGTTTGCACAAAGCTAGGGCCCTGTGTGCACAGTGGCACTTTGCATACATGCACGTGCAGGCAAATGCATGCACAGTGGCATTCAGCAGAGGGGGGCAAAGATGGGAGACAGGATGGGAAGGAAGAGAAAAAGCCCGAAATGAAGGAAATCAGAAAAAAGCAATGAAATAAACTAACACCCCCCAGAGACAATACTGTGAGTAAACCAGCAACTCTACACACACTCTTTAATAAAGTGACACATTCTGGTCCACAGCTGGCAGGATGTACCAGAGGGGCATTCACCTGACATTTCACAGGTCTCCTCCCCTCCATATACAGAAAAAAAAAAAGAGCAGGGGAAGGGGCCCACATTTTCTCCTTGATAAAACCTGGTTGAAAACCCATAATGGACTCAAAGTCACAAGGTTGTCTCTTTTTAAAAAAATCTGCTAGTGAAACCTGTCTTGGATTGTCCATCTCAGCAGGGAGTGATTTTTAATAAGGATGGAAAGAGCATCTGCTCTTGAAGATGCTTCCCTAGAGGAGAAAGAAACTCTGTGGAGCAGGAAGAGAGCCACAACCTGTCCTCCAGGAGGTGCCTCTGCCCTCTGCACCCCAAGGGCCTCTGGGGGTCCTCCAGGGATGCTCCTGCCTGAGGGGAGCTGCCAGCACTGGCACAAAGGCCTGATGAGCCAGAGGAGGAGCTGACCTGGTCTCACCAGGTGGGGCAAAGTGGGAGGGAGTCCCCAAGCCTGGAGGGAACAGCAATGGCCTTTCAGGCACCCAGAGAGCAGCAAGAGCAACAGAGGGAGCTGCCAACCCCACCCAGGACAGGAAGCTCCTCCACTCTCCTCTCTCTGAATTAACACACCCAAAAGCTACTGCTGCCAGCTCAGGAAAGTTAAGACTCTCTTCCTCCGTCCTCCTCAGGGTACACAGGCATAAGAAGGGACACAAATGGAGCCCTGTAGGAAGGCCTCCCTGACCAGAGGCAGGTGCTGCCTCAACCCACAGCAGACAGGGGGCTGGGAAGGAGGCGGAGGTGTGTACCAGGTCTGGAGAACTGCAAAGGGAGCCCTAGAAATCAACCGCCCCAGGGAGTGCTTCCTACCATCAGTGAGCCTCAGGATGGCTGGTGTGGGTCAGGAGCAGAGCTCTGTACCCTGAGAGGTGCTGGAGGGAGGGTGATGATGACAACCAGGATGTCAGACCTGCTGAGTGTCACACCACAGAGTGGGGGGATCTCACACATTGGGGTGCACAGAGCAGTTTTAAATAGGATGTCAGAGAGGTCTAATGGGGAAGGGGTCCTGTATACACAAGTGGGAAGGAGGTGGGGGTTGTGGGTAGCAGCCTGTTTGGGGTGCAACAGGAGAGAAGAGGCCCTGAGGACCAACTTGGGGGCTTGTTGGGAGGGAAAGGAGGAACCAGGTGCAGCCACGTGTCCAGGCCCAATGGCTGCCACATAACCCCTGCATTCCACCCCAAGGTTTTTACCTGAGAGAAATGAGATCAAATGTGCTGCCACCACTAATGTGTCTCTGGGTCATAACAGCTTTATCTGCAAAGGCCCAAAGTTGGAGCCAACCCAGAGGCCTGACAGGGTATAGCATGAGCCACATGTGGTCTATCCACACTGTGGAATCCTACTTAGCAGTAAGGATACACACCCCATGATGGATCTCCAAATAATTATGCTGAGTTAATGAAGGCAGACCAAGGGGGCAGGGAGAGAAGAGAGAGAGAGCAGTGCTGTGCAAATCCCTCCCATGCAATTCTAGAAGGTGCAGGGGAATCCATTGTGAAAGGAAGCACAGCAGTGATCCCTGGATAGGGGGGGAATCCATTGTGAAAGGAAGCACAGCAGTGATCCCTGGATAGGGGGCAGGGAATGAGGGTGGAGAACCAGCAAATGGGGACTCCAGGGGTGGACATGTTCATTATTTTAGTCTTGGCTTCATAGGTGGACATGTGTCAACACAAACCATAACAGCTGTAGCCTCTAGACTTGCAGTTTAAGTAGGTCAATATGCCCCCAAAGGAGGAGGGGTTTTTTTGTCTTTATTTTTTTAATGTTACCTTAAAAAAATGAGTTCCCATATCCCCCCACTCCCTTTACCCCACTCCTCCCCCCATAACAACAACCTCCATCATCATGAGACATTCATTGCATTTGGTGAATACATCTCTGAGCACCACTGCCCCTCATGGTCAATGGTCCATGTCATAGCCCACACACTCCCACAGTCCACCCAGTGGGCCATGGGAGGACATACAATATCCAGTAACTGTCTCTGCAGCACCACCCAGGACAACTCCAAGTCCCAAAAACACCCCCACCTCACATCTTTTCTTCCCACCCCCTACCCCAGCAGCCACCATGGCCACTTTCTCCACACCAATGCCACATTTTCTTCTATTACTAATCACGATAGTTCATGAATAGAACATCAGTAAGTCCACTCTAATCCAT
Source organism: Dasypus novemcinctus (assembly GCF_030445035.2). Taxonomy (NCBI): domain Eukaryota; kingdom Metazoa; phylum Chordata; class Mammalia; order Cingulata; family Dasypodidae; genus Dasypus; species Dasypus novemcinctus. The sequence continues at coordinate 100,820,227 of NC_080689.1, forward strand.
ACTCTATTCCTCCATTCTGTGGACATTGGAATGGTTGTGTCCACTCCACATCTATATCAAGAGGGGGCTTAGATTCCACATGGATGCTGGATGCAATTCTCCTGCTTTCAGTTGTAGACACACTTGGTTCCCTGGTGTGGTGGTTGACCTTCTTCACTTCCATGTTAGCTGAGTGGGGTAAGTCCAATAAACCAGAGTGTAGAAGTTGCAAGTCTGTTGAGGCTCAGGGCCTGGCTATCACATGGTCAGTCCAGAGATTCAGGTCCCCTGGGTATACATTAAACCCCAGCACCAACTATAGTTCTGGTAAAAGTAACAGGAGAGGCTTGTGGGCAAAGATCAGATCTGAGTCCATCTCCATCACACAGAAACACAAACTCCAAAGTAGGGCCAACTGACATGGCACTGAACTCCATCTGGCATGACCACAGAACCTGTGAGTCTCTGTAGCCCTCAGAAGAGCCAATACCTGGGGTTTTATCTACTTTATCTGTCTCTGGGACTCTGCTGAGGTGTGTATAAGGGCAACCCCTCTGATAACCTCCTGTCTGTTTTTGGAGACTCATAGCCCATATAAACTCATTTGTCCTTTCCATTTCCCCCTTTTATTCAGGTCAAAAAGCATTTTTAACTCCTGGCATTATATGTAGACTGAGATATTCTGCTGGTCCAAGTTGACCCTTTTATTCAAGGTCATTTTCTTGTTACATCATCAGCTGGTACTTGGTAGTAATCCCTTGGCACCAGGAAGGCTCATCCTCTGGGGTCATGTCCCACGCTGGGGGGAAAGCAACACATTTACACGCTGAGTTTGGCTTTGAGACTGGCCACATTTGTGCAACACAGAGGCTCTTAGGAGGTAATTCTTAGACACCCTGCAGCTCTAGGCCTTGTTCTTATTTCAGGTGCACAGGCTCACAAGCATAGTCATTAGTATCAAGGGCTCATTGTTGGACCTTCCTTCTTTTTTGGTCTTTGCCGTTGCACTTGGGAGATTGTTGCTGTTCCTTTAGGGACTGTGATAGAGCTCCCCTGGCTCCCTCAGTTGTTGTTTTTTTTTTTTTTTTTTTTTTTTTTTTTTTTTTTTATTTTTATTTTTTTATTGGCTTTGTAATAATATTACATTAAAAATATATATGTGAGGTCCCATTCAACCCCACCCCCCCCCCTCCCCCCCCCCCCAACAACACTCGTTCCCATCATCATGACACATCCATTGGATTTGGTAAGTACATCTTTGGGCACCTCTGCACCTCATATACATTGGTTCACATCATGGCCCATACTCTCCTCTATTCCATCATGTAGGCCCTGTGAGGATTTACAATGTCCGGTGATTACCTCTGAAGCACCATCCAGGTCAGCTCCTTGTTTTTAGCACTCAGCACTCCCTCAGTTGTTGTTTTTAATTGTAGCCACTATGAAAATATCCAAACATTTTTATGTACCCTGGATATATGCCCTGTAGAACGCCCTGCCAACTATGTGTCCCCTGTCAATAACATCCCATACCAGTATTCAAAGAAGGAGTTTTTAACAGAAATAAACAAGGTCATCAGGTCAGAGTGGGGGGAGGAACCTAGGGGCTCTGAGGAATAAGAGGAGGTAAGGGTGGGTGCAGAGCACACACAGGAATGGGCCACAGGACATGGGGCCCAGAGAGGCTGATGGGGACAGGTGAGGGGAGTGCAGGCCACAGGGTCCTGCTGGACCCACAAATGGTTGCTCTTATCAAGAGCTTGTGATTTGGGGCCCACCCTCTCCCTCTCATGTCCCATCATCCTGCCCTCCCAGGGCAGTGCCCAGCAGTGGGGTCTTTGGCTCCACATTAGGGAGGTCCTGGGGGACCTGGTCCTGCTGGCACCTGATGTGACCACAGGATGTGGTGTCCACTGTGGTTTGGGAGATGGGGCAAGGTCCCCAGCAGAGCCCCTTGGCACTCTCAGCCCTCGGTGCCCTCTCCTCTGTCTCTCCTGCCTCCTGCCATGACCCCGAGCCATGGGATCTTTGGTTATCTCCTCTCCATTTCCTACACCATCAACAACAAACTGTCACTTGGAATGTGCAAGACCCTCCAGAGCCTTTCAAACTACAAATGGGAATGTAAAATAAGGAGGTCATGCTGCTTAGGAACCCTGGGAGCAATTTATCTTGTGTAAAGAAAATGCCAGATAGAGGCTTCAGGGGTTCAGGGTGATCGCAGGGAAGAGAAAACTCTTGAGTTCCCAGTTCTGGTTCAAACATAGGAGAATGTATTGTATCTATTCCTTGCAAGAGGAAGCAAGCACACAGCTATGAACCCACAACTGAGAGGTGAGGTGTGAGGTGAGCAGCAGGTGGGAGATGTCCACAGTTCTGTAGACTCAGGAAGCAAGTGGAAGGGCCATGGCCAATGGGCATCTGAGATAGAGCTTCAGGACAGGGCAGGGGACAGGGTGGGGGCAAGAGTGGGGTAACTGGCTTTTGTGGTTTGGAGATACATTCACCAGAAAAGCATGTTCTTAAACCTAATCCATCATGTGGGTCTACTGACGAGGTTACACCAGCTGAGGCCTGGTCCAGCTAAAGCAGGATGGGTCTCAATCCTGTTACTGAAGGTCTTATAGGGAAGATCACGTGGAAAGAGAAAGCCAGGAGCAGCCAAAGGTGAAAGTCAACAAAACCTGGAATAACAGAAAGAAATCAGCAGAGGCTGCCATGTGCACTGAAGAGCTAGGACCAAGGGTCCCTGGCTACCAGCTCCAGGGTGCTTCAGTTTCTGGGAGAAAGCGTCACTCTCATGACACTCTTGATTTTGGTATTCTCCTTGAAAAAACTATGAGTAAATAAATTCCCACTTTCAAGCCAATCCACTGTTCAGCAGCCAGGAAACAGCCATAAATAAGGTCCAAGGGTCCTTATTTATCGCAACTCTTGGGCAGTCAGCAGGAACACCTGGGCAGGGAATTCTACAAACCTGGCAAAAATAATATTGGAAGAACAAGAAAGCTAGTGGTTTACCAGTGAAATCCCTCCTCACATTTGCTGGTCCCTGGCAGGTGGTAACAGGTGAGGCCAGATGGCCCTGGAGGGGGAAGTAGAGAGGCAGCAGCTCTTTCCTTTCATTTTAGTTCTTTCTACACTGCCTTACTCTTTAGCAATGTGCATATTTTCTGCCCAAAAATAAACTAAAATCTATTGGTAATAACTGTGGGAAGAGTGTCTGTTTCAGTGGCACAGGTTCTGGGTCTAATCAGATGACAATGGGGGAAAGTAAACCTCCGGGTCCTTCCATCCTTCTGCCCCCTCAACAAAGAGGTGAGGAGGCCATGGCATCTGGTACAGAACTAATCATCCTGTTGAGAGGAGACCCACCTGTAGGGCTGGGATTGTCCAAGGCAATGATGGGACACAGCTGCTTTCGCATCGAGATGGATCCAGATGGGGCATCATGAATTCCAGCTCCTGAGTGGGGACCAGCTGCCCACTTCCATGGATGACACCAGGACATAAGCCATGATCCTGATGTGGCCAGTGTGGGTCCACCAGGTTGCTGCCAGCTGTCAGTGGGCAGAGGCCAGGCCCAGGCCAGGTGGGGGTCCAGGAGGCAACATGGAGGCCAGAACCCTCCACCAACATATTGGTGCCCTGAAGAGACTTGAAGGACAAGCAAACACCACCCCTCAGTGGGCAGAGGCTCCTGCTGGCAGGGGCCTGGGAAGGGACTCCAGTGACTTTGGGAATCTGGGTTCCCATCTGGGCTCAGCCCTGACCACCTGTGGGACCCATGCAGGAGTCACACTCCCCTGTCCTCCTGCACATGTGAGATGAGGGGACTAGAGGCTGGGCCTGAGGGGCTGGCCCCAGGGACATCTAATTGCAATTCATTAGCAGTTGTGTTTACAGTGGCTGCAATGGAAACTGGGTTCTAGACTGAAAACTGAAAAGGCTGAGCAAGGGCCTCAGAGTGGATCATGGCTTCCCACATCAAATAGTGGTGCATTGAAGGAACACCAGGCAGCAGTAACTAGTAATTTACAAATTAATATTCATCATACTTTCAGTGTCTCTCAGACTGAGCTCTGAGCCTTTCGTTAACCCCAGATAATCTCTGCAGCAACTCAACATGAAAGTCCTATCACTAGCCCCACTTCACAGATGGGAAAACTGAGGCACAGAGAGGTCAGGAGAACCTGCCCAGGGTCACATAGCAATGTGGAGCCAGGCCTGGAAGTGAACCAGCTGGGAGCCATGAGAGATTCGATGTCTGATCATTTAAAGGACAAGGAGGAACAGGTGCACTCAGGGTCAAGGGCAGGCCAGGATGGGCCTTGGCCCTGGCTTGAGCCCCAGCCCTGCCCCAGCAAGCCACATGGGCACCAGCAGCGTCCTTACAGCTCCAGGGGCTGTGAAGTTGAGAGGAGAAGCAGAGTGGCAGGGGCAGTGCTTAGAACAGCACCTGGGGCAGAGGAGGGACTCAGAAGGGGTTGGTTTAAGCAACCCAATGACATTTGAAAACTCAAAGTACTACAAAGAGATGAAGGTGACAGCAGCACATTATATTTCTAAGTCTGCCTCTCCTGCTGCCAGAAGGAAGCTGCCCCCACCTGTGGCCACGGGGGCTCCTTCCATCCCAGGACAGCTGTCTCTGCTCTCAGCCTCCAAGGACCACCCTCTCCAAGCCCCACTCTTTTGCCCTGAGAGCAGAGCTGGTGCTAAACTGCTGATTGGTCACATTAGCCATCAAGATGACAGGACCTGGGCTCCAGTGGCTTTGAAAGGTTCTCATCTCCAGGAAATTCCAGGACCAGGGCCAGTGGTTCCCACAGTCCTTGAGTGGCCTCTGGGGACCACAGAGGGTCAGTTCCTTGACTTCCTGCTGAAAGCAGGGCAGAGTCAGAAGGAGAGGAGACTAGAAGCTCCACGGCCCTGCCTCTTTTCCCTGGCAGAGTTAGGTCATCTGAGCAGGGAAGAGCATCCACTGGTTGGAAGAGGGCGTTGCCACTGCTTCAATCCACTGTCCTTTACTGCTTGGTCTCTCTTCAGTCTTAACCAACAACCAGAATTATGAATCCTGGACACCCGAAACTAGGACACATGGTTCACCAGCTCCCTACCTCTGACCACATGATCGCCCTTTTTCCACCTGACTCCCGGCCCTGGCTGCACATTAACCTCTAACCACAGAGTGGCTGCCACAGCCCCACCTGGCCAATACTTGGCCACGTAGGAGCCTCAAAGCCCAATATCTTGCCAACCTCAGCTGCATCATTCTCATTCCCTGATAACAAACTGACCCCACAACACCTGAGGGTGAGCTCTAGCCACCAGGAGAAGCTCTGAACCTGCAAATGGCACACTGCCCCTGCCTAACCAGAAGGGTACAGGTGAATGTGAAGCTTGCTGGAGGCCAGCAGCCACCCCAAGCCATAAGGAGTCTGGGCCCTCACACCACTCACCTGACAGCACAGGCCTGTCCCCAAACTGGGCATGAGCTTGGGTGCTGCCTGATGGCCCTGGCAGGCCTTGCATGGAACTCAGGAGGAGAGACCTTCAGCACCCCTGGAAGCTGGCACAACAGTTGTAGATGTTTGACTGCCCAGCTCATCTCCAATGCCATGTGCTCCTGCCCAGGACAACATGTCCTCCAGTCAGTCCAAGTCCACCCTCATCTCTCCAAGCAGAGTCATGGATTATTCTGTGGTTAAGGTTTCAAATTTTGCTCATGACAGAGACAGAGTAGTGCCAAGTTGCTCAAGCAAGTACATCAAACACCCAGTTAAGTACAAAAAGTATGCTTCAGAGTTAAGAACTGGATCATACAAAGCTCAGGATGTACTGAAAATTGCCAAAGAAAAGGCACAAAAGAAACAAATTGAGACCTGACTCTTCCAGTGTATCAGTTGTAGCATTGATTTGAAATCAACCCATGCAGACTGTAGTTCTCCTGAAAGCTTTGATTTTCCTCCAGGAAGCATGCATGCATCTTCTCCCTCCACTACTTCCTTCTCTTCAAAGGGAGAGAAAAAGCTCAGGAATTCCTTGATAATGAAAGCCTGTTCCAAAATCATCTCTGAATCTTTCACACCAGATGGCAGGATCATATGTGTAGGGAACATTGTTTGCATCCAGATTTACAGCTTCCATTGGCCATTATTCATATCATAACTGTGGGACAGAAATTTATAATGGCCTTTCAATCCAACGGGAGACCCATATTTCATGGTTTGAGTCTCCAACATCTTTTCTTGCTCTCTTGCAACCCTCCCCCTTTATAGAAAACTTCCAGTAACACTTTAGTAAGAGAAAGGGCCTGTGTCACAAGCCTGTCACAAAGGCAGCTAAGCCTGCCAAGCAGCCAACCCCTGAAATGTGGGCTCTGTTGGTGCAGTTTGAAATATGAACATGGACAGTAAGGTAGGTGAGAAAAATTGGAAAGCACTGCAGATTTTCTAATCTAGTTAGCAATGACTTCCACAAATTGCCTGTTCAAATTGTAGAGAGAAATTGTACTGAATTGGCTGGTTTGTTTGTTTGTATGTTTTGGTTGGGCTTGGTTTTTTACTTCCATATAGCCATTTTTTGACTGGGCAACTTATTGAACAAGCAATAAAATTTTGTCTTAAGGAAGTGAAATGTTAGTAGTATTTTTCAGTTGTGAAGTCAAAAAACCCCAAGGCATAGGAACCAAAGCCTCAATTGAAAGTGAATTTTTGTACTTAAAAATTTTCTTTTCTTCTTTATTTTCTTTTAAATGTTACATTAAAAAAAATGAGGTCCCCATATACCTCCCACCCCACCCACCCCACCCCTCCCATATCAACAAACTCATTGTGGCACATCCACTGCACTCGGCGAATACATTCTGGAGAACCGCTGCAGCACATGGACAGTGGTCTAGATTGTAGCCCATACTCTTCCCCAGTCCACACAGTGGGCCACGACAGGACACACAATGTCCAGCATCCATCCCTGCAGCACCACCTAGGACAACTGCAAATCCTGAAAATTCCCCCACACCATATCTCTTCTTCCCTCTCCCAACCATCAGCAGCCACTGTGGCCACCCTCTCCACATCACTACTACAGTTTTTTCCCTTAGTTATCACAATAGTTCCCCAGCAGAACACCAGTACGTCCACTCTAATCCATACTCTGTTCCTGTGTCTTGTGGACCTGGGATGGCTATGTCCAGTCCCCTCTACCTCAAGAGGAGGTTTAGATTCCACATGGATGATGGATGCAATTCTTCTGCTTGCAGCTGTAGGCACTCTTGGCTCCCTGGTGTGGTGATTGACCCTCTTCACCTCCCTGTCAGCTGGCTAGGGTAAGTCCAAGAAACCAGAGGGTAGGAGCTGCAAGTCTCCTGAGGCCCAGGGCCTGGCCATCACATGGACAGTTCAGAGTTTCAGGTCTCCTGAGTATACACCAACCCAAGTGCCAACCACAGGTCCAGTAAAAGTAACAGAAGAGGCATGAGTAGAAAGGTTATATCTGAGTCCAACTCCATCACACTCAGGAACACAAATTCCAAAGTCAGGCAAACTAACATGGTCCTGAACTCCAGAGCCATCTGCCTTGACCATAGAACTGTGAGTTGCTGCAGCCCTCAGGAGAACCAGCACCTGGGTTTCCATCTACCTTGGCTGTCTCTGGTACCCTGCTGAGGCATGCATAAGCATCACCCCCGATGACCTCCTGACTCTTTTTTGGAGACTCTTAGCCATATAAACTCACTTTCCATTCCCCCCTTTTTTATCCAAAGTAAAACAGTTTTTAACACCTGATATTACATGTAGGCTGAGATATTCTGCCGGTCTGAGTTGACCTCTTTGTTCAAGGTCTTTTGGTAGTTACATCATCAGCTGGTGCTTGGTAGTAACCCCTCAATGCCAGGGAGCCTCATCCCCAGGAGTCATGTCTCATGCTGGGGGGAAGGCAATGCATCTACATGCTGAGTTTGGCTTACAGAGTGGCCACATCTGAGCAACATGGAGGCTCTCAGGAGGTAACTCTTAGGTACCCCACAGCTATAGTTCTAGTTCATATTTCAGGCACATAGGCTCATAGTCAGAGCCATCAGTATCAAGGGCTCATCGTTGGACCTTCCATTTTTATTGGTCTTTGCCATTGCACTTGGGGGATTGTTTTTGTTCCACTGGGGAGTGTGATAGAGCTCCCCTGGTCAGAAAGTCAGCACTCTCTCATCTGTAGTTTCCAACTGAAACCACTATGAAAATATCCAAACCTTTCTATGTACCCTGTATACATGCCCTGGAGAACTCCCTCCCAACTCTGTGCAGCCCTCCAATGACACCCCATGTGAATGCTCCTTTCCCACCATAGTTGAACCTCTCTGTATTCTAAAACTTATTCAGAAAGGAAGCCCAATATATTGACAGGCTCCATTAATAAGAAAATGGAATATAGTGATGGGTTTAAAGGTTAGGTATAGAATATATAGAAATTTAGAAAAATTAAATAAAGGAAAAATAAATTGGGGCATCAAAAAAATGAAAAAGCTTTGTTTTTGACATTTTGCCTTTCATCACTGCTATAGCTGTTGCCTTGTATGTACAGTGGCAAGGCAGTTTCCTCCATTTCTTCCTCAGTATCTACCTCCTTTTTTTTTTTCCTGGTTATTAATTTTCTCTTGATGTAAGTTTTAGGTCACAGTAATTCACATATACAATATATGGTAACCCACATATCCAACGTCAAACCCTTTGTCCTTCCTCAACAGTGATCTTTTTACATGTTCATATTATATTTGCTGCAGCTAATGTACAGATATTGAAACGAGAGCTTTCAAACATGGTTTCATTTGGGTTTACATCATGGTTTATATTTTAGACTATACACTTTTCTAAATTTTTAGTTATCTTATGTTTTACATTTTGGTTTACATTTTAGCCTATAGACTTTTATACATTTTTGGTATAATTTAACATGACCTATATCCATCATGGCATGATCTTGTAGAACACTTTCATTGCCCCACAGTTACCCTGATTCCATGTATTCAACACCTCTTTCCCCCTCCCCTTAGGGCCCACCATGACAATCAATCTTCATTACTTGAGGGACCATATTCAGAGATACATGCAAAAATGTTGAGGGCTTGATCTACTTGACTGCCCTAACCTATTGGGAGCCACCGATTCTCTCAAGAGTTACAATTCCCTTTGTTTGAGAACATCAGTCCTTCCCAGGATGTGGGTATACCTTCACTCTCATTGTATGGGTCTCCACCCAATGATATAATCCACTATGACAAAATGAACACTCACACACTCCCCAGAAGCTTGCCCTGTGTCAGATGCCCCCTGCCCTTAAGCATCCAAAACAGGCAACCTTCCATATTACATTCTCTAAAGAGTTTTCTCTGCACCACAATTTCAACTACATACCTGACAATCTCCCATGATCAAATGTTCCCCTCACCCTCTGCCCAATTTCTTGGGCAATCTGACCCATCCTCCCATCCCTAGTGCTTCTAAAGCCCATGCAGCACCACCCTAAGTTACCCCTATGCCCCCATTTTATCCCTTCCCTGTACAAATACTTACCTCCAGCTTATCATAGATTTCACCCAAGTAGCTGTCAGCTCAAAACCTTCCTCTACCCTCCAACTACTTTAAAGTTTATCATCCAGTCTCTAGCTCTCTGAGACAGCTTGGTTTTCTTATTTCATATCATTGAGGTCATGTAGTATTTGTCCTTCAATGCCTGGGTTGCTTCACTCAACATGAGTTTCTCAAGATTCATCCATGTTATCAAGTGTTTGTACTCTATTTGTTCTTATAGCTGAGTAGTATTTCATTGTATGTATATACCACATTTTATTTATCCATTCATCTGTTGATGGGCATTTGGGTTGATTCCAACTTTTGGCAGTAGTGAACAATGCTGCTATGAACATTGATGTGCATATATCGGTTTGTGTCCTTGTTTTCAGATCTTCTGGGTATATACCCAGCAGTGGAATTTCTGGGTCATATGGCAAATCCATAGCTAGTTTTTTGAGAAACCACCAGACTGTCCTCCAGAATGGCTGGATCCTTCTGCATTCCCACCAGCAGTGGATGAGTGTTCCCATTCCTCCACATCCTCTCCAACAATTGTAGTCTTCTGATTTTTTGATAGCTGCCAGTCTTTTGGGAGTAAGATGGTATCTCATTGTTGTTTTGATTTGCATTTCCCTAATAGCTAGGGATTTTGAGCATTTTTTCATGTGTTTTAGCCATTTGTATATCATCTTTGGAAAAGTGTTCAAATCTTTTTCCCATTTTTTAAATGGGCTGTTTGTCTTTTCACTTTCAAGATACAGGAGTTCTTTATATATGCAAGATATAAGTCTCCTATCAGATATATGGTTACCAAATATTTTCTCCCATTATGTAGGCTCTCTTTTCACTTTCCTGAAAAACTCCTTTGAGATGCAGAGGAAGTCCCATTTATTTATTTGTTCTTTTGCTGCTCGTGCTTTTGGTGTGAAGTTCATAAAGCCCTTTCCTATTACAATGTCCTGTAGATGCTTTCCAATTGCAGAGAGTTTTAATAGCCAGTTTGTACATAGTATTTTTGAGTGCATGTGTACACATACATACTCACAGGTAACATAAATATATGTAATAGAAAATGTCGCTTGTCACTAAGTGACACATGTTGCAGACTTGGAATTGCAGATGAGCTGGAAGAATAGTACAGACATTTAATGAATTTTTGTTTTGCTTTTTAATTAATGATCACTTAACCTTTCTATGCACCCAATAGCATAAGAGTTTGATACATGGGGTCAGACAAACTGAGATGCTCGTTATTCAGTGGCAGACTGGAAATAGCCTAGTATTTGGGATTAACACTGTTAAGGCTGGATATAGGTTTAAATGATCACTTCCTATCTTCCAATGTGGATTTAACAAAAAGTTTCAAGCTTCTTGTTTGGAAGATTAATTAGGTTTGTTTTTAAATATATAAATAGCTGATTGCTGAATTTGGTCAGAATTTTCCTGATTGCCAAATTTAGTCAGATTTCTACTGATTGGCTGATCTAAATTCTTAGTACATGTCCTAGTAAATTCCACTTTGTGAATTGTCTTATATGTAGTTGTTGCATTTTGGAAATACCTAATTTGTAATATTAAAAAATATATATTTCCACATAAGGTATCTGTTTGCAGGTCAGAACATGAAAAAAAAGTAATTGTGTAATGCTCTGAAAGGTGTAAGAACAAAAATGGTGAAATAAAATGGACTAAATCTAACCAAAAAACTCTAAATGCTTACATTTAAAATTGGCATGCAGCTGTAAATGCTTATATTAAAAATGAGGAAAGATTTTATATTAGAGACTTAACCTCAAACCTGGAAGAACCAGAGAAAAAGAAGACCAAAGCAAGTCGAAGGAAGTAAATAACAAGGTTTAGAGCAGAGATTAATGAAATAGAATATGATAAAACAATAGAATCAGTGAAACTAAAACTTGGGTCTTTGAAAAGGTTAATAAAACAGGCACACCTTTCTTTCAGCTTCTGACTACTCCATCTTTGGCTGTTCTCTCTGCTGGGCATTGGTTTTAGCTTCTGGAGTCATTTCCCTGTCTCTGCAGTTTTTTCCTCCATCAGTGACCTTTTATTCCTCCATATATAAAGGACTCCAGTAGGAGGATTAAGACATGCCCTGGGTCACACAATCTAATCAAAGGCCCTTAATGGAGTAATTTAATCAAAAGATCCCACCAACAATTGGTTTCCACACAGGGAATTAATTAGCTCTAAGGACATGATTTTCTAGGGTTTAAAAATTCTCAAACTACCATGCCCCATAGTCCAACTATTAGATATAAATCCAAATGAATGGAATTGCACAATGAAGCAAAATTGCAAAAAGTTGGAAGCAACCCAAGTGTCCATCAACTGGTGAATGGAAAAAAATGTGATATATTCATACAATGGAATATTATTCAGTCATAAAAAGAAATGCAGATTTGATACATGCATTGTGAAGATTTGAAGCTGTACATACCTCAGAAAAAGAAGCTCTTAAAAGCAATCCAAAAAAAAAAAAAAAAAGCAATCCGTTCCTATGGATGCATATCCATAGTAAGTAGGGCCTTTTGATGAGGTTCTTTCAGTTACGGTGTGACGCATCTCAATCAGGGCGGAACTTACTCCTATTTCTGCAGTCCTTTCTAAACAGAACACATTATGGAGAGAAAAAAAGCCATGGTAGGAAGAAGCTGGAGTCATGAAACCTAGAAGAAAAAGAAGAGATCAGGAGAGGTCACCATATGCCTTTCCATGGGCAGAGGAGCCAAGAATCACTGTAGTAGTCTTAAAGAAGAAATCATAGCCTTGATGGATTACATGAGTTGAATATATTCCTATAACCATGAACAAATAAATTCCCATTGTTTAAGCCAAACCCACTTCATGATATTTGCACTAAGTAGTCTAGGAAAATAAAACAGATTTTTGTACCAGGATAGTGGAGTGCTGCTATTGGAAGCTCTAAAAATGTGGAAATGGCATTGGAATTGAGTAATGGTTAGAGGCTCATACAACTGTGCAGCACTTGCTAGAAAAAGCTTAAAGGTTACTTTCTAGTGTCTGTTCCTAGAAATATGGACACTAAATATACTTCCATTGAGGCCTTAGATGGAAATTTGAAAATGTTATTAGAAACTGGAGTTAAAGTGATCCTTGTTCAAAATGGCAAAGAACTTGGCAAAATTAAGTTCTGATGTTGGTGGAAGGCAGAACTTGAAAGTACTGAGCTGGGATATTTAGCTGAAGAGTTTCCCAAGGTAATTATAGAAAGGACAGTTTACCCTTCATTGCAGCTTATAGTAAAATATAAGAGGAAATGGAAAAGCTAATAACCGAATTCTTAAGCATAAAGAAACCAGAAATTGATGGCTTGGAAAAGCCTGGGCTTCCATAAAGCAAGTCCCTAGAGAACAGTGTCCATGTGAGGGTTTAACTGAACATGAATCCAATTAGACAGACATTCCAGGGCAAGTCAGGACTTGCAGTGTAGTTACTCGGGAAAAAACTGTGAAAAGTCTTGTTTGATGGATTCAACCCTGTTTACTACATGCAGACCAACAAGATTTTTTGCAAGATCTGTATAAGTGGAGCCACTGCCAGCCTGGATTAAAAGGGAGACATTGAAGACTAAAATCACTTCAAGGGCAGAACCATGGAAGCTGAGTTCTGGACCAAACACAATTCAGGCCAAGAGTGTGGACACACCATGTGTGCAGAAAATGTGCATCTGCCACAGCATTGGAGAGGGCAGGCCTTCCAGCCCACTGTTCAGGAAAAGTGTTATCGCCCCAGTGTTCTAGGAAGTTGGAACCTATGTCCCAAGATTGCTGACAGCCTAGATGCCATCTCAGTGGTGGAGAGGGTGGTGTCTTCACCACTAGTATTTGGGTAGAGTATTTTCACTGCACACACACTTGGAAGGGTTGTCCTCCACTCCATCAGGCCCGTAGAACAAGACATCTTTCCATAGAGGACTCTCAGAGTGTGCCCTTCAGGGTTTCATAATTGCTTAGAAACTCTAATCCCTATTTTCCTTCCAACTTCTCCCTGTGGGAATGGGAATGTTTATCCTATGCCTGTCTCTCAATTGTATATTGGAAGCAGATAACTTTTTAATTAGGATTCCCAGGTCAACTGAAGGAGGGGAACTGTGCCATAGGACAGACCACACCCAGAACCAATTCTGATGAGACTTTGTAATAAGCATTGTTTCTGAAATGATTTCAAGTCTTTGGGATATTGGGATGGAGTAAATGTATTTTGCATATAGGGAGAACATGTCTTTAGCAGATCCAGAGGATGGGCTGTGGTGGTGCAATGCTGTATGTGCCCCTGAAAAACACATTCTTAAATCTAATTCACTCCTGTGGGTGTGAGCCCACTGTAATTATGGATTTTTGTTAAGGTTACTTCATTTAGGGTATCACCAACATCAATCAGGATGGGTATTAATGAACAGAATGAATACAGAGAGAGAGAGAGAGAAAGCCATGGAAGCAAAAAGCTGAAATCAACAAAAACTGGAAGAAGGGAGAGACTAGCAGATGCCACCATATTCCATGTGGTAGAGGAGTCAATGATTGCCAGAAGCTGCTCTTCAGGAAGAAAGTATCACCTTGATGATGCCTTGATTCAGACATTTTTCTGAACTCTAACCATGAGTGAATAAGTTCCCATTGTTTAAGCAAACTCATTTCATGGTATTTGGTTTGAGCAGTCTAGGGAACTAAAACATGAGACAGTTTGGATGAAGCTTGAAGACATGTTAAATGAAATAAACCAGACAGAAAAGGACAAATGTTGTATTATTTCATGGATATGAAACTAGAATAAGTAAACTTACAGAGTCAGAATCTAGAATATAGGATACCAGAAGATGAGGTGTGGAGAGGGAATGGGAAATTGTGGGTTAAAATGTACACGGCTCTTATTTGGAAATGATATAACTGTTTTGGTGGTGGATGGTGTTGATGGTGGCACAACATTGTGAAGGTAATTAAGAACCCTGAAATAGCCATCTGAATGTGGCTAGAAGAAGAAATGTAAAGTTTTGTCTATGGTAAAAAAATAAAACTTTTACAAAACTCCAGGGAACTGCACTACATAAACAACAAACCCGACCTTAAACCATAGACTATAGTTCATAGTACAATTACAAAAATGTGCTCTTATCAATTGTAATATATTTTCCACACCAATGCTTGGTGTTAATATTTGGATGGTATATGGGAATCTTGTATATCATGTATGATTTCTCTGTAAACCCACAACTTCTCTCAGAAAGAAAAAAAATGATATTGACATCTGATAAAAGAAAAATTTGTAATGAAAAAATATTAATTAATTTTAAAAGTAGCCCCAATAGGATGATCATGTCTTTTATTAATATAATTTTTAGATTAAATTGTCTATTTTTAAAAGATACATAGATCACAGAAAATGTTACATTAAAAAATGTAAGAGCTTCCCATAACCCCCCACATACACACTCCTCCCACACCAACAACCTCTTCCATCATCGTGGCACATTCATTGAATTTGGTGAATACATTTTGGAGCACTGCTGCACCACATGAATAGTGGTTTACATTGTAGTTCATACTCTCCCCCAGTACCTTCAGTGGGTTATGGCCCATGGTTTCTGGCTTCCTCCTTCAAGATAGTCCCTCTCCCACTTCCTGTCTTGGGCCCTGTCTCCAAAAGTTTTGCAGACTCAAGCTGGAATTACCTTGCATGCTCTTCTCTGTCTTCCTTCCTTGATGATGTCATGGGGTCCAGAACAGGTCACTGCACCCACTTGTAAATAAGCCAGCCTAAGGGACAATGGGGCAGGGGAGTGGAGGTAGGGGTGGTAAGGGTGTGGGGGACATATTTTTGCTGCGTCCCATGACACAAGCAGCCCCATGAAGCTTTGGTGTAGGACTTTTATGTGGTGCAGTAAACTCACTAGGGCCCAAACAGACTCCCAGGACTGATGGTTTCTGAAGTTCTGCAGATAAAAGGCAAAACACTACAGTGATGCTTTGTAGCATGATTTGCAGGCTTCAGAGACTATCTTTCAGCTTTCCCCAAAGCAAGAGTTCTTTACAGATATATGTGCACTCTTTCTCCTCCTAGCAGGGAGAAGTCCAAGGAGTTTTCACCCTCTCTTTGGACCTCAATGTTGAGCTCCACCAACACTGTGCACCCCCAGAGCTACTCCTCACTGCAGGTGAGCAGAGGACTGCTACCACATAAATACAGGGGTGGGCAGATGCAGCCTCATGGCCTCAAGGACAAGTTTCAGGCAATGCTCTGAATTGCTGGACTACTGAGATTAAGCATGTTTAGGGGGCACCGGTGATACTTAAACTCAACCATGTGTTATGGAGAAGAGAGGAAAAATAAAGTGGGAGGCACATGATTTGTCACTGTGGCCATGTATGTGTATGAGAGAGAAACAGTGACAGAAGTGGGTGTAATGGAGTCACAGGTCACAGATTCCCTTCAGCGCAGTGTGCTGGCCACTGCCCTGGCTTTGGAAGGCACCACACATCAAGGGGTAGATGGGTTACATGACAAGGACACAGGAGTCTAAGAGGTGGATCTAGGACTGTTTTCTCCATGATCTTTTCAGTTTTTCTGTTTGAAATTTTCCATAATGAAATGATGGGGGAATTCCTGTGTGTGGAAAACAGATGGGTAATAAAGACAGTGTATGTGAATGTGAGCAGCTGAATTTTAAGGCATGGGGTGTGACCAGGTGCCCCACAGAGGGAAAAATGAGAAGGGTCCCAGGTGGAACCCCAGGCAGGGTGATGTTTAGGGTAGGAGAAGCAGATGACAGTAGAGACCTGGGGAGAGGACAGCAGACAGTTACCTCAGGCCTAAGGTCCCATGGGAGACCCAGGTCTAGGTGCTCCCTCTGAAGTGATCTCTTGGCCAGGCTGAAGCTGCAGATCTTAAGCAAGATTCCCTTCAGGCACTGGGGCCTGGGTGTAGCTTCTCCAGCAACAGATCTGAATTCTTCTGAATCATAAAATCATGTATCTCTTTATTGTGGACCTCTTTTAATTTCCCTTAATAAAGTATTACATTTTTTTACCTTCAATCTTGCATGCTTTGGTTAGATTGATCTGTTTGTGTCATTAGGATACAGAAAAACATAATTGTCTGTATTATTCTTTCACTCAACTACCTTGTATTCTCATATTTTCCTGTAGATTTTTTCATGGTTCTATGTAAATTGACAAATAATATACAAGCAATTTTATTTTTTCCTTTCTAAATCTTATGCCCTTAAATTCTTTTTCTAATTTTTTTTGCTCTATCTAAGGACTGCCAGTATAATGATGACCAGAAGTGTTAGTGAATATTCTCTTCTCATCCTTGTCCCACATTTTAAAGAGAATATGTTCAATGTTTTAGGAAGATGTTTCCATAGGTATGGCTTTTGGGGAGAGCGTGACCATCAGCCAGTGTTCTGACAGCACTGATCCTGTGCTCTGGGATTGCAGTGTTTGGCCATGACCATGATGCTTCAAGTGTGTACTTCCTCCCCAGTGTTTGGGGAGAGCATGGGAAAGGGTGGGACTGCTGCTCCCTTAGTCCCAGAGGCCAAACATCATTCCATAGAAGACCCTCAGACCTCAAAATCTGATGAAGGAGTCCCTGCTGTGTCTCAGAATTGTTTGGGACCCTTGAACCCTGTGTTTCCTTCCAGTTTCTCCCTGTGGGAATAGGAATGCATATCCTATGCCTGTCCTTCCATTGTGTACTGGAAGCAGATAACTTGTTCTCATTTTCACAGGCCCACAGACAGAGAATTATGCCCCAGGACAGAACATACCTATAACTGATTTTTTTAAACAAGGCAATTTTATGGATATGTATTAATAAAGCAACAATTCATCCGGTGTACAGTCAATGGTATTTGGTATAATCACAGGTGTGCATTCATCACCTCAATCATCATTAGAGCATTTTCATTCTTTTGATAATGATAATAAACAAAAGACAAACTAACAAATTCTTCACCCCTTTATCTCTCTATGCTTCCCCTGTTGTGTACATAGCTGCTATTTCTGGTTATTCTTGCACAATTATTTATTTATTAAGCAGCTATTACCAGTTTTGATGAGACTTTGTACTTAATGCTGATACTGAAATGACTTAAGGCTTTGGGGATATTTTGATGGAATGGATGTATTTTGCATATGGCAAGTAACATCTTTGGGGGTCCTAAGGATGTGGTGTTGTGTTTTGAAGCTCTATGTACCCCCAGAGAAACATGTTCTTTAATCTGTGCCATTGATATGGAGGTAAACCATATCAATGGTAAGTAGGATCTTTTGAGGAGACTGCTTTAATTAAGACATTCATTCAGGATCAGGCTTAATCCTATTATTAGAGTCCTTGACAAGAGAATGAAATTCAAAGAGAGAAAGCCATGGAAACAAGAAGCTTAAATCAGTGAAACCTAGAAAAGAAGGGAGAGACCAGCAGATGCACCATGGGCTTTGCCAAGTGGCAGAGGAGCCAAAGATTGCTGGCAGCAGGTCTTTCGAGGAAAGCATCACTTTGAGATACTTGGATTTGGATATTGTCTCAGGCTCAAAACTGTAAGCTAATAAATTCCCATTGATGAAATCTAACCATTTCATGGTATAAGCTTTAAGTAGCTTAGGAACCTAAAACAATGTTCTTTTCTATTACAATTGTATTGTTATAATGTTTAGGTTGCAAAGTATATTATGCTTGAAGGTTCATTTGTAAATGTTTTGGGGAAAGGAACTCCTTTTCATGGCAGATCATTGCTTTTGGCAGTTTTTAATTCCAAAATGGATTGCTTTTCTGGCAGGTCACTGTCCCTTTGTCTTTTTTATGAACATATTTCAAATCAATTATTTTTCACTGTTGACTATGAATTTAGAATTGCTTTGCTTTGATTCTATAGGATGTTGTATCTTGGAAATAATTCAATTATGTAGGCTGAAGAGAATCCTTTCATGAGAAAGTCTCAAAGAGAATGATCTATAATGTCTTAAGACCAGTGGAAATGAATGGTTTAAAAAGCAGTAGCTCCCTCTTAAATTTGCAATTTATTCCTTGAATCCAATCCTGTTAAGGTACAAATGTCTATTTATCCCTTCAAATCTGTCAGTATTTGCTGTATATATTATGGGGCTCTGCCATTAGATGCATATATGTATGATTATGTCTCTGTTGATTATGCCTCCTTGTTAATTGCCCCCTTTTTCAGTATATAATGACTGTCTTTGTCCTCTTAACAGTTGTTCATTTTAAGTTTATTTTACAGGCAATTAGTTTGACAAATCAAGCTGTCTTTTGGTTACTATGAGATGCAGGAGAACTTCTAGGAAAGTAAATGCCCATGAAGCCATTTTAAGTTCATGTCCCAAACTTTAAGGTGATATGTCATGTGAGGTGGTGGTCTGCAGTAGGATGCATGAAATCAGTATTGGGGAGGGACAGCAGCTACCAATAATGAGAAGATTCAAGAGCGGATCATGCAATGCATGGCTGCAGAGTGTGGAGACAAGATCACAGGAGGAGAAGAGTAAAAAATTGAAAGGACAGTGTATTGGCCAGTTGAGATGTGAGGAGTATTGGAGAGAGTAACAGAGTGTCAGTACTGGAAACTCAGAAATGAGGGGGAAAGCAGATTTAGCTCAACTGATAGAGCATCTGCCTACCACTTGGGAGGTCCAGGGTTCAAACCCAGGGCCTCCTGGCCTGTGTGATGAGCTGGCCAATGTGCAGTGCTGATGAGTGCAAAGAGTGCTGTGCCAAACAGGGGTGTCCCCCACATAGGGGAGCCCCATGACAAAGAGTGTGCCACTCAAGGAGAGCTGCCCCATGCAAAAAAGGTGCAGCCTGCCCAGGAGTGGTGCCACACACACCAAGGGCTGATGCAGCAAGATGATGCAATAAAAAGTGACATAGATTCCTGGTGCCACTGACAAGAATGCTAGGAGACAAAGAAGAACACACAGTGAATGGACACAGAGAGAAGACAATGGGGGGAGCAGGGTGAAAAAGGGGAAAGAAATAAAAAATGAGGGGCCTACAGTCAACAGCAAGTGAGGGCAGTGGGTGATATCATCTGATGACATGAGATTCAAACATTGGTCTATGCCTCTGTTTAGGAAATAGGAAAGAATAATTATCTGAAAAGAGCAAGGTGAATAACCCCCCACTCTAGGCCAGAGGTAAGGGGTGTATGCAGAAACAGCAGCCATCCTTGTGGTGGATGCTTGGACCATAGGGAGAGTTGGGTTTCCCATACAGCAGGCTTTTTCACTCTCAGCACTGTTGGCACCCTGGACTAGAAAATTCCTGGTTGTGGGGCATGTACAGAGTGTTTTAGGGTGTTTCCTGGCATCCCTGACCTCTGTCTACCCACTAGATGCCAGTAGTAGCTCCTCCCACCAGCCCAGTATTATGTCAACTAAAAGTGCCTCCACAAATAGCCCCTGGGGGGGGGGAGCAAAAATTGTTGAGAACCACTACCTTAGAACACTATGGTGGTGGAACTTTCAACAGGAGCTGTTGAAGATAAAGTATATTTTGCTGTTGATGCACCGCAAATCCAGAGGACTCCAATCTATGCTATGATATGAACAGTGTTGGGAAACACTAGATTAAAACTGCAGCTACTGGGAGAATGAGAAAGACAGAGAAAAACCTAGGAAGTGAGGAACAAAGGAATTGAGAATAAAGGAATATCAGGATACTAAGCTCATGTGGTTCTGACCTGCAGATTGCTGCCCCTCTTTCATTATCAAAAAGTCTGGACCAAGAGCCTGGCAGAGGTCAGACTTCATTTGCAGGCCAAGTATAAGCAGGTTTCCAAATAAAGAAAAGAACTGGTCAGAACATTACATCAAGAGAAATATATGTCATTGCAAGCAGAAGGAGTTAACTCTGACCTGAAAATGTCTGTTTTTATTTACAGCATTTGAAAGCAGACAATTTGGTCAATATTCTCTGATTTCAGAGTACTGCCTATACAATTCCTGTTAATGAGATATTGACTAAGGGAGACAAATTTAATGTAATCAGGGCAAGTACACTGAAAGGTCATTTGCACCAAACAGAGAAGTGAGAAAGAGCACAATTTGAAATAGAGGTAGATGAAAAGTATAGCAGTTTTAGAGTGATAACTGATAGTAATAATAAAATGTATATGTGAACTCTTGAGTGACCAAAGTAATGGAGAAAGAACCACAGATTACCCAATTTAATTGTAACAGATTAATGCAATATATACTTAAATTCTGCACAAAATTTAACTCAAAGGATCATTGAGCTAAACATGAAACAAAAACATAAAATACAAGAAAATATATGAAATAACTAGGTGAAACATGATTGGAAATATTTTTTGGCTTTTTGTTAATTTAAATTTTTAATTATTTAAGTAGGTTGTCAGAAAAATCATGTAACAAATACAGTCTTCCCTTATATCCCCCTCTATTATTAGCACATTGCATTAGTGTGGTACTTTGTTACAATTGAAAGAAGAGTATTATAATTGTAGTATTAACAATAGTCCATATTGTATATTAGGGTGTATTTTTTCCCAGTATATCACCCTCTTATTAACACCTTGTGTTTGGGTGTATATGTATATGCCACATTTTGTTTATCCATACATTGGTTGATGGACAATTGGTTGACAGCATCTTTTGGCAATTGTGAACACACTAGTATGAAGATATTGGTTTGAGTCCCTGCTTTCAATACTGTTGCATATATGCCTATTGGAGGGATTGCTGGGTCATATTGTAATTCTATACTTAAAAACTGGTAAGGACCAGACACTAAGAGATTCATTTGTTTCCCCCCCCCAACACCCTCCACTGGGCTTGGTGAAAGTGGTTGCTTTTTGTGAGCAATCTCAGTAAGTATTCTATTGGTTGGTGAACTCTGTTTTAAAAGATATAAATTGTAGGTCATTTGTAAATGGCATGTCTAGGTAACAATTACAGTGTCCATTTATCCACTATAATCTTAGGTAGTATAGCAGTTTGATATTGTTTATGAATTAAAATAATAGATATTGGGTTATGTTTGTGAACTGGTCTCTTTCTCTGGGCATATTAGGTTGGATTGGATTCAGAGGTTTTACTGTTACTTGATTAAGTAATAATTAAGGCTTTGATTGGGCCATGTCAGTATGACATTGAGTCCCACCCTCTTGGTGGGTAGGGACTCACAGAGAAAATGGCATGACAGAAGAGAAAGTTGGAGTTTTGAGCTGGAGCCTGGGAAGTAAGCACAGTAGAGCAGCTGAGCCCAGAGAGAAATGAGCCCCAGGAAGTGAGGAACCCAGGAAGCCTGAACCCTGGCAGACATCAGTAGTAGCCTTCTTGCCTAAACATGTGGGAATAGACTTTGGTGAGGGAAGTAACTTATGCTGACAATTCCTAAAATGCTCAGTCAGTACCACCTATATTCTCCCATTGAGGAAGCTGACACAACAGGATGAAGAGGTTTCAGAATCAGTGGAACTAACATCTGAATCCTAAAATTATCTCCTATTAATTGGTTTAATGTTGTAAAAATTCCTGAACAAATGCAATGTCAGAAGGTCCAGGAAGGCATGCAAGGACGGGATCTTAAGCACCAGGGCTCCCTGAAGGGCCCTTTCCAATCTGAAATGCTGATTCTTCTCCCGGCATTAATTTTTAGGCCAGTAAAAATAATTTATTGGGAAATTGGGGGAAAGAACAGAACTTGCTGAGAAATGGGAGAGGACGGAAACAAATCAAGCTTTGGTGTGGGCTCCTCTAGGAAGAGAGCCTCCTGGACTTTTGAGGAAGCCTGCCCTCTCCTTCTCCATGGGGCTGAGTAGCTGCACACCAAGGAGCACTGCACACCCGTGAAGAAATGGAAGCCCTTGTAATCCTGTCACTGCAGCATGTGAAAACTCATCCATATGTGCACCTGGATCCCTGCCCAGAGAGCACAGAAACATCCTTGGACTCAGGGTCTCCTGTACCACTATGAGGAGCAACTCGAAGTGATGCATTCAGGAGGCACTGAGGAGCAAACTGAAACCTGACTGCCTGGATTCAAGTCCCAGCTCCTACACCCACTAGCCATGTGACCTTGAATGACTTACAACTCCTGTGCCTCAATTTCCTCAACCACAACATGACAAGAGTAGAGTAAGCACATACTAAATGATGGCTACTATTGTTGTTGCTGCTGTTGTTCAGAAAGTTTTGTCCAATCCAGGGCACTTCTTCTCACAATGTCCTTACATCACAGTGTATATGAGAATATTCTCCTCCTTCACTCCAGTTATAAAACTATGCTTTCAACCAAGCTCAGAAAAATTAAAATAAGAAACTAGACTTCTCAAACCAAAGGACTTACATTAACTATTTCTTTTTTTTTATTTTTTAAAATATTTATTTATTATTATTATTTTTTAATTACATTAAAAAATATATATGAGGTCCCATTCAACCCCACCGCCCCCGCCCCCCACTCCCCCCACAGCAACACTCTCTCCCATCATCGTGATACATCCATTGCATCTGGTAAGTTCATCTCTGAGCATCACTGCACCCCATAGTCAATGGTCCACATCATAGCCCAGACTCTCTCACGTTGCATCCAGTGGGCCCTGGGGGGATCTACAGTGTCCCGTAATTGTCCGTGAAGCACTATCCAGGACAACTCCACGTCCCGAAAACGCCTCCACATCTCATCTCTTCCTCCCGTTCCCCACACCCAGCAGCCCCCATGGCTACCGTTCCCACACCCATTTCACATTTCCTCTGTGGACATTGGATTGGTTGTGTCCATTGCACACCTATGTCAAGTGAGGGCTTAGATTCCACATGGGTACTGGATGCACTCTTCCTGCTTCTAGTTGTAGACACTCTAGGCTCCATGCTGTGGTGGTTGACCTTCTTCAACTCCATGTTAGCTGAGTGGAGTAAGTCCAATAAGTCAAAGTGTAGGAGCTGAAGTCTGTTGAGGCTCTGGGCCTGGGTGTCATATTATCAGTCCAGAGATTCAAATCCCCTACATATATCTTAAACTCAGCACCAACTACAATTCCAATAAAGTAGCATGCAAGTCTTGTGAAAAGAGATCCCCTCTGAGTCCATTTCCATCACGCAGAAACACCAGCTCCAAAGAAGGGCCATCTGTCATGGCAGTGAACCCCTTCTGCCATGACCATAGAACCCGTGGGTCTCTTTATCCCTCAAAAGAACCAATACCTGGGGTTGTATCTACCTTATCTGTCTCTTAGACTCTGTTCAGTTGTACATAGGGGTATTCCTTCTGACAACCTCCAGACTCTTTTTTAGAGACTCACAGCCTTATAATCTCATTTCTCCTTTCCATTTCCCCCTTACATTAGGTCAAACCGCTTCCCGAAGTCATGTTATTATATGTAGACAGGTATATTCTGCTGTTCCGCATTGAATCTTTAATTCAAGGTCATTTTCTAGTTGCTTCTTCAGCTGGTATGTGGTAGTGATCCCTCGGTGCCAGGGAGGCTCATCCCCGGGTGTCGTGTCCCACGCTGGGGGGAATGCATCACATCTACACGCTGAGTTTGGCTGTGAGAGTGGCCACATTTGAGTAACATGAAGGCTGTCAGGAGGAAACCCCCAGGCACAATGCTACTCTAGGCCTTGTTCTTATTGCAGGTGCATAGGCTCAAAAGTGTAGCCATTAGTATCAAGAGCCCACTGTTGGGCCCTCCTTCCTTCCTGGTTCTTGCCGTTGCACCTGGAGGATTGCCGCTGCTCTCCCAGGGCCCACAACAGTGACCCCCCGGCCAGGAGCCCAGTACCCCCCCAGCTGTTGTTTTTAATTGTTTCCACTATGAGTATATATAGACATTACCATATACCCTGGGCATATGCCCTGTATAACTCCCTGTCAACCATATATATCCTGTCAATAACATCCCATATCAGTATTCCTCCGCTGCCATTGTTGAACCACTCTGTGATCCAAAACTTCCTGTAAAGTGAATCCCAACATAATGTCAGCTTCAGAAGAGTCTTAGATCACCAAAATTCATATATACAATATACAGTATTTCCCCAGATCCACCATAAAACCTTTTCCCTTCCACAGCAATAATCTTTTAACTTATTCATATCATATTTCCTGAAACTGATGTACAGATTCCAAAACTATAGTTTTCAAACAAGGTAACATTTGTGCTTACTATGTGGTCCATACTTTAGGTTGTACAGTTTTCTAAATTTTTTAGTTATCCTATGTTTTGTCTTATGGTTTTCATTATTAGTCTGTCGTCCCCTATATGTTTTTGGTGTAATATTAGCTGTTTTATATTCATCCTCGTGTACTCTCACATAACTCCTCTTTTGCCCCCTTATTTACCTTTGTTCTATCCATTGCACGTCCATTTTCCCCTCCCCTTAGGGCCCACAACGCCTGCCAATCTAATGCCCTGGGAGCCGTCCTTTCTCACGAGAGATACAGTTCTCTCTATTCGACGGCATTAGTCTTCCCCAGGATATGGGTCCACCCCACCCAATGGTAGAACCCACCTTGGCAAAATGAGCCTTCAGCTATTCCCTCCGGAGTCCGTCCCGCATCAGACCATACCTCCTTAGCGTCCTAACCAGGTGACCCTCCTATTTATACTTTGATACGTTTTACTCAACATTTAGTTCTCAGCGAACTTCTGGCACTCTCCCATGTTTGTATGTTGCCCCTCCCTCCCACCTATTTCTTGGACCATATTACCCCTCTTCCCATCCCCAGCCCCCCTCAAACCCAGAAAACCCCACCCGAAGGTAACCCCTTGCCCCCATTTTGTCCCTTCTCTGTGCTCATACTTACCCCCAGCTCATCACAGATTCCACCCCTACAGACATTAACTCACATCCTTCCTCCACCTCCCGATTTCCAGTAAGCCACTTTTCCAGACTCTAGCTCTCTGAGGCAGTTAACTTATTTCATATCATTGAGGTCATATAGTATTTGTCCTTCAATGCCTGGGTTGCTTCACTTAACATAAGATTCTCAAGGTTCATCCATGTTATCACGTGCGATTGTAGTGTATTGGTTCTTACAGCTGAGTAGTATTCCATTGTGTGTATATACCACATTTTATTGATCCACTCATCTGTTGATGGACTTTTGGATTGATTCCAACTTTTGGCGATGGTGAACAATGCTGCTATGAACATTGGTGTACATATATCGGTTTGTGTCCTTGTTTTCAGATCTGATGGGTATATACCCAGCAGTGGTATTGCTGGGTCATATGGCAAATCTATGGATAATTTTTTGAGAAACTGCCAAACTGTCCTCCAGAATGGTTGGATCCTTCTGCATTCCCACCAGCAATGGATGAGTGTTCCCCTTTCTTCACATCCTCTCCAGCATTTGTATTCTACTGTTTTTTTCATGGCTGCCAATCTTATGGGAGTAAGATGGTATCTCATTGTAGTTTTGATTTGCATTTCCCTGATAGCTAGGGATTTGGAGCATTTTTTCATGTGCTTTTTAGCCATTTGTATTTCTTCTTTGGAGAAGTGTCTGTTTAAATCTTTTTCCCATTTTTTAAATGGGTTGTTTATCTTTTTGTTTTCGAGATATATGAGTTCTTTATATATGCAAGTTATAAGTCTCTTATCAGATATATGGTTGCCAAATATTTTCTCCCATTGTGTGGGTTCCCTTTTTACTTTCTTGACAAACTCCTTTGAGGTGCAGAAGGCTTTAATTTTGAGGTAGTCCCATTTATCTATTTGTTCTTTTGCTGCTCGTGCTTTTGGTGTGATATTCATGAAGCCATTTCCTATTACAAGGTCCTGTAGATGTTTCCCTACACTGCTTTCTAAGGTCTTTATGGTCTTGGCTCTTATATTTAGGTCTTTGATCCATCTAGAGTTGATCTTTGTATAAGATGTGAGATGGTAATCCTCTTTCATTCTTCTACATATGGCTATCCAGTTCTCCAGGCACCATTTGTTGAATAGGCCATTCTCTCCCAGTTGAGAGGGTTTGGTGGCTTTATCGAATATTATATGGCTATATACATGAGGTTCTATATCTGAACTTTCAATTCGATTCCATTGGTCTGTGTGTCTCTCCTTATGCCAGTACCATGCTGTTTTCACTACTGTAGCTTTGTAGTATGTTTTGAAGTCAGGAAGTGTGATTCCTCCTATTTCGTTTTTCTTTTTCAATATGTCTTTGGCTATTCGGGGCCTCTTTTTATTCCAAATAAATTTCATAGTTAGTTTTTCTAGTTCCTTAAAGAAGGCTGTGTTGATTTTTATTGGGATTGCATTGAATGTGTAGATCAGTTTTGGTAGGATAGACATCTTAATAATATTCAGTCTTCCTATCCATGAACAGGGAATATTCTTCCATTTATTTAGGTCTTCTTTGATTTCCTTGAACAATCTTGTATAGTTCTCGATGTATAAGTTTTTTACCTCCTTAGTTAAATTTATTCCTAAGTATTTGATTTTTTAATTTACTATTGTGAATGGTATTTGTTTCTTGATTTCCTCCTGATCTTGCTCATTATTGGTGTATAGAAATGCTACTGATTTTTGCGCATTGATCTTATAACCTGCGACTTTGCTAAACTCATTTATGAGTTCTAGGAGCTTTGTTGAAGATCTCTCAGGGTTTTCTATATATAGGATCATGTCATCTGCAAATAATGAAATTTTGACTTCTTCCCTTCCAATTTGAATGCCTTTTATATCTGGTTCTTGTCTCAGTGCTCGAGCCAGTACTTCCAAGACAATGTTAAATAGGAGCGGAGACAATGGGCATCCTTGTCTTGTTCCTGATTTTAGAGGGAAGGATTTCAGGACTTCGCCATTGTAAACAATGTTGGCTTTAGGTTTTTCATATATACTCTTTATCATGTTCAAAAAGTTTTCTTGTATTCCGATCTTTTGGAGTGTTTTTATCAGGAAGGGGTGCTGTATTTTGTCAAATGCCTTTTCTGCATCTATAGATATAATCATGTGGTTTTTTTCTCTCAATCTGTTTATATGGTGTATTACATTGATTGATTTTCTTATGTTGAACCATCCTTGCATACCTGGGATAAATCCCACTTGGTCATGGTGTATAATTCATTTAATGTGTTGTTGAATACGATTAGCAAGTATTTTGTTAAGTATTTTTGCGTCTAGGTTCATTAGAGAAATTGGTCTGTAATTTTCCTTTCTTGTGGTGTCTTTGTTTGGCTTTGGTACTAGGGTAATGTTGACATCATAGAAGGAATTAGGCAGTGTTCCTTCTGTTTCGATTTTTTGGAATAGTTTCAACAGGATTGGTGTTAGTTCTTTCCGGAATGTTTTGTAGAATTCACCTGTGAAGCCGTCTGGCCCTGGGCTCTTCTTAGTTGGGAGATTTTTAATGACTGATTCTATCTCTTTGCTTGTGATTGGTTTGTTAAGATCATCAATTTCTTCTTTCGTCAGTATGGGCTGCTTATGTATTTCTAGGAATTTGTCCATTTCCTCTAGATTGTCATTTTTGTTGGAATATAGTTTTTCAAAGTATCCTCTTATGATAGTCTTTATTTCTGTGGGGTCAGTGGTGATATCACCTTTCTCGTTTCTTATTTTGTGTATTTGCATCTTTTCTCTTTTTTTCTTTGTTAGTCTCGCTAAAGGTTTTTTAATTTTGTTCATCTTCTCAAAAAACCAGCTCTTGGTCTTGTTTATGTTTTCAAGTGCTTTCTTATTTTCTATTTCATTTAGTTCTGCTCTTATCTTTGTTATTTCCTTCCTTCTTCTTCCTGTTGGGTTACTTTGTTGTTGTTTTTCTAATTCCTTCAAATGTGCAGTTAATTCTTCAATTTATGCTCTTTCTTCTTTTTTGATATATGAATTTATGGCTATAAATTTCCCTCTCAGTACCGCTTTTGCTGCATCCCATAAATTTTGGTATGTTGTGTTATCATTATCATTTGTTTCAAGGTAGTCATTGATTTCTTTTGAGATTTCCTCTTTGACCCACTGTTTTTCTAAGAGTATGCTGTTTAATTTCCAAATTGTCGTGTGAAGTCTGGGTCTCTGTCCCTTGCAAATTTCCAGCTTGACTCCACTGTGGTCAGAGATATTGTTTTGTATGATTTCGATCTTTCTGAATTCATTAAGCCTTTCTTTGTGGCCTAGCATATGGTCAATCTTGGAGAATGTTCCATGTGCGCTTGAGAAAAATGTATATCCTGCTGTGTTTGGGTGTAATGATCTATATATGTCTATTAGATCCAGCTCTTCTAATATACTGTTCATATGTTTTGTTTCTTTAGTGATTCTCTTTTGAGATGTTCTGTCCAGAGTTGATAGTGGTGTATTAAAATCCCCCACTATAATTGTAGATGCATCTATTCTTTCACTTAGTTTTTCCAGCGTTTGCCTCACATATTTAGAGGCGCCCTTGTTAGGAGCATAAATATTTATGATTGTTCGATCTTCTTGACAAATTGTCCCTTTCACTAAAATATAGTATCCTTCTTTGTCTCTCACAATTGTTTCACATTTAAAGTCTATTTTGTCTGATATTAATATAGCTACTCCTGCCCTTTTTTGGTTGTTGTTTGCTTGTATGATTGTTTTCCAGCCATTCACTTTCAACCTCCATGAGTCTCTGGGTCTAAGATGTGTCTCTTGTAGGCAGCATATAGATGGGTCATATTTCCTTATCCAGTGTCCCAGTCTGAATCTTTTGATAGGTGAGTTTAATCCGTTGACATTCAGTGTTATTACGTTTAGAGAGTTATTTATGGTAGCCATATTTTGGTTGGATTTGTGTTTGTTATATTTTGCTTGTATTATTTTATTTTCCCCTTCTATTTTTGTCTTTCTTGTTGCTTTTACACTCTCCTCCATCTCTGACTGTCCTGTTTTTTCCTTTCTTCCTGCAGAATTCCCTTAAGAATTTCTTGAAGGGGAGGTTCTTGTTGATATACTCTTTCAGTTTCTGTTTATCTGTGAATATTTAGAACTCTCCATCATTTTTGAATGCTAGTTTAGCTGGATAGAGTATTCTTGGTTGGAGATTTTTTTCCTTTAGTACCTTGACTATATCATACCACTGCCCTCTTGCCTCCATCGTTTCAGATGAGAAATCAGCACTTAATCTTATGGAGTTTCCCTTGTATGTGATGGTTTTCTTTTCTCTTGCTGCTTTTAGAATTTTTTCTTTGTCTTGAGCATTGGATAATTTGACAAGTATATGTCTTGGGGTGGGCCTGTTGGGGTTTATGACCAGTGGAGTGCGCTGTGCTTCTTGGATATGTACATCTGTCTCTTTCAGTAGATTTGGGAAGTTTTCATTCATTATTTCCTGCAACACTCCTTCTGACCCCTTTCCCTTCTCTTCTCCTTCTGGAATGCCTATAATACGTATGTTTGAGCGTTTTGCGTTATCATTCAGGTCCCTAAGTCCTATCTGGATTTTTTCTACCTTTTTATTGACCACTTCTACTATCTGTTTGATTTCCAATGCACTGTCTTCCACATCACTAATTCTCTGCTCTGCCTCTTCTAGTCTGCTGATATTTGCTGCAAGTGTATTTTTGATTTCTTGAATTGTGGTGTTCATTTCCATCATATCTGTTATTTTTTTGCGCATGTCTGCAATTTCCCCTCCAAGTGTTGTCTTCACGCTGTTAACCTCTTTCATTACTTCATCAAATTTGTCGGTGATAAATGTTCTGAGATCTTTCATTGCTTGTGCGAAGTCCTGCCCCCCTTCCTGATTTTCAGTTTGTTGATTGGATTCAGCCATGTTTTCCTGATTACTGGTTTGGTTTGTAGATTTTTGTTGCTGTCTTGTCAACATTTTTTCTTGACGGGTTTAATCAGTTCCTTAGCTTCTTTGTCTAGTCTTGGAGATTAATTAGCTGTTGTTTTTGCGTAAGTGTTATATCTTCTCTTTGTCACTTTGTTCTTCTTATTCCAATTTCTTATTGCTAGTTAAGCTCACTTTAAAGGAAAGTATTAGTGCTGGGGAAAGTCAATTGTGTAAAGAAGGAAAAAGTGTGAAGTAGTATTGGTGATATATGTTTACAAAGCAACAATATGAGTTCTGGGAGGATGGAGGTTAGATCATGTAAATTGTGTAGAGTTATAGTAGTAGGAAAGTACCTATAATGAGGTAGACGACTGAATAGGGGAGGAATGTGGTACGTACTAAGAGGCTATTTTTTTCGTGAGAGAGGGAAAGAGAAAAGAAAGGTAATAGTTTCAGGGACGAATACCAGATGGAAAACTAAACAAAGGTATTAGAAATTAAGAGTTAGACACTTTGTGGATCAAAGAAAGGGAGATGGAATATAGGAGAGATAGCAGATGGTGGAGGATATCAAGTTGTAGGGGAAAGGGGATAGTGTAGATAGGCTAAATCTATTCACAGAGAAATGAGGCAGTGGAGGGTGAGGAAACCCAGCAAATGTGAGGTATTTCCTGTAGGGCCTATTGTATTGTTAAGGTAAAATAGTATAAGAAGAATATTGGGGACAAGAAAGAGAGGACTAAAAAAAAAAAAAAGAACAATAAGAACAACAACAACAAAAAATAAAAATTAAAAAAAAAAAATAATAAAAAATAAAAAAAAAAACAACAAAGAACAGAAATCCCGCCGCCAGGCTCGGCTGGGCTCAGCTGGGCTCCGGTCCCCCGCCCGCCGCCCGCCGCAGCTCGGCTGGGCTCGGCTGAGCTTGGCTTTCCCGCCCGCCTCCCGGCGCGGCGTGGCTGGGCTCGGCTCCCCTGCCCGCCGCGGCTCAGCCGGGCTCGGCCGGACTCGGCTTCCCCGCCCACCGCCCGCCGCCGCGGCGCAGCGTGGCTCGGCTCTCCCGCCCGCCACCCGCCACGGTGCTAGCTGCCTCGGCTCCGCCTACCCAAGGAGGGAGTCCTCCACACGTAGCTGGGATCTCCGTGTATATTTCACAGATGGATCCTCTCTGTTACCTTCCCTCCAAATCGATGTCCAGACACCTCCGGACCAGGAAAAATCCCGAAACAGCCGGTCCCAAAGAGTCTCCGACGCCTCCCAGCCAATTCCCCCCAGGAGGTAGTAACCGGGAAGTTCACTCAGCCGCCATCTTGCCTCCCCCTCCTGAAAAGTCCCAAATTATATCTTATGGACCAGTCCTTTCCGTTACCTTCCCACCAAATCGATGTCCAGACACTTCCTGCCCTGAAAAAATCCTGAAAAAGCCTGGTCCCGGAGAACCTCCAGCGGTGCCCAGCTGCCTCTTCCCAGGAGAGACGGCAAGGCAAGGTCACTCAGCCACCATCTTGCCGGAAGTCTCAACTATTTCTTAACATGATGATAGGAGCAAAAAACAGTAAGCTCTCACAGAATTCACTCATGAATAGGGGGAAGCTAATTTAAATAAGAAGTTTAAATGAACTCATTTCCACAAAAATAAGTATTCTTATTGTTTGACATAAGCATGGTAAACATTCTCCCAACTATGAGATAGGCATGGGTTTCACTTTTTAAAGATATAATTTATGCATTTCCACTGATTAGTTTCATAATATTTCAGATTAGTTTTACTGTCAAAAAACATCCCATTTACAATATCAATTCAACTTTTAAATCATTAGGGAGCAAAGTATCATTGATTTAAATATACATTCATGATTTAGGGATGACATTGTCACCAAATTTCTTTAGAGACAGAATATTAGCAATAGGGATAGCTAATATTTATTACACACCAATTAAGTATTTAAGAAGCTAGATGCTATTTTTATATGCTAGCTCATCTGTTTAATCCTTTGATGGAGGTTCTTAGAGAAAAAATGGAGATCACTGAGACATGGAGACTGACAGGATTGTAGGAAGGAAGTTGATTGGGAAGCTCTCCCAATGGAGGGGACTGGAGAGAGACTTCAGTCCGCATTTGGCAGAGGGGGCCATGAATCTATGCAGTACATCTATAGGCAGGAACATGCTTAGCCAATGGGAGGGGTGAGGCTTGGGAAAGACCGAGGGCCAATAGGGATGGCCAGGGGGGTGGTCTGCTAGTGGTAGTGAATTCTAGGAGTGTGGGAGGGGTTGGTGGTGTCACGTG
Organism: Dasypus novemcinctus; assembly: GCF_030445035.2. Classification (NCBI taxonomy): domain Eukaryota; kingdom Metazoa; phylum Chordata; class Mammalia; order Cingulata; family Dasypodidae; genus Dasypus; species Dasypus novemcinctus. The sequence continues at coordinate 100,852,834 of NC_080689.1, forward strand.
GCTCCTTTGTCTATTCTGGTGGGTAAATGAACTGTATCTGAACATGTAGGCTCTGGATGGGGGCTGTTCTAGGTCACAGGAATTGAAGTCACTGTTAGCCCTTGTAAACAGTGTGATCAGTTCATTATTAAACACCTTGTAAGGGAGAAATCTCTAACAGAGGTTCAGGCCCCTTTTATACAAAAATCTCAGCCTTGAGGTGGATTGTTAAATGCTTCTGAGGGCTGATAGATAGCACCCATGTGAGATTTTTATTTTTTATTTATTTATTTATTTTTTGGTCCACTTTCATTTTGTAACAGCTTTATTAAGATATAGGTTATGTACCATCCAATTCACTCATTTAAACCGTACAATGCAATGGTTTTCAATACATTAACAGATGTGTGCAACTATCACCGCAGAACAATTTAGAACATTTTTTTAATATTATTTATTTAGTGTTAAAAATTACATTAAAAAAATATGAGGTCCCATTCAACCCCACCGCCCCCATCCCCCACTCCCCCCACAGCAACACTCTCTCCCATCATCGTGACACATCCATTGTGCCTGGTAAGTACATCTCTGAGTATCACTGCACCCCTAGTCAATGGTCCACATCATAGCCCACACTCTCCCACGTTCCATCCAGTGGGCCCTGGGGGGATCTACAATGTCCCATAATTGTCCATGAAGCACCACCCAGGGCATCTCCTCGTCCCGAAAACGCCTCCACATCTCATCTCTTCCTCCCATTCCCCAAACCCAGCAGCCACCATGGCTACCCTTCCCACACTCATTCCACATTTTCTCTGTGGACATTGGATTGGTTGTGTCCATTGCACATCTTTGTCAAGTGGGGGCTTAGATTCCACATGGATACTGGATGCACTCCTCCTGCTTTCAGGTGTAGACACTCTAGGCTCCATGGTGTGTTGGTTGACCTTCTTCAACTCGATGTTAGCTGAGTGGGGTAAGTCCAATAAATCAAAGTGTAGGAGCTGAAGTCTGTTGAGGCTCTGGGCCTGGGTGTCATATTATCAGTCCAGACATTCAAATCCCCTAAGTATAACTAAAACCCCAGCACCAACTACAATTCCATTAAAGTAGCATGCAAGTCTTGTGAAAAGAGATCCCCTCTGAGTCCAATTCCATCATGCAGAAAATCCAGCTCCAAAGAAGGGCCATCTGCCATGGCAGTGAACCCCATCTGCCATGATCATAGAACCCGTGGGTCTCTTTATTCCTCAAAAGAACCAATACCTGGGGTTGTATCTACTTTATCTGTCTCTCAGACTCTGCTCATTTGTGCATAAGGGCATTCCTTCTGACAACCTCCAGACTCTTTTTTAGAGACTCATAGCCTTATATTCTCATTTCTCCTTTCCATTTCCCCCTTACATTAGGTCAAACAGCATTTTGAAGTCATGTTATTATATGTAGACAGGGATATTCTGCTGACCCGTGTTGAACCTTTAATTCAAGGTCCTTTTCTAGTTGCATCTTCAGCTGATATGTGGTAGTGATCCCTCGGTGCCAGGGAGGCTCATCCCCGGGTGTCATGTCCCACGCTGGGGGGACTGCACTGCATTTACATGCTGAGTTTGGCTGTGAGAGTGGCCACATTTGAGTAACATGAAGGCTATCAGGAGGAAACTCCCAGGCACAGTGCTACCTTAGGCCTTATTCTTATTGCAGGTATATAGGCTCAAAAGCATAGCCATAAGTATCAGGAGCCCACTGTTGGGCCCTCCTTCCTTCCTGGTTCTTGCCGTTGCACCTGGGGGACTGCCGCTGCTCCCCCAGGGTCCACGACAGTGACCCCCCGGCCAGGGGCCCAGTACCCCCCCCAGCTGTTGTTTTTAATTGTTTCCACTATGAGTATATCTAGACATTATTATATACCCTGGGCATATGCCCTGTATAACTCCCTGTCAACCATATATATCCTGTCAATAACATCCTATATTAGTATTCCTCCACTGCCATTGTTGAACCACTCTGTGATCCAAAACTTCCTATAAAGTCAATCCCAGCATAATGTCAGCTTCACAAGAGTCTTAGATCACCGAAATTCATATATACAATATACAGTACTTCCCCAGATTCACCATAAAACCTTTTCCCTTCCACAGCGATAATCTCTTAACTTGTTCATATCATATTTCCTGAAACTGATGTACAGACTCTGAGACAATAGCTTTCAAACAAGGTGACATCTGTGCTTACTATGTGGTCCATACTTTAGGTTGTACAGTTTTCTAAATTTTGTAGTTATCCTATGTTTTGCCTTATGGTTTACATTATTAGTCTGTCATCCCCTATATGTTTTTGGAGTAATATTACATGTTTTATATTCATCTTCGTGTACTCTCACAAAACTCCTCTCTTGCCCCAATATTTACCTTGTTTCCATCCATTCCACATCCATTTTCCCCTCCCCTTGGGGCCCACAACACCAGCCAATCTCCATTTCCCGAGAAGCCATGTCCAGAGATACTTGCAGCAGTATTCAGGGCCTGACTTTCTCAACTGCCCTAATGCCCTGGGAGACATCCCTTCTCACTAGAGATACAGTTCTCTCTATTTGATGGCATTAGTCCTCCCCAGGATGTGGGTCCACCCCAACTCTCACTTCTTGGGTCTCTTCCCAATGGTACAACCCACATTGGCAAAATGAGCCTTCAGCTATTTGCCCTGAGTCCGTCCCGCATCTGCCCATACCCCCTGAGCATCCTAAACAGGTAACCCTCGTACTTATACTTTGATACGATTTTCTCAACATTTTGTTCTCAACTAACACCTGACACTCTCTCATGTTTGTATGTTGCCCTTCCTTCCCCCCGATTTTTGGACAATATTACCCCTCTGCCCATCCCCAGCCCCCCTCAAACCCACAAAGCCAGCCGAAGGTAACCCCTTGCCCCCATTTTGTCCCTTCTTTGTGCTCATACTTACTGCCAGCTCATCACAGATTCCACCCCTCCAGATGTTAACTCACATCCTTCCTCCACCCCCCAAATTCCTGTAAGCCTCTTTTCCAGTGTCTAGCTCTCTGAGGCAGTTTGCTTATTTCAAATCATTGAGGTCATGTAGTATTTGTCCTTCAATGCCTGGATTGCTTCACTCAAAATAAGATTCTCAAGGTTCATCCATGTTATCACGTGTGATTGTAGTGTATTTGTTCTAACAGCCGAGTAGTATTCCATTGTCTGTATATACCACATTTTATTGATCCACTCGTCTGTTGATGGACATTTGGATTGATTCCAACTTTTGGCGATAGTAAACAATGCTGCTATGAACATTGGTGTACATATATCTGTTTGTGTCCTTGTTTTCAGTTCTGATGGGTATATACCCAGCAGTGGTATTGCTGGGTCATATGGCAAATCTATGGTTAGTTTTTTGAGAAACCGCCAAACTGTCCTCCAGAATGGTTGGATCCTTCTGCATTCCCACCAGCAGTGGATGAGTGTTCCCCTTTCTTCACATCCTCTCCAGCATTTGTATTCTTCTGTTTTTTTCATAGCTGCCAATCTTATGGGAGTGAGATGGTATCTCATTGTAGTTTTGATTTGCATTTCCCTGATAGCTAGAGATTTGGAGCATTTTTTCATGTGCTTTTTTAGCCATTTTTATTTCTTCTTTGGAGAATTGTCTGTTTAAATCTTTTTCCCATTTTTTAAGTCGGTTGTTTATCTTTTTGTTTTCAAGATATATGAGTTCTTTATATATGCAAGTTATAAGCCTCTTATCAGATATATGGTTGCCAAATATTTTCTCCCATTGTGTGGGTTCCCTTTTTACTTTCTTGACAAACTCCTTTGAGGTGCAGAAGGCTTTCATTTTGAGGAAGTCCCATTTATCTATTTGTTCTTTTGCTGCTCGTGCTTTTGGTGTGAAATTCATGAAGCCATTTCCTATTACAAGGTCCTGTAGATGATTCCTGACACTGCTTTCCAAGATCTTCATTGTCTTGGCTCTTATATTTAGGTCTTTGATCCATCTTGAGTTGATCTTTGTATAAGGTGTGACATGGTAATCCTCTTTCATTCTTCTACTTATGGCTATCCAGTTCTCCAGGCACCATTTGTTGAATAGGCCATTCGCTCCCAGTTGAGAGGGTTTGGTGGCTTTATCTAATATTATAAGGCTATATACATGAGGTTCTATATCTGAACTTTCAATTCGATTCCATTGGTCTGTGTGTCTCTCCTTATGCCAATACCATGCTGTTTTCACTACTGTAGCTTTGTAGTATGTTTTGAAGTCAGGAAGTGTGATTCTTCCTATTTTGTTTTTCTTTTTCAATATGTCTTTGGCTATTCGGGGCCTCTTTCCTTTCCAAATAAATTTCACAGTTAGTTTTTCTAGTTCCTTAAAGAAGGCTGTGTTGATTTTTATTGGGATTGCATTGAAGGTGTAGATCAGTTTTGGTAGGATAGACATTTTAATAATATTCAGTCTTCCTATCCATGAACAAGGAATATTCTTCCATTTATTTAGGTCTTCTTTGATTTCCTTGAACAGTCTTGTATAGTTCTCGGTGTATAAGTTTTTTACCTCTTTATTTAAATTTATTCCTAGGTATTTGATTTTTTTATTTACTATTGTGAATGGTATTTGTTTCTTGATTTCCTCCTGATCTTGCTCATTATTGGTGTACAGAAATGCTACTGATTTTTGCGCATTGATCTTATAACCTGTGACTTTGCTGAACTCATTTATGAGTTCTAGAAGCTTTGTTGTAGATCTCTCAGGGTTTTCTATGTATAGGATCATGTCATCTGCAAATAATGAAATTTTGACTTCTTCCCTTCCAATTTATATCTGGTTCTTGCCTCAGTGCTCGTGCAAGTACTTCCAAGACAATGTTAAATAGGAGTGGAGACAATGGGCATCCTTGTTTTGTTCCTGAGATTAGAGGAAAGGATTTCAGGATTTCCCCATTGTAAACAATGTTGGCTGTAGGTTTTTCATATATACTCTTTATCATGTTCAAAAAGTTTCCTTGTATTCCGATCTTTTGGAGTGTTTTTATCAAGGAGCAGTGCTGTATTTTGTCAAATGCCTTTTCTGCATCTATAGATATAATCTTGTGATTTTTTTCCTTCAATCTGTTTATATGGTGTATCACATTAATTGATTTTCTTATGTTGAACCATCCTTGCATACCTGGAATAAATCCCACTTGGTCATGGTGTATAATTCGTTTAATGTGTTGTTGAATACGATTAGCAAGTATTTTGTTAAGTATTTTTGCGTCTAGGTTCATTAGAGAAATTGGTCTGTAGTTTTCCTTTCTTGTGATGTCTTTGTTTGGCTTTGGTACTAGGATAATGTTGGCCTCATCGAAGGAGTTCAGCAATGTTCCTTCTGTTTCGATATTTTGGAATAGTTTCAACAGGATTGGTGTTAGTTCTTTCCAGAATGTTTTGTAGAATTTACCTGTGAAGCCATCTGGCCCTGGGCTCTTCTTAGTTGGGAGATTTTTTATGACTGATTCTATCTCTTTGCTTATGATTGGTTTGTTAAGATCCTCAATTTCTTCTTTCATCAGTATGGGCTGCTTATGTGTTTCTAGGAATTTGTCCATTTCCTCTAAATTGTCATTTTTGTTGGAATATAGTTTTTCAAAGTATCCTCTTATGATAGTCTTTATTTCTGTGGGATCAGTGGTGATATCACCTTTCTCATTTCTTATTTTTTGTATTTGCATCTTTTTTCTTTTTTTCTTTGTTAGTCTCACTAAAGGTTTTTTAATTTTGTTGATCTTCTCAAAAAACCAGCTCTTGGTCTTGTTTATGTTTTCAAGTGCTTTCTTATTTTCTGTTTCATTTAGTTCTGCTCTTATCTTTGTTGTTTCCTTCCTTCTTCTTCCTGTTGGGTTACTTTGTTGTTGTTTTTCTCATTCCTTCAAAAGTGCAGTTAGTTCTCCAATTTTTGCTCTTTCTTCTTTTTTGATATGTGAATTTATGGCTATAAATTTCCCTCTCAGTACTGCTTTTGCTGCATCCCATAAATTTTGATATGTTGTGTTATCATTATCATTTGATTCAAGGTAGTCATTGATTTCTTTTGAGATTTCCTCTTTGACCCACTGTTTTTCTAAGAGTGTGCTGTTTAATTTCCAAATTGTAGTGTGAAGTCTGGGCCTCCGTCCCTTGCAAATTTCCAGCTTCACTTCACTGTGATCAGAGATATTGTTTTGTGTGATTTTGATCTTTCTGAATTCATTAAGCCTTTCTTTGTGGCCTAGAATATGGTCTATCTTGGAGAACATGTGCGCTAAAAAAAATGTATATCCTGCTGTGTTTGGGTGTAATGATCTATATATGTCTATTAGATCCAGCTCTTCTAATATACTGTTCATATGTTTTGTTTCTTTAGTGATTCTCTTTTGAGATGTTCTGTCCAGAATTGATAGTGGTGTATTAAAATCCCCCACTATAATTGTAGATGCATCTATTTTTTCACTTAGTTTTTCCAGTGTTTGCCTCACGTATTTAGAGGCACCCTTGTTAGGAGCATAAATATTTATGATCGTTTTATCTTCTTGACAGATTGTCCCTTTCACTAAAATGTAGTATCCTTCTTTGTCTCTCACAATTGTTTCGCATTTAAAGTCTATTTTGTCTGATATTAATATAGCTACTCCTGCCTTTTTTTGGTTGTTGTTTGCTTGTATGATTGTTTTCCAGCCATTCACTTTCAACCTCCATGAGTCCCTGGGTCTAAGATGTGTCTCTTGTAGACAGCATATAGATGGTTCATATTTCCTTATCCAGTGTCCCAGTCTGAATCTTTGGATAGGTGAGTTTAGTCCGTTGACATTCAGTGTTATTACGTTCAGAGAATTATTTGTGGTAGCCATATTTTGGTTGGATTTGTGTTTATTATATTTTGTTTGTAATATTTTATTTTCCCCTTCTATTTTTGTCTTTTTTGTTGCTCTTACACTCTCCTCCATCTCTGACTGTCCTGTTTTTTACTTTCCTTCCTGCAGAACTCCCTTAAGAATTTCTTGAAATGGAGGTTTCTTGTTGATATACTCTTTCAGTTTCTGTTTATTTGTGAATATTTTGAACTGTCCATCATTTTTGAATGCTAGTTTAGCTGGATAGAGTATTCTTGGTTGGAAATTTTTTTCCTTTAGTATCTTGACTATATCATACCACTACCTTCTTGCCTCCATCATTTCAGATGAGAAATCAGCACTTAATCTTATGGAGCTTCCCTTGTATGTGATGGTTTTCTTTTCTCCATCGTTTCAGATGAAAAATCAGCACTTAATCTTATGGAGCTTCCCTTGTATGTGATGGTTTTCTTTTCTCTTGCTGCTTTTAGAATTTTCTCTTTGTCTTGAGCATTGAATAATTTGACAAGTATATGTCTTGGGGTTGGCCTGTTGGGGTTTATGACCAGTGGAGTGCGCTGTGCTTCTTGGATATGTACATCTGTCTCTTTCAGTAGATTTGGGAAGTTTTCAGTCATTATTTCCTACAACACTCCTTCTGACCCCTTTCCCTTCTCTTCTCCTTCTGGAATGCCTATAATACGTATGTTTGAGCGTTTTGCGTTATCATTCAGTTCCCTAAGTCCTATCTGGATTTTTTCTACCTTTTTATTGACCACTTCTATTATCTGTTTGATTTCCAATATACTGTCTTCCACATCACTAATTCTCTGCTCTGCCTCTTCTAGTCTGCTGATATTTGCTGCAAGTGTATTTTTGATTTCTTGAATTGTGGTGTTCATTTCCATCATATCTGTTATTTTTTTGCGCATGTCTGCAATTTCCCCTCCAAGTGTTGTCTTCATGCTGTTAACCTCTTTCATTACTTCATCAAATTTGTCGGTGATAAATGTTCTGAGATCTTTCATTGCTTGTGCGAAAATCTGCTCCCCTTCCTGATTTTTAGTTTGTTGATTGGATTCAGCCATGTTTTCCTGATTACTGGTTTGATTTGTATTTTTTTGTTGCTGTCTTGTCATCATTTCTTCTTGACAGGTTTAATCAGTTCCTGAGCTTCTTTGTCTAGTCTTGGAGATTAATTAGCTGTTGTTTTTGCGTAAGTGATATATCTTCTCTTTGTCCCTTTGTTCTTCCTATTCCAATTTCTTATTGCTGGTTAAGTTCACTTTAAAGGAAAGTATTAGTGCTGGGGAAAGTCAATTGTGTAAGGAAGGAAAAAGTGTAAAGTAGTATCGGTGATATATGTTAAGAAAGCAACAATATGAGTTCTGGGAGGATGGAGGTTAGATCATGTAAATTGTGTAGAGTTATAGTAGTAGGGAAGTACCTATAATGAGGTAGATGACTGAATATGGGAGGAATATGTACGTACTAAGAAGCTATTGTTTTTGTAAGAGAGGGAAAGAGAAAAGAGAGGTAATAGTTTTAAGGGTGGATACCCGATGGAAAACTAAACAAAGGTATTAGAATTTAAGAGTTAGACACTTTGTGGGTCAAAGAAAGGGAGGTGGAATATAGGAGAGATAGCAGATGGTGGAGGATATCAAGTTGTAGGGGAAAGGGGATAGTGTAGATAGCCTAAATCTACTCACAGAGAAATGAGGCAGTGGAGGATGAGGAAACCCATCAAATGTGAGGTGTTTCCTGCAGGACCTATTGTATTGTTAAGGTAAAATAGAATAAGAAGAAGATCAGGGACAAGAAATAGAGGATAAAAAAAAAGAAGAAAAAATAAAACACACACACAAAGAACAGAAACCTGCCACCGGGCTCGGCCTGGCTCGGCTCGGCCTGGTTTGGCTCCGCCTCCCAGCCACCGCCGCTCGGCCCGGCTTGGCCTTCCCGGGCCACTGCCGCTCGGCGCTCGGCCCAGCTCCCCCAGCCGCAGCGGGGCCAGATGCCTCGGCTCCACCCACCCAAGGAGGGAATCCTCACACATAGCTGGAATGCCCGTATATATTTCACAGATGGATCCTCTCTGTTATGTTCCCTCCAAATCGATGTCCAGACACGTCCGGACCAGCAAAAATCCCGAAACAGCCCGGTCCCAAAGATTCTCCAATGCCGCCCAGCCGATTCTGCACAGGAGCCAGCAACCGGGAAGTTCACTCAGCTGCCATCTTGCTCTCTCCCCTAGAACATTTCCATGTGAGATTTTTAGTACAAAAACATAGAGGACTGTACTTCTCAAATTTTAATATGCATGTGAATCATGTAGGGGTCCCTGAAGTAATGTGCGGGGTTCAAGCCACGTTGTGAGAGGGGATCAATGTGTGCAGAGAGGTGGGGGTGTGGTCAAACATGTCTGTATCTGCAAGTAAGCAGAAAGGAATGATGTTCTGACAAGAAGTAACTCTAAGAACATCCTCCTCAAAGAACTTCGTGCCTGATAGCCCCTGCTCTGAGAACAATGACCTAGTTAACTGCTTTATTATTTTTTTAAAGATTTATTTATTTTATTTTTTTCTCTCCCCTTCCTCCCCCACCCCAGTTGTCTGTTCTCTGTGTCTATTTGCCTCATGTTCTTTGTCTGCTTCTATTGTTGTCAGTGGCATGGGAATCTGTTTCTTTTTGTTGTGTCATCTTGTTGTGTCCGCTCTCCCTGTGTGCAGTGCAATTCCTGGGCAGGCTGAACTTTCTTTCACACTGGGCAGTTCTCCTTACAGGGTGTACTCCTTGCATGTGGGGCTCCCCTACACGGGGACACCCCTGTGTGGCATGGCATTCCTTGTGCACATCACCACTGCACATGGGCCAGCTCCACGTGGGTCAAGGAGGCCCAGAATTTGAACCACAGACCTCCCATGTGGTAGACAGATGCCCTAACCACTGGGCCAAGTCTGCTTCCCTTAACTGCTTTAAATAAAGCTTGTGGTGCCAGCTCGGGGCCTTGGCTTTGCCATCAGCTAGCCCTGGTGCACCTGGTCCCCTCTAATCTTGTCTTTGTCTCTATGTATCTTTCTTCAGCTCCTGTCACCTCCCCTCAGATTCTCAGTTCACCCGCACAGGTTGCAGCAAATCACCTGGGGAAACTTCCTATTATGATTCAAAAGTCTGGGGTGAGGTGTTTCTACAATCTCTCAGAACTTGGTGAGGCTTCTGGTCTATGGAACACATTTTGAACAAGGATCAACTGGTTGTAATAGGCCACAAGTCATATGTGCAAAAAATCTTTTTAAAAATTCAAATTTGGGAAACGGACTTTGGCCCAGTGGTTAGGGCGTCCGTCTACCATATGGGAGGTCCGCGGTTCAAACCCCGGGCCTCCTTGACCCGTGTGGAGCTGGCCATGCGCAGCGCTGATGCGCACAAGGAGTGCCGTGCCACGCAAGGGTGTCCCCCGCGTGGGGGAGCCCCACGCGCAAGGAGTGCGCCCATGAGGAAAGCCGCCCAGCATGAAAAGAAAGAGCAGCCTGCCCAGGAATGGCACCCCCACACTTCCCGTGCCGCTGACGACAACGGAAGCGGACAAAGAAACAAGACGCAGCAAATAGACACCAAGAACAGACAACCAGGGGAGGGGGGGAAATTAAATAAATAAATAAATCTTTAAAAAAAAGAAATTCAAATTTTAAAACATGAGTTTTCTCAAAAATCACAGGATTAGAATGATAAATATTCATATTTCTTGTTGGGATTCTGAAATATATAACACCATAGAACTATTTTATAGCAACTTCTTGTTTTCTTTTCCAGTTTAAATTTAGAATCCAATTTCTTGTTGTTTTCCTGGGGGTGGGGATGGGGGTGGGGTGTCCCCTAAAGCCCCTGATTTTTATCAAGGCTGAAAGGACAAGTACATGGAAAACTGTTGCGTGCCGCCATATCCTCATACAGGTTCCTCTCTTCTCTCACCCATGCATAACAGCTCACTTTTAAAGTTCTAGAGATTAGACAACTGGCAGAGTCAGGCTGTATCTAAGGAGCTGGGCCTACAAGTTCTCCCAGATGAAAGGCAAGCTCTACAACAAAACAGTACCTTCCAAAAGGCAAGAATAAAACCACTGGCTTCCATCCCTGACCTTAGGTGACACACTCCCAGCAATAAGATGATAACATTTGTTTGTACAATATTTTGAATGATAGTTTGGTTCAACTTTGCCAGTGCCAGGTTCAATTTACCTTTAAAAGGCCACTGGCTAAACAAAGCAAGTTTACTGAAGGACGTGTGGTCCACCTGGGCCCCTCATCCCCATTCTTTTTGCTAACAGCAACATCTTACTACCAAACCAATACATAGCTGAGAGCATTCCAGCTTGTTGTAAAGGGTCAGTTTAAAATTTTACACCTGCCCTTTTGTCTTTCCTCAGAGTCCCTCAAAACTACTCTCCAGTCACCAGCAGAACAAGCCTTTTACCCAGGAAAGAGATAAAACAGTCTATGATTCTGCAAGCTACAAATTCCTACAAATTCTGAGACCTTTATTTAAAAGGTGCTGGCGCATTACATTATTCCCAAGGATTGTTCATTTGTGCACTCACATAAGCTGTTGATGGCCTACCTGTGAGTTGGAACATAAGGGCACTTTTTTTTTAAAGGTTATGGTAGGTATTCATCACAATTCATTTGAAGATTCCTCTTTAGATGTGGCAAAATGGAGTCAGGCTGGCCCCTAAGCCATAAGACTGGAGTCCTTACAAGCAAAGGAAACTCAGACACACAAAATCAGTAAAAGCCCCAAATCAGGGAAGCCAGTAGTCACAAGAGAGAAAAGGTGGAACCATGTGATAGAGGCAGAGATTCCAGATAAGGAACCCCACGTCCACAGCAAGCAGCAGCAGAATATTGCAATGTCAGGAGAAGGTGTGTTCTGTTGAGATCTTTATTTTTGGAATTCTAGCTTCCAAACCTGAGGCAATAAGTTTCCAATCCTTAAAACAACCAGCTTTGAAGTATTTATAGTATCAGCCTTGGCATGTTTGATACCAGAAAGTGCTGTGCCTTTGTTACAGATACCTAAAACTGTGGAAGTTATTTAGGAATTCAGTAATTGATAGATCCTGAATTTTTCACAAGTTGTGGGTTGTATAGAACCATCATGAATAAAATAAAGGATTCCCCATTCTGTGTTCCCTTATTGTAATTATTTCATATTAGTGAGATTATATAAGATTTGTCCACCTGTTTCTGCTTAATTCTCTCAACATGCTGTCTTCAAGGTTCTCTCTGCTGTCACATGAATCAGGACTTCTTTTTCTTTTTATGATGGAATAATAGTCCATTTAATGTTTTCTTTTTTTAAAATTTGTTTCTCTCCCCTTCCCCCCCCCAGTTGTCTGTTCTCTGTGTCTATTTGTTGCATGTTCTTCTTTGTCAGCTTCTGTTGTTGTCAGTGGCATGGGAATCTGTGTCTCTTTTTGTGTCATCTTGCTGCATCAGTTCTCCGTGTGTGTGGTGCCATTTCTGAGCAGGCTGTACTTTCTTTCGTGCTGGGTGACTCTCCTTATGGGGTGCACTCCTTGCACATAGGGTGCACTCCTTGTGCATGGTGCTCCCCTATGCAGGGGGGGGCACCCCTGCATGGCAGGACACTCCTTGCGTGTATCAGCACTGCACGTGGGCCAGCTCCATATAGATCAAGGAGGCCCAAGGTTTGAACTGCTGACCTCCCCATGTGGTAGATGGATGCCCTATCCATTGGACCAAGTCTACTTCCCTATATTCAACTTCTTTAGGAACTGCCAAGCAGTCCTCCACAGTGACTGTACCACTCTGTATTCCCACTGATGAATAAGTTTTCCTATCTCTCCACATCCTCTCCATGACTTTAGTTCTCTGTCTTTTTAATACTGGTCATTCTGATAGGTGTGTGTGAAATGATACCTTATTGTAGTTTTGATTTTCATTTTCCTAATTATTAGTGATGTTGAGCATTTTTTCATGTGGTTTTTTTTTTGCCATTTGTATTTCTTCTTTGGACACATGTCAATTCAAATCTTTTGCCCACTTTTTAATTGGGTCATTTGTCTTTTTATTGTTGAGTTGTAACATCTCTATATATCCTGGAGATGAAACCCTTATCAGACAAATGATTTCCAAATATTTTCTCCCATTAAGTCAGCTGCCTTTTCAGCCTTTTGACAAAGTTCTTTGAGGTGCAAAAGTGTTTAATGTTGAGGAGGTCCTATTTATCTATGATTTCTTTTGTTGTGTGTGCTTTGGATGTAAGGTCCAAGAAACCACCACTGATCACTAGGTCTTGAAGATGTTTCCTTACATTTTCTTCTAGTAGTCTTATTGTCCTGTCTTTTATATTTAGGTCTTTAATCCATTTTGAGTTGATTCTTGTATAGGGAGTGAGATAGGGGTCCTCTTTCATTCTTTTGGTTATAGATTTCCAGTTCTCCCAGCACCATTTGTTGCTGAGACTGTTTTGTTTCATTAACATGGATTTGGTAGGTTTGTCAAAAACCATTTGGCCATAGAGATGATGGTTTATTTCTGGACTTTCAATTCTATTCCACTGATTGATGTGTCTACCCTGTATGCCAGTATCATGCTGTTTGACAACTGTAGCTTTGTAATGTTTCAAGGTCAGGCAGAGTAATTCCTCCCTGTCTCTCTTCTTTTTTAGAATGCTTTTGGTTTCTCACATATACTTTCCCTTCCAATTGAATTAGGTAATTGCCTTTTCTAGTTCTGTAAAGTAGGCTGTTGGAATTTTGATTGGTATTGAATGAACAATGGACTAAAATTGACTCATTATTATTCTACTAAGACTTATTATTCTAGCAATTGAAGAGCTCTTTTCATTGATGTAAAGGCAGTGGGCCACCAAAGGTTCTGAAGAGGGGAGAGGGAAGAATAGGTGGAATTTGGGGGCATTTTGGGGACATCGGTATTGTCCTACATGGCATTGCAGTGATGAATACAGGCCATTGTATATTTTGTCATAATCTACAAAATTATGCAGGACAAAGTGTAACCTATGTTGTAAACTTTAGTGCATGGTTAGCAACAATTCTTCAGTATGGGTTCATCAACTTTAACAAATGTACCACACTAGTGAAGGATGCTGTTAATGTGGGAAAATATGGGAGGTGAACAGAGTGGGGCATATTGGAATTTCTTATATTTTTATGTAACATTTATGTAATCTAAAGCTTCTTTAAAAACTAAAAAAAAATTATAAAAATAGTCCCTGTGCATAAAAAATGTTTCAGATTTCTGTGGAATTAAGGAAATCTCACTAACATAGAATAATTGAATAATGTTGAAGATGACCTGACCTGAGTCTGAAACACTGCTACGATATACTGAACACGGCTGTGTTCTGTCATGTGACAATGAATATGGGAAGTAGGTTTGAAACTTCTTCTCCTTTCTTCTCTGTTCACATAGTCATTTTACCATGTAACACTCTTTATCCAAAATCTTTGCTAAGCAGCACTGCTTCTGAAACACAGTTGGTTCCCTCTGAGTTAGGGCTTCAGTATGGCTTATGGCTCCTTGGCTTTAAGGCTGCACATGTGGCAATCTGAGGCAGTCTAGTAAACAGGAATTGATAGTGGATCTGGAACCTGGCAGAAAGCTGCCACCATTAAACACGTGTCCTTCGGTGTCCCCAAAAGGGCTGCTGGAAGACCCTTGCTAGAAACTCCCATTCAGGACGAGATTTCCTCTGGAAGGCCAGGAGAAGCCCCAGTAATTCACCTCTTTGGCTGCCTAATACAGCGGGTATGTGCATGCTTAAAGAAAGTACCAAGAAGGACTGCGGGCAGTGGTGTGAACAGACATCTGCACACCTATGTTCATAGAGGCATTATCCAAACTTGCCAAAAGTTGGAAACAAACCCAGTATCTACCTACCCATGAATGGATAAGGAAACTGTGGTATATACACACGATGGAATATTATGCAGCTGCAAGGAGAAATGAAATTATAAAATATTTGACAGCATGGAGGAACCTGGAGGACATGTTGAGTGTAGCATGCCAGACACAAAAGGACAAATACTGTATGATTGCAGTACTATGAACCAAATACATTGTGTAACATATTATATGATTTGAAAAAAATTTGTGTATTCAGTATATTTGAGAAATGTATGCTTTTATTCAACTGTTTTCTTTTAACTATTGTTTATATTTTCAATTATTAAATGTACAAAATAAAGTTAAAAAGATACTTCATGATTCCATTGATATAAAATGTAAATATAATTCAATTTATAAAGATGACCTCTGATTAGTGGTTATGGATGGCTAGGGAAGGCATGCTAAGGGTGTGGAGTAATGAAATAATTCTAAAAGTTTTTGTGATGATGAATGCACAACATTGGAATTTTACTAAAAGCCACTGACTATGCACTTTAGATGTTATGGTATGTGAACATGTCTGAATAAAACGACTAAATAAATAAATAATTGTGCTAGAATGGCCAGAAATAGCAGCTCTGTAAGGCAGGGGAACAGAGAGAGTGAGGGATGAAGAAGTCTGTTTTTTGCTTATTCTTATTATTGAAATAATGATAATGCACTCCTAATGATGAAGTGATGACCGCACAACTCCGATATACCAAATGCCGTTGCTTGTATTCTTTGGATGTATTGTATGATTTATTAACATGTACGAATAAAATAAATTTGGGAAATAAATAATTCCCCAGAACGCAGGCCAGGGGCCAGCACTCCTCAGGCTCCTCAGAGGAGCCAGCCCCCAGCTCCGGGAGAAAGGAGCAGGGACGACAGCCTCGCTCGGGGCCGGGCTCGGCTGCGCCGGGCCAGAGGCCCCTCACACCGCGCTTCCAGCAGCTCCAAGCAGCGGGCCGCGGTGACCTACGCCCGGGCCCAGGCCGCCTCTGGTGCACTGTGGGTGGGGACACCCCCACTTGCGGGGAACCCCCTGCCCACCAGTCAGGAGCCGCCCTCACGGCGTAGGGGGGGATCGCCCTCCTTAGCGCCAGTCGGTCCGCGCGTCGATTGGCTGCTGGGCGCTGTCCGTCAGGGAGGTGGCCACGCCCCTTCGGGGTCGGAGTTGGGGAACCGGTCCAGACCTGATTGGCCCTCGGGGTCTCAGGCCCTCGAGTCCCGCCCAGCCCCCGTGCGGCGGCCCCTTTAACAGCTGGCGGCGGGTGGGCGCGCGCCCCGCGGACCTGCTGCGCGCTCCCGCGGCACCCCTGCGAGCCCGAGGGCAGGAGGGACGCGTTGTCGGGGCGCACTGGGCGCTGCGGGGAGGGCTCGCCCGCCCTTGGGAACCCCGTGTCCCGCCCGCGCAGCGGTAAGTCTGGGCCCCATGTGGCGTCGGGCGGGGCGCAGGCGGGGCCCATAGGCGCAGACGAGGGTGAGCGAGCCCCCTTGCCGCGTGAGGGGCGCCCGTCCCCGCGTCCACGGAGGTCCTGCTGCTTCGCCTGCGGGGGGGCGGGGTCCTTCGGGGCCGGGGGGGGGGGGGGGGGGGGGGGGGGGACCAGGCAGGGCGGGCCCTGTGGGCGGGCTGCTTCCGCGGGCGGCACGGGCCGGGCAGTGGCCTTTCGGTGGTCCAGCCCAGCGCGGTGGGCCTGGGGGGGGGCCCACACTCCCCCCACAGACCCTCCTTCCCCACTTTCCCTACCCCCCCCTACTTTCCCTACCCCCATGGTCCCTCCACCCCACTATTCCTCCCCAGGGGCCCTCTGCCCCCACGGTCCCCTCCCTCCCACTGTTCCTCCCCTCAGGGGCCCTCTGCCCTCCATAGTCCCTTCCTGCCACCGTCCCTCCTCCCCCGCATGGCCCCTCCTCCCCTGCATGGCCCCTCCTCCCCCAGTACCCCTACCTCCACGGTTCCTCCTCCCCCCCAAACTGACCTGTCCCCTGTCTTGGTCCCTTCCCACCCCCCACAATCCCCCAACACGTTTCCTCCTCCTCTTTACAATTTACGCCCCATTGTCCCTCCTCCCCCCATCCTTTGCCCCAGGGTCCCTCCCCCCACAGTCCCTCCTTTCCTCCTTGGTCCCTCCCCCATGGCCCCTCCCCTCCTCCATCTCTTTCCTCCCCCTCCTCAGTCCCTTTCCTCCCCATCCCTCTTCCCCCCATGGCCCCTCCTCTGCCCACAGCCCCCCTCCTTCCCCACATGCCTCCTATTTCCCCGTTGTCCAACCTGCAGCCCTGCCCCCTGCCCTCCCTGCCTACCCTCCCAGGTTCCTGGGGGCCTCCCCTTTCAGCCTCTCCCTTCCCAGGCCCTCCACTTCACATTTGCCTCCAGGCCCAGGCTGCTACTCTTTCTTCTTCTCCCCCTGGATAGGGCCAGCTGGTGCCTGTCCACAGCGTGACTTTTACAGGGGAACTGATCTGCTCCCTGGGGAGGGGCCCTGGGAAGGGGGGGGGGGAGCAGGGCTGACACCAGGTGTGTGCCCTCAGGGAGCACAAGGAATGGGGCCCTCTCCTGGGAGGGGCCTGGAGGCAGGTTTCTGCCCAGCCCGGGAGTTTGCAGGGACCTCAACAGTTTACAACTAAAAGTGTGTATCCAACCCAGAGGTCTGCGGGTGGCGCTCTTCCTCATCGTGGGCTTTTGCATTCTTTGGATCCAAGCCCTGGTGAGCCACTTGAGACTTTCATTTTCTCTCTTCGTCCCGTTTTACTCCTTTCTGCTTTCCAGGAGTACACGCGGCAGGCGAGGTCTGTGGTCTAGGAGCCGGCTCCCATCGCACCCCTCCTGGCTGTGCTGCCCTGGACGCCCCTGGGACAGCCTGAGCCAGGGCCTTCCTCAGAGCTCCCCATGGCCCCAGGGAGGCTTTTCCTTTTGGTAGTGGTTAAAGCTTTTCTTAAAACTTTGATTTGTTGGAGTAATGCTGGGTGGAAATGGTTTGTGTGTCTTGCTAAGATGCTAGCTTGCGAGGGCCGGAGGAGGTTGGCTGGCCAACAGGGGCCACCGGATTTGGGTGCCTGCTAGGGTGCGCTGCACAGAGTGGGAAAGGGCACCTACTAGGGGCTGCTGAGGGAGCCCCAGGGCTGTGCTGAGCATTTCAGGAGCTCCAGGGGCACCTCTGCTTGGCAGAGGGGGTGACCCAGGTGCCTTGGGGACACCATTCTAGCCCTGCTGTGTCTGCAAGAGCCGCCACCCAGCTGACCTTAAAGGAGCCGGCTGCAGAGGAAGCCTCTGCGCTTACTGTTCTCAGCCTCTTAGAAGAGTTGGTCCCATTCCAGGGAAGCAGTTCAGAGCTGTGGAGCAGCTGCTCTAGTTAAGACAGATGTGCTGGACCTCCTCACCCCCACCCCCTTCTTTTGACCCCTGCGCTTCCCCCTGAGCTTCTGAAGGTGGTTTTCACAGGATTGCCACCCTGGAAGGGGGAAAGCCAGGCAGAGCTGCTGGGCACAGATGACTGTGCCATTCTCCTAACGCACTGTCACTCAGCCGATCCTAAGTGTGACGAGGAGGAATACAATTTTGCTCAGTGGAAAAATCTGGGGAGGTTTTATACTAAAACCTTAACAATGAAATCTTTGGATGAGGATTAGAAGAATTTTTCTTTTTTTTAAAACTAATTTTATTGATACATGCTTATATGTTTTTAACAAATCAACTTTATTGGTATACATTAATAAAACAACAATTCATTTAAAGTGTACAACCAAAAAAAGTGCACAACCAGTGGTATTTGGTATAATCACATAGTTGTGTATTCATTACCTCAACCATCATTAGAACATTTTCATTATTTGAATAATAAATAAAAATTAATAAGGAAATTCCTCACCCCTTGATCTCTTTGTTTCCCCTGCTGAACCGCTGCTATTTTTTTTTTGCTGTTCTTACACAATTATTTACTTAAGTTTTACAGAGATATATTTCATATACCATACAATCTATCTGAAGTGTATAATCAGTGGCTTTTAGTATTATCACAATATTATGCATTTCTCATCATCAAAAATTTTAGAACATTTTCAGTACTCTAGAAAAAACGCACAACCCTTAGCAGTCCTCCCCAGCCCTACATAACTACTAATTGAACTTCAACTTTATAAATTGATTTACATTTACCTTTTATATAAATGGGATCACACAATTTGTAGTATTTTGTGTCAGGCTTCTTCACTTAGCATAAGTGATATTGTTACCATCTTTTGTTAACATACATTTGTTCAATTTCAAAGAAAACAGGCATATATGCAACTTTATCCATATTCATATATTTCACACACGATTTTATTATGCTAAAAAAGCTTGTTTTCTATATCTTTTTTTGGTACTTATTTTTCTTGAGTAAAGGATCACTCTTTTTTTTGTGACTAAGTTCTTTTAATACAATATTTTCAATATATGATACATCTATGCTGTAGCATTATCAGTACTGGGATCACATTTTAAAGTCTCTGATTTTTCAACTCTTCAGTGTAACCTCACTTTTTTTAAACTTTATTTTATACATTTTAATAATTGAATATGTAAACAATAATTTTAAAAAAAGGAAAACACTGTTGGATAGAGATACCATTTCTCAAATAAATGTACTGGATACATATTAATTTTTTTGAATCAAAACAATATGTTACACAATATATTTGGTTCATAGTCACACAATCATACAGTATTTGTCCTTTTGTGTCTGGCTTGCTTCACTCAACATAATGTCCTCTAGATTCATGCTTGTCATATGCTTTATGGTTTCACTTCTTACAGCTATGTAATATTCCATTATGTGAATATACCACAATTTGTTTACCCATTCATCAGTTGATGGACGCTTGGGTTTTTTCCAACTTTTGGAATCGCGAATACTGCTGTAGTGAACTTTGGTGTGCAGATGTCTGTTGGTGTTAGTGCTTTTAGTTTTTTCTGGATATATACCTAGTAGTGATATTGCAGGGTCATGTAGCAAGTTTATATTCAACTTCTTTAGGAACTGCCAAATGGTCCTCCATAGGGGCTGTACCATTCTGCATTCCCACCAACAGTGAAAAACCAACTGTTCATTTCTCTCTACATCCTGTCCAGCAATTGTGGTTTTCTGTTTGTGGCAGGGGGTGATCATTTGTATGGGGTGTCAGTGATGGGGAATAAATAGGAGGAGGCTCACCTGGGCATACATAAAAGGCATATAAATGTGTTCAGATGTTCATGGGGCATTGCCATGGTGGGTGGAGACTCACATAATTGAAGGAATATCCAAGTCCCATACTGGGGAGCTCTGCCACATTCTCTAATAGGTCAGCAAGAATCCCCCAAATACAGGGGCAATGACTAGTGAAAGAGGATGGCCTACTTATGGGTCTTTGATATTGATGACTATAAGAACCTTTACTCTTAAGTTGAAACCTAGCCTTGTACTATAGGGTGCTAAGAGTTGCCTTCTGGGAGCTTCCTTTTTGCTCAAATGTGGCCTCTCTCTAAGCCAAACAGTGTATAAATACATTATTTTCCCCCAGTGTAGGACGTGAATCCTGGGGATGAGCCTGTCTGGCACCAAGGGATTATTACGAAGCACCAACTAGCAATGCAACTGGGAAAAGCCCTTGACCAAAAGGGGGGAAAGGTCAAGACAAAAGAGTTTATAAAGCTAAGAAACTTCAAAGTGAGTTTCTGCACATCTCAGCAGGATCTTATTGACTGCCAAAGTAGGTACTATCCCAAATTTCAGGGCTCCTGAGGGTTCTGGAGATATCCAGACACTATAGTCATCATTAGAGCAGTTTCATTATCTCAGGGATAATAATAAAAAACAAACAAATAAAATCCACCACCCCTCAATCTTCCTGTGCTTTCTTTGTTGTCCACAGCTCCCTTTTCTGGCTTATTTTGCACAAATACTTTTTCTTTCATCTACGAATTGATTTCTATTTATATTTTATATAAATGGAATCATACACTATATTACATAATACTTTAGTTCATTGTAATGCAATTTTCCTGTATTTGTCCTTTTCTGTCTGGCTTGCTTCACTCAACGTACTGTCCTCCAGGTTCATCAATGTTGTCAATGTTATGACTTCATTTCTTCTTACAGATGCATAATGTTCCATTATGTGAATATACCACAGTTCAATTATCCATTTATCAGTTGATGGACACCTTGGTTGTTTCCAGCTTCTGGCAATTGTGAATAATGCCACTATGAACATAGATGTGCAGATGTCTCTTCATGTCACTGCTCTCACAGCTCTCAGTTCTTCTGTGTATATACCCCATAGTGGTATTGCCAGGTCATGTGGGAAATCTATATTCAACTTCTTTAGGAACTGCTGAACTCCACAGTGGCTCTACATTCTGCATTACCAACAACAGTGAATAAGTGTTCCTATCCACATTCTTTCCAACATTTAGTTCTCTGACATTGAATACTTTTTCATATGTTTTTTGCCACTTGTATTTCTTCTTTGAACAAATGTCTATTCATGTCTTTGGCCCATTTTTAATTGGGTCATTTGTCTTTATATTGTTGAGTTGTAACATCTCTTTATATATCATGGATATTAAACCCTTATCAAATATGTGATTTCTGATTATTTTCTCCCATTGAGTTGGCTGCCTTTTCACCCTTTTGACAGAGTCTTGTGAGAAGCAAAAGTATTTAATTTTGAGTAGTTCTGAATTATCTGTTTTTTCTTTTGTTGTGTGTACTTTGGGTGTAAGGTCCAAGAAATCACCATGTACCATGAAGTCTTTAAGATATTTCCCTACATTTTCTTCTGTCGTTTTATGGCCCTGCCTTTTATATTTAGGTCTTTGATCCATTTTGAGTTGATTCTTGTATAGGGAATGAGATAGGGGTCCCCTTTCATTCTTTTGGTTATAGATATGCAGCTCTCCCTGTACAATTTGTTGAAGAATCTGTTTTTTTCCTGTTAACATGGACTTAGTAGATATGTCAAAAACTAGTTGACCATAGAGGTAAGGGTTTATTTCTAGACTTTCAATTCTATTCCACTGTTCAATGTGTCTCTCTTTATGCCAGTACCATGTTGTTTTGACCACTGTAGCTTTGTAATATGTTTGGAGATCAGTGAAATTCATCCTATATTATGCTATAGTATAGTATAGTATACTATACTTTTTTAGAATACTTTTGGCTATTCAGGGGTACTTTCCCTTCCAAGTGAATTTGGTAATTGCCTTTTCTATTAATGTGAAGTAAGCTGTTGGAATTTTGATTGGTATTGCATTGGATCTTTAAATCAGTTAGGTTAGGATTGACATCTTCATAATAGTCTTCCAATCCATGAACATGGAATATCTTTCCATTTGTTTAAGTCTTTCTAACATTTCTTTTAGTGTTGTTTTGTAGTTTTCTGCTTATAGGTCCTGTACTTCTTTGGTTAAATAGATTTCTAGGTGTTTTAGTCATTTTGTTGCTATTGTTAGTGGAATTTCCCCCCAATTTCCTCTTCAGATTATGCAGTACTAATGTACAAAAACATTACAGATTTCTGCATATTGATTTTGTATCCTGCCACTTTGCTGAACTCTTTAGCTCAAGTAGCTTTGTTTTGTAGACATTTCTGAATTTTCTATAAAATAGGATCATGTCATCCACAAATAGAGCTTTCCTTCCTCTTTTTCCTATTTGAATGCATTTACTGTGTTCTTTTTCTTGCTCTAGCTAGAGCTTTTACAATGCTAAATACCAAGGTTGCTAGTGGGCATCTTGTCTTGTTCCTGATCTTAGAGGGAAAGCCTTCAACCTTTCCCCACTAAGATGTTGGTTGTGTGGTTTTCATATATACTTTTTATCATATTGAGGAATTTTCCTCCTATTCATATCTTTTGAAATGTTTTTATCAAGAAAGGATGCCAGATTTTGTCAGATGCTTTTTCCAATTTTTTATGATTTTTTTTTTTTTTGATTTAGATGATCATGTGTTTTTTCCTTTCAGTTTGGTAATGTGGTTGATTTTCTTATGTTGGATGAGCCTTGCCTACCAGGAATAAATCCCACTTGGTTGTAATGTACAAGTCTGTTGAGATGCTCCTGAATTCTGTTTACAAATACTTTGTTGAGGATTCTTGCATCTATGTTTAATAGAGAAATTGGTCTATAATTTTCTTTCCTCGTGGTGTCTTTATTTGGCTTTGATTTTACAGTGATGTTGGTTTCATAAAAAGTGTTGGGTAATTTTCCCTCTTGAATTTTTTGAAAGAATTTGAATAGGATTGGTGTTCATTCTTTTTGAAGTGTTTGGTAGAATTCACCTGTAAAGCCATCTGGTCCTGGACTTTTTTTTGATGGGAAGTTTTTGATGATGGATTCAGTGTCTTTAAGTGTGAGTGGTTTGTTAAGTTCTTGCATTTCTTATAGTGTCAGTGTAAGTTGTTTGTGCATTTCTAGGAATCTGCCCATTTCATCTAGGTTGTCTAGTTTGTTGACATACAGTTTCTCATAATATCCTCTTAGGATCCTTTTTATTTCTGTGGGGTCAGTCATAGTTCTTCCCTTTTTTTCAGATTGTATTTATTTGCCTCTTCTCTTTTCTCTGTTAATCTTAGTAGGGGTTTGTAAATTTTACCTATCTTCTCAAAGAACCAGCTTTTGATTTTGATTTTCTCTAAAGTTCTTTTTTCTTTTCAATTTCATTTATTTCTACTTCACTCTTTGTTATTTCTTCTGCTTGCTTTGAGGATTGGTTTGTTGTTCTTTTTCTAGTTTGTCTTGTTGCTCAGTTAAATCTTTTCATTTAGCTCTTTTTTCACTTTTAATATGGGCATTTAGGGTTTTAAGTTTCCCTCTCAAGACTGCCTTTGCTGTATCTCATAAGTTTTTTTGTGTGTGTGTGACATGGATCACAATGTTTATTGCAGACTTATTGACAGTGGTCAGAAACAAAAACAAGGCAAATGTCCATCAACAGAAGACTTGATACACAAAGTGTGCTATAATTGTACAGCAGAATGTATGAAAGCAAAATAAACAAAATACAGCTCTGGCAACAACTCAGATTTAAAGTTCCAAAATAGGCAAAACTACATTTCACAGTGCTGTATATTTTAATTATTTTAAGTCAATCTAGTGATTATTGATATGGGGAGAGGGATTATTAGACACAAGAGTCATTGGATGTGGGGGTACTCTTTGGAAAATCGCTATTTTTTCTTTTTTTGGTGAAGCATATAGTTGACTTTATTTTATTTTTTTATATTTACTTAAATTTTTTTGTCTTTTTTTAATATTACATTAAAAAAATATGAGGTCCCTACATACCCCCCAATCCCCCTCACCCCACTCCTTGCCCCATAACAACAGCCTCCTCCATCATCATGAGACATTCATTGCACTTGGTGAATACATCTCTGAGCACCGCTGCACCTCATGGTCAGTAGTCCACACCATAGCCCACACTATCCTACAGTCCACCAGTGGGCCATGGGAGGACATACAATGTCTGATAACTGTCACTGCAGCACCACCCAAGACAACTCCAAGTCCTGAAAATGCCCCACATCACATCTCTTCCTCACACTCCCTACCCCCAGCAGCCACCATGGCCACTTTCTCCACACCAGTGCCACATTATCTTTGATTACTAATCACAATAGTTTATGAATAGAATATCAGTAAGTCCACTCTAATCCATACTCTATTCCTCCATCCTGCAGACCCTGGAATGGTTATGTCCTCTCTCCCTCTGTATTGAGAAGGGGCTTAAATTCCACATGGATGATGGATGCCATTCTCCTGCATGTAGTTAAAGGCACTCTTGGCTCCCTGGTGTGGTGGTTGACCTTCTTCACCTCCATGTTAGCTGAGTGGGGTAAGTCCAATAAACCAGAGTGTAGGAGTTGCAAGTCTGTTGAGGCTCAGGGCTTGGCTATCACATGGGCAGTCCAGAGATTCAGGACCCCTGAGTACACACTAAACCCCAGTGCCAACCACAGGTCCAGTAAAAGTAACAAGAGAGGCTTGTGAAGCAAGATCAGATCTGAGTCCAGCTCCATCACACCAGAACACAAACTCCAAAGTAGGGCCAACTGACATGGCACTGAACTCCATCCACCATGACCATAGAACCTTTGGGTCTCTGTTGCCCTCAGAAGAACCAATACTGGGGTTGTATCTACTTTATCTGTCTCTGGGACTCTGCTGAGGTGTACATAGGTGTGACCCCTCTGATAACATCACAACTCTTTTTTGGAGACCCATAGCCATATAAGCTCATTTGTCCTTTCTATTTTCCCTTTTATTTAAGGTCAAAAAAGCATTTTTAACTCCTGATATTATATGTAGGCTGAGATATTCTTTTTTTTTTTTTTTAAAGATTTATTATTTATTTATTTAATTCCCCTCTCCTCCCCCGGTTGTCTGTTTTCTGTGTCTTTTTGTTGCGTCTTGTTTCTTTGGCCGCTTCTGTTGTCGTCAGTGGCACGGGAAGTGTGGGTGGCGCCATTCCTCGGCAGGCTGCTCCCTCCTTCGCGCTGGGCGGCTCTCCTTATGGGTGCACTCCTTGCGCGTGGGGCTCCCCTACGCGGGGGACACCCCTGTGTAGCAGGGCACTCCTTGCGCGCATCAGCACTGTGCTTGGGCCAGCTCCACACGGGTCAAGGAGGCCCGGGGCTTGAACCGCGGACCTCCCATATGGTAGATGGACGCCCTAACCACTGGGCCAAAGTCCGTTTCCCATAGGCTGAGATATTCTGTGGTCTGAGTTGACCCTTTTATTCAAGGTCATTTTCTAGTTACATCATCAGCTGGTAGTTGGTAGTAATCCCTCAGCACCAGGGAGGCTCATTCCTGGGAGTCATGTCCCATGGTGGGGGGAAGGCAGTGCATTTACATGCTGAGTTTGGCTTTGAGACTGGCCACATTTGAGCAACAGAGAGGTTCTCAGGAGGTAACTCTTAGGTACCCTGCAGCTCTGCGTCTAGTTCTTATTTCAGGTGCACAGGCTCATACGCATAGTCATTAGTATTAAGGGCTCATTGTTGGACCATCCTTCTTTTTTGGTCTTTGCTGTTGCATTTGGGGGATTAATGCTGTTCCTTTAGGAAATGTGATAGAGCGCCCCTGGCTTGGAACTCAGCACTTCCTCAGTTGTCATTTTTAACTGTAACCACTATGAAAATATCCAAACATTTATATGTACCCTAGATATATGCCCTGGAGAACTCCCTGCCAACCTATGTCCCCTGT
Organism: Dasypus novemcinctus; assembly: GCF_030445035.2. Lineage (NCBI taxonomy): Eukaryota > Metazoa > Chordata > Mammalia > Cingulata > Dasypodidae > Dasypus > Dasypus novemcinctus. Next base: position 100,878,832 of record NC_080689.1, read on the forward strand.
CAATAACATCCCACACCAGTATTCTTCCCCTGCCATTGTTGAAACTCTCTGTGATCCAAAACTTTTTAAAAAATGAAGCATAATATATTGCCACATTTCATTAATAGTAAAATGGAATATAGTGATGAGTTTAAAGGTTAGATATAGAGTACATATTAATTTAGAAAAATTAAGGTAAAAATAAATTGGGGTATCAAAAAATTAAAAAATGCAAAAGCTTTATTTTTGATGTTTTGGCTTCCATCATGCAGTAAGTGTTGTCCTGTATGCAAATTGGCAAGGCAACTTCTTCCATCTTTTCCTTAGTGTCTATGTCCTTTCTTTTTCTTTTTTTCCCCTAATTATTAAGCTTATCTTCACAAAAGTTTTAGATCACAGTAGTTCATATATACAATATACAGTACTCCAACATATCCAACATAAAACCTTTTCCCTTCCACAGCAATAATCTTTTTACATATTCATACTATATTTACTGAAACTGGTGTACAGATATTGAGATAATAGCTTTCAAACATGGTAACATTTGGGTTTACATTGTGGTTTATATTTTAGACTATACAATTTTCTAAATTTTTAATTATCTTATGTTTTACATTATGAATTGCATTTTAACCTATCGGCCCCTCTACATTTTTTGGTGTAATTTAACATGTCTTATATCCATCTTTCCATAATCTTGTGAACACTTCTATTGCACACATAGTTACATTCATTCTGTCTATTGAATACCTCTTTCCCCCTCCCCTCAGGGTGCACAGTTACCATCAACCTTCATTGCTTAAAGGGCCATGTTCAGAGATACTTGCAACAATGTTGAGGACTTGACATGCTCAACTGCCACCATTCCTCTCGAGAGATACAATTCCCTCTATTTGAGAACATCAGTCCTCCCCAGGATGTGGGTATACCTTCACTCTCATTATATGGGTCTCTATCCAATGATATAACTCACTATGGCAAAATGAGCACTCACACACTCCCTAGGAACCTGTCCTGTATCAGATTATCTCCTTTAAACATTTTAAACAGGTAACCTTCCTTATTATATTTTTGAAAGAGTTTTCTCAGCATTATACTCTCAACCAAATATCTGACAATCTCCTATGTTCATATGTTCCCCCAGCCTCCCCTCAATTTCTTGGGCAATATTACCCATTCTCCCATACCTAGCCCCCCTCTAGCCCACAAAACCCCACTCAAAAGTAACCCTATGCCCCCATTTTATCCCTTCCTTGTACAAATACTTCCAGTTTATTATAAATTTCACCCATGTAGGTGTCAGCTTACATCCTTCCTCTACCCCCAATTTCCTGTAAGCCTATCATCCAGTCTCTAGCTCTCTGAGGCAGCTTTGTTTACTTATTTCATGTCATTGAAGTCATGTAGTATTTGTTCTTCAATGCCTGGGTTTCTTCACTAAACATAAGGTTCTCAAGATTCATCCATGTTATCACATGTGTTTGTAGTGTATTCATTATAAAGCTGAATAGTATTCCTTGTATATATATACCAGATTTTATTTATCCATTCATCTGTTGATGGGCATTTGGCTTTTGGCAATAGTGAACAATGCTGCTATGATCATGGTGTGCATATATTGGTTTGTGTCCTTGTTTTCAGTTCTTCTGGGTATATACCCAGATGTGGAATTCCTTGGTCATATGGCAAATCCATACCTAGCTTTTTGAGAAACCGCCAAACTGTCCTCCAGAATGTCTGGATCCTTCTGCATTCCCACCAGCAGTGGATGACTGTTCCCATTCCTCCACATCCTCTCCAGCATTTGTAGTCTTCTGTTTTTTTCATAGCTGCCAATCTTATGGAAGTAAGATGGTATCTCATTGTAGTTTTGATTTGCATTTCCCTAATAGCTAGAGGTTTGGAGCATTTTTTCATGTGTGTTTTAGACATTTGTATGTCTTCCTTGGAGAAGTGTCTTTTTAAATCTTTTCCCCATTTTTAAAATGGGCTGTTTGTCTTTTTATTTTCAAGATATAGGAGTTCTTTTTTTTTCTTTGAATTATTTATTTATTTTTAAAAATTACATTAAAAAAATATGAGGTCCCATTCAACCCCTATAGGAGTTCTTTTTATATGCAAGATATAAGTCTGCTATCAGATATGTGGTTACCAAATATTTTCTCCCATTATGTAGGCTCTCCTTTCACTTTCCTGACAAAGTCCTTTGAGGTACAGAAGGCTTTAATTTTGAGGAAGTCCCATTGATCTATTTGTTCTTTTGCTACTCGTGCTTTTGGTGTGAAGCCCACGAAGCCATTTCCTATTACAAGGTTCTGTAGATGCTTCCCTACACTGCTTTCCAAAGTCTTTATGGTCTTGGTTCTTATATTTATGTCTTTGATCCATCTTGAGTTGATTTTTGTATAAGGTGTGAGTTGGTAATCATCTTTCATTCCTTTACACATGGATATCCAGTTCTCCAGGCACCATTTGTTGAATAGGCCATTCTCTCCCAATTGAGAGGGTTTGGTGGCTTTATTGAATATTATATGACTATATATATGAGGATATATATCAGAACTCTCAATTTGGTTCCATTGGTCTGTGTGTCTCTCCTTGTGCCAATACCATGCTGTTTTCACTACTCTAGCTTTGCAGTATGTTTTGAAGTTGGGTAGTGTGATTCTTCCAATTTCATTTTTCTTTTTCAATATGTCTTTGGCTTTTGGGGGACTCTTTCCTTTCCAAATAAATTTCATAGCTAGGTTTTCTAGTTTCTTAAAGAAGACTGTTGATTTTTATTGGGAATCCATTGAATGTGTAGATCAGTTTTGGAAGGATAGACATGTTAATAATATTTAGTCTTCCTATCCATGAACAGTGAATATTCTTCCATTTATTTAGGTCTTCTTTAATTTCCTTGAACAGTGTTGTGTAGTTCTCTGTGTATAAGTTTTTTACATCTTTAGTTAAATTTAACCTAGGTATTTGTTTTTCGTATCGACTATTGTAAGTGGTATTTGTTTCTTGATTTCCTCCTGAGCTTGCTCATTATTGGTGTACAGAAGTGCTACTGATTTTTGTGCATTGATCTTATAACCTGCAACTTTACTAAGCTCATTTATGAGTTCTAGAAGCTTTGTTGTAGACTTCTCAGGGTTTTCTATGTATAGAATCATGGTATCTGCAAATAATGAAATTTTGACTTCTTCCTTTCCAATTTGAATACCTTTTATATCTCGTTCTTGCCTCAGTGCTCGAGTAAGTACTTCTAAGACAATGTTAAATAGAAGAGGTGATAGTGGGCATCCTTGTCTTGTTCCTGATCTTAGAGGGAAAAATTTTAGGATTTCACCCTTGCAAATGATGTTGGATGTGGGTTTTTATTTTATATATATATATGTATATATTCATTTTTAAAATATATTACATTAAAAAAATATGAGGTCCCCATTCACCCCCACTGCCCCCACCCCACCACTCCCCAGCTGTGGGTTTTTCATATATACTCTTTATCATGTTCTCAAAATTTCCTTATATTCTGATCTTTTGCAGTGTTTTCCTCAAGAAAGTGTGCTGTATTTTGTCAAATGCTTTCTCTGCATCTATAGATATAATCATGTGATTTTTTCCCTTCAATCTGTTTATATGGTGTATTACATTGATTTTCTTATGTTGAACCATCCTTGCATACCCGGAATGAATCTCACTTGGTCACAGTGTATAATTCATTAAATGTGTTGTTGAATACGGTTAGCAAGTATTTTGTTGAGGATTTTTGCATCTAGGTTCATTAGAGAAATTGGTCTGTAATTTTCCTTTCTTGTGGTGTCTTTCTTTGGCTTTGGCACTAGGATAATGTTGGCATCCAGAATGAGTTAGGTAATATTCCTTCTGTTTTGATTTTTTGGAAGAGTTTCAGCAAGATTGGCATTTTTCTTTCTGGAATGTTTTGTAGAATTAACCAGTGAAGCCGTCTGGCCCAGGGCTCTTCTTAGTTGGGAGGTTTTTAGTGACTGATTCTATCTCTTGAGATTGGTTTGTTGAGCTTGTCAGTTTCTTCTTTCATCAATATAGGCTACTTATGTGTTTCTAGAAATTTGTCCATTTCCTCTGAATTGTCATTTTTGTTGGAATAGTTTTTCAAAGTATCCTCTCATGATCGTCTTTATTTCTGTGGGGTCAGTGGTGATAATCTCCCTTCTCATTTCTTATTTTGTGTATTTGCATCTTCTCTCTTTTTTTCTTTGTTAGTTGAACTAAGGGTTTGTCAATTTTATTGATCTTCTCAAAGAACCAGCTCCTGTTTTTTTTTTATCTTTTCAATTGCTTACTTATTTTCTATTCCAGTTAGTTCTGCTCTTATCTTTGTTCTTTCTTTCTTCTTCCTGTGGGGTTACTTTGTTGTTTTTTTTACTAATTCCTCCAAATGTGCAGTTAGTTCTTCAAGTTTTGCTCTTTCTTCTTTTTTGATGTATGAATTTATGGCTATAAATTTCCCTTTCAGTACTGCTTTTGCTACATCCCATAAGTTTTGGTGTGTTGTGTTATCATTTTCATTAGTTTCAAGGTAGTTATTAATTTCTTTTGAGAGTTCCTCCTTCACCAACTTTTTCTAAGAGTGTGCTGTTTAATTTCCATATCTTGGTGTGAAATCTGTGTCTGGTCCTTGTAGATTTCCAGCTTCACTCCACTGTGATCAGAGAAATTATTTTTTTATGATTTTGATCTTTCTGAATTCATTGAGACTTTCTTTGTGGCCTCGCATATGGTCTATCTTGGAGAATGATCCCTGTGCACTTGAGACAAATGTATATCCTGCTGTATTCTGGTGTAATGATCTGTATATGTCTGTCAGGTCCAGCACCTGTAATGTACTGTTCAAAGTTTTTGTTTTCTTTATTGATTTTCTTTTGAGATGTTCTGTCCAAAGTTGATAGTGGTGTATTAAAGTCCCCCAGTATAATTGTAGAGGCATCTATTTTTTCACTTAGTTTTTCCAGTGTTTGCCTCACATAATTGGAGGTGCCCTGTTAGCAGCATAAATGTTTATCGTTGTTCATTCTTCTTGAAAGATTATCCCTTTCAGTAATATGTAGTATCCATCTTTTTCTCTCACAGTCGTTTCACATTTAAAGTCTATTTTGTCTGATATTAATATAGCTACACCAGCCTTTTTTTGGTTATTGTTTGCTTGTAAGATTGTTTTCCAGCCATTCACTTTCAACCTCCTTGAATCCTGGGGTCTAGGATGTGTTTCTTGTAGACAGCATATAGATGGGTCATATATCCTATTCAGTCTTCCAGTCTGAGTCTTTTGACAGGTGAGTTTAATCCATTGACATTCAGTGTTATTACTTTCAAGGAATTATTTATGTTAACCATATTTTGTTTGGACTTGTGTTTGTCATATTTTGTTTTCTTCCTTCTCTTTTTGTCTTTTTTGTTGCTTGTACAGTCTCCTCCAAGTCTGCCTTTCCTCTTTTTTTCTTTGTTCCTGTAGAACTCCCTTTAGTATTTCTTGAAGGGCAGGGTTGGCATATTCTTAATTTCTGTTTATCTGTGAATATTTTGAACTCTCCATCATTTTTGAATGCTAGCTTAGCTGAGTAGAGTATTCTTGGTTGGAAATTTTTTCTTTTAGTACCTTGACTATATCATACCACTGCCTTTTTCCTCCATGGTTTCAGATGAGAAAGCAGCACTTTATCTTTATTTTTTTTCCCAGATTTTATTTTTGTTTTTATTTTATGCAAGCACTTAATCTTATGGAGCCTCCCTTGTATGTGATGGTTCTCTTTTCTCGCTGCTTTTAGAATTTTTTCTTTGTCTTGAGCATTGGAAAATTTGACAAGTACATGTCTTGGGGTAGGCCTTTGGGATTTATGCTGTTTGGGGTGCATTTTGCTTCCTGGACATGTACATCCATCTTCTTAAGTAGATTTGGGAAGTTTTTAGCCTTTATTTCCTCCAACACCCATTCTTTCCCGCTTCCCTTCTCTTCTTCTGGGATGCCTATAATACATATGTTTGTGTATTTTGCATTGTCATTCAGGTCCCTAAGTCCCAGCTGTATTTTTTTTAACTTTTTATTATTCAGTTCTACTATCTATTTGATTTCAGATGCAGTGTCTTCCATGTCACTAATTCTCTACTCTGCCTCTTCTAATGTGCTGCTGTTTGCTGAGAGTGTATTTTTGATTTCTTGATCTGTGATGTTCATCACCATCATATCTGTTATCTTTTTGCATATGACTGCAATTTCTTCTGTATTCTCTCCTAGTGTTTTCTTCATATTGTTAATCTCTTCCTTTACTTCATTAAGTTGGTCTCTAAAATGTGTTTTGAGATCTTTAATTACTTGTCTGATGTTCTGCTCCTCTTCCTGGTTTTTAGTTTGTTCGTTGGATTTGGCCATGTTTTTCTGATTATTTGTTTGGTTTGTAGTTTCTTGTTGCCGTCTGGTTATCATTTTATCTTGATGGGTTTAATCAGTTCCTTAGCTTCTTTGTCTAGTCTTGGGAATTAATTAGTTGTTGTTTGTGTGTGTTATGTCTTCTCTTTGTCACTTTGTTTTTCTTGCTCTATTTTCTTGTTTCTGGGCAAGTTCAATTTGAAGGAAAATATTAGGGCCAAGGAAAGGAAAAAGAGTAAGAAAAGAAAATGTATAAAGTAGTATTGATAATAAATGTTAAGAGAGCAATGTGAGATCTAGCAGAATGGATATTAGACTCATGTAAGTTGTGTAGAGTTATAGCAGTAAGTAGATTACCTATAATGAGACAGTCAACTGAATATGGGGAGGAATATAGTATGAGTTAACAGGTCAGTGTTTTCATGAGAGAGAGAAAGAGAAAAGAAAGACAATATCAAGAGTGGATAGGTGGCAGACTTGGCCTAGTGGTTAGGGCATTCATCTACCACATGGGAGGTCCACAGTTCAAACCCCGGGCCTCCTTGACCCATGTGGTGCTGGCCCATGTGCAGTGCTGATGCACGCAACGAGTGTTGTGCCACACAGGGGTGCCCCCCGCATAGAGGAGTCCCTTGCACAAGGAGTGCACCCCATAAGGAGAGCCACCCAGAGTGAAAGTAAGTGCATCCTGCCCAGGAATGGTGCTGCACACATGGAGAGCTGACACAACAAGATGATGCAACCAAAAAAGAAACACAGATTCCTGTGCCACTGACAACAACAGAAGTGGACAAAGAAGATGCAGCAAAATAGACACCAAGAACAGACAACCGAGGTGGGAGTGGAAGGGTGAGAAATACATTTGAAAAAAAAGAGTGGATAAAAGACAGAAAACAGAATAAAGTATTAGAAATAGAAATTCAGACAATTTGGGGGCCAAAGAATGGGAAGTGGAATATAAGAGAGACAGTAGATGGTGGAGGATAGAACAATGTAGAGGGAAGGGGATAGTGTAGGTGGCCAAAATCAATGCATATAGAAAAGAGGAAATGGAGGATGAGGAAACACAGCAAATGTGAAGTGCTCCCTGCAGCACCTATTATATAAAGAAAATAAAAGAAAAAGAGGAAAAAAGGGGGGGGCAAAGAAAAGGAGGGGAAACAAGCAAGAAAAAGAAAAAGAGAAAAAACTAAATAAATGAAAAAGGACCTTGTGGGATAAAATGGGACATAAAACCAGGAGACAATGTAATAGTAGCAACCATGACAAAAAAACAAACAAACAAAATACAAAAAAAAAAAAAACGAAGTTTCAAGCTAGGAATCTTCTTTGCAGTTAAATAAAATGCCTAGAGATTTGACATTCCCCCTTTCTCCCTTCCTCTCTTCTCTCCCAGGGCAGCAGAAAAGCTGCCTGAGAGGTCCAGTAGGAGATTTAAGTGGGTCATTGTTGAACCAACTCAGCATAGAAGACAATGACTCTTTATTTCCAGCATGAGAGCACCTACACCTCACCAGAAATTGCAAATATTCTATTGGAAGCTTGGATAGCATGTCCTACAGTCCCTCCCCCTTAGGTGTGCCAGTGGAGACCTAATTGATTTTCTGACTCTACCTTCTCCCAGACCAAGTTTCCTATCTCAGGACGTTTTGGTAAATTGGTCTTTGTCAGCAGATTCACCTCTACCTTCTTCGCAGACTCTTCCCAAGTCAGCTGATACACTCCTCCACACTCAAGGAGAAAAAACAAAAACAAAAAAACAAAAAACCTGGACATCTAGGGTGATCAAGGACCTCAGATGGACCTCAGGCCGCAGTGGATTCAGGAATGGGAATTCCATGATATTGCAGACTCAAGGTGTGTGAGTCTCTGGAGTGTGGGCTACCAGGATTTAGAGGATACAGACCTGGGAACCATGCATCTGGTAAACACAGGGCCTTGGAACACTGCAGCACAGCAAAGTTTTCAGGGATTGCTGCGGCTGGGCCACCAGCCCTAGGGGGAGGGGTCCCACCCTCAACTTCTGACCTCCATGTCAGAAACCCAAAATTCCACCTCTCACAAGAATCTCTTCTGTCACTGTCTCGCCAGATCTACATGCAGACACTTCCTGCCCTGCTAGCTCCTGAAACAGCCCACTCAGGGTTTGGGAACCCTGCAGCACAAAAGAGTTTTCAGGGATCACCGCAGCCAGGCTGCCAGCCCTAGGGGGAAGGGTTATGCCTACAAATTCTGACCTCTGTGTCAGAAACCCAAAGTTCCACCTCTCACAAGAATCTCTTCTGTCACTGTCTCACTAAATCAACACCCAGACACTTCCTGCCCTGCTAGCCCCTGAAACAGCCCAGTCCAGCAGGACTCTAACCTTACTAAGCTGCTGCTTTGTAGGAGAGATTATGAGGTGCATTCACTCAGATGCCATCTTGCCCCGCCCATCATCCATAAGTTTTGATAAGTTGTTTTCTCACTTACATTTGTCTCAATACGTTTACTGATTTCACTTGCAATTTCTTCTTTGACCCACTGCTTATTTAGGAGTGTGTTGTTTAGTCTCCACACATTTGCAAATTTACCTTTTTCTTGTCTCTTATTGATTTCTAGTTTCATTCCCTTATGATCTGAGAATGTGCTTTGTATAATTTCAGTCCTTTTATATTTTGAGAGCTGCATTGTGTTCTAACATGTGGTCTTTCCTCAAGATGAATCCATGGGCATGTGAAAATAATGATAACTTGCTGAGTTTGGATGCAGCATTCTTTATATGTCTGTTAGGTCTAACTTGCTTATCATATTAAGTTTTCTATTTCCTTGTTGATCTTCTGTCTAGTTGTTCTAGCTAATGATGTGAGTGGGGTGTTGAAGTCCCCAATGATTACTGTAGAGATGTCTGTTTCTCCCTTCAGCTTTGCCAGAGTTTGTCTCATGTATTTTGGGGCACTTTGGTTAGGTGCATAGATATTTATATCTGTTATATCTTCCTGGTCGATTGTTCCTTTTTATTATTAAAATTAAAGGCCTTCCCTATCTCTTATAACTTTTTTTTTGCATTTTTTTTTTAAAGATTTATTTATTTATTTAATTCCCCCCCTCCCTTGGTTGTCTGTTCTTGGTGTCTATTTGCTGCGTCTTGTTTCTCTGTCCGCTTCTGTTGTCGTCAGCGGCACGGGAAGTGTGGGCGGCGCCATTCCTGGGCAGGCTGCTCTTTCTTTTCACGCTGGGCGGCTTTCCTCACGGGCGCACTCCTTGCGTGTGGGGCTCCCCTGCGCGGGGACACCCTTGCGTGCACGGCACTCCTTGCGCGCATCAGCGCTGCACATGGCCAGCTCCACACGGGTCAAGGAGGCCCAGGGTTTGAACCGCGGACCTCCCATGTGGTAGACGGATGCCCTAACCACTGGGCCAAAGTCCGTTTCCCTTTTTTTTTGCATTTAAAGTCTGTTTTGTCCAATAATAGTACAGCTACCCCTGCTCTTTTTTGGTTAGTATTTACATGGAGTATCTTTGTCTAAGTTGAGTCTCTTGTAAGCAGCATGTGGATGGCTCATGTTTTTTTATATATCCTATCAACTATATCTTTTGATTGGTGAGTTTAATACATTCAAATTCAATAATATTATGTAAATGCAATATTGATTTCCACACCATTTTATCCTTCGGTTTTCATATATCCTATAATACTTTGGTTTGTCTTTTTACTCCTTTGGTTTTTCTTCCTATTATTCTTTTATACTCTTCTCCAAGCCTCTCTCTCCTTTTTCTTTCTTTCTTTTTTTAAAAAAGATTTATTTATTCATTTCTCTTCCCTCCCCCCACCCTGGTTGTCTGTTCTCTGTGTCCACTTGCTGCATCTTTGTTTGCTTCTGTTGTTGTCAACGGCACAGGAATCTGTTTCTTTTTATTGTGTCATCTTGATGGGTCAGCTCTCTGTGTATGTGGCACCACTCCTGGGCAGGCTGCACTTTCCTTCGTGCTAGGTGGCTCTCCCTATGGGGTGCACTCCTTGTGCATGGGGCTCCCCTACACAGGGGACACCCCTGTGTGGCATGGCACTCCCTAAGCACATCAGCACTGCACGTGGGCCAGCTCCACACAGGTCAAGGAGGCCCGGGGTTTGAACCGTGGACCTCCCATGTGGTAGACGGATGCCCTAACCACTGGGCCAAGTCTGCCTCCTTTTTCTTTCAGGCTCTAAATCTTCCTTTAATATTTCCTGCAAGATGGATTATTTATTTCAGACTCTCTTAGTTTCTGTTTGTGAACATTTTAAACTCATCTTCATATTGGAAGGACAGTTTTGCTGGATGTAAGATTCTTGGTTGGCAGTTTTTCTCTTTTAGTCTCTTAATTGTGTCATACCAGTGTTTTCTTGCCTCCTTGATTTCTGATGAGAAATCTGCATATGTCTTACTGGGCATCCCTTGTAAGTGATGGTTTGCTTCTCCCTTATTGATCTCAGAATTTTCTCATCTTTGACATTTGTCATTCTGAGTATATGTGTCTTGGAGTTGGTTTATTTGGATTTATTGTGATTGGGTATGGTGGGCTTCTTGGACATGTAGGTCATTTCTTTTGTAAGAGTTGGGGAATTTTTTGTGTGTGTGTGGAAGTTCTTTAATTTTTGAATCTCCATTGGAGCAAATAGCTGTTTAAGGTGAGAATCATTTTTATAATTTACTTTGAAAATTTTTGAAAGAATAATAGACACATAATGAAAGATTGATAACCAGCAAAACATCAGACTCTAGCGGGCTATGATTCACATGGAAATTGGGGAGCATTTCAATGCTGAGAAACATGAACTCCCTTTATCCTAAATCTAGGTGATAGTTTCATATATTTTTTTAATTGACTTTGTAATAATATTACATTAAAATATATATATATATATATATGAGGTCCCATTCAACCCCCCCCACCTCTCCCCCCCCCCCCCAGCAACACTCCTTCCCATCATCATGACACATCCATTGCATTTGGCAAGTACATCTTTGGGCACCTCTGCACCTCATGGTCAATGGTCCACATCATGGCCCATACTCTCCCCCATTCCATCCAGTGGGCCCTGTGAGGATTTACAATGTCCGGTGATTGCCCCTGAAGCACCATCCAGGGCAGCTCCTTGTAGAGTTGGGGAATTTTAATCTATTTCCTCAGATAGTCTTTCAAGCTCATTTCTCTTCATGGAGCCTCTGCAATGTCCATCGCTTGGTCTTTTTGCCCCTATGTTCTTCTTCTCTGCATCTTATTCTGTGTTCACATGAGCAAGTATCCACCTCATCCTGATTTAATAAAATAAAAGTGAAACTTTAAAAAAGTTTTTAAAAAAATTTCTCTCCCCTCCCCCTTCATCCCCCCAGTTTTCCATTCTCTGTGTCCATTTGCTGTGTGTTCTGTCTGCTTGCCTTCTTGTCAGTGGCACCAGGAATCTGTGTCTCTTTATTGCATTACCTTGCTGTGTCAGCTCAAAAGTGAAACTTTTTAATTCAGTACAATCAGAGGGGTATCATGCCCAGAGGAACAGACCAGTTTACAACCATAATCAATATGTTTTTTGAATTATCATAAATAATATCAAGCTATCATAGGAGGGATGTATTTCATGTAATGTTCAAATATAAGCTAATGCCCAAACTTTAGGTTGAAACACTGTCCACTATTAGATGTGAACCAATCTTGAGTTGTACATGCATTAATTCTGTGATTGTGGCAATTCCGATTGAACTAGTAAATTACAATTTTCACATATACAAGAATATGGCTTAGGCATTTTATGGATTTTTCCTATATATAGGACTGATAAGCTACAATTGTTATTCTTGAATCTACATGATGATTGCATTTCCACATTACCTTCTGTAGAGCAGGTGCTCAGGTATATCTTCTAGTGCTTCCTTTTCTTTGGCCTGATAGTGATTTTGGTGCTACTGATGGACTAGTGTCATGGACAGTAGATACTTTTGACTGAGAAACAAATTTTCTTTTTTGTGCCCTTGAAGCAAAACCTGGGAAAATTATTCATAATCAGAAGATCTGTTAACATTTTAATGACAAAGGTAGGAACGTTATTTATAATTTATTTGCAATTCGAACATTTGATCCCCTGATTCATAAGTTGCCTAGTGGGCCCATGTGCATCAAAGTAGGGTTTCAAGAAAATCTTTTGTGTTTCCTTGAAACACCCAACAGACAGATATGAAGGCATGTGAATGTTACAGTAGGTGATGTGACTACTTAGCTTAATTTACAGTGTTGGGCAGTATTTGTAAACTCTGTAGGCTTGGGAAATTTCAGCAATATGCACAGATGCTAGACCTCCCTTGTACAGTATCTATTTCTACTTCACAGTTCCAAGTGTAGGTTCAGTGTATTGATGTTAATGATAGGGTATGCATTAGGCTTTTCTGTATGAGATTGGGAACCTTTGTCTCTGCCTGGCATTCTCCATCTGAGTTTGTGTATAGTAAAGACTCACTACATGTGGCTTTGATGAGGACTAATAATTTCCCATGTGTAAACTTTGTAGTGGTAAGATGAGATTATTTTCTTGACATAATTGATAGTGGCAATTGTCTTGTGCAAAGAAAACCTGTGCCCAGGATAAATACACAGAAGGGCACACACACACGAAGCATGCACAATCACACTACATAGTTATCCATTAACAAACCATAACTCCACTTTGTGGTAAGCAAGACCACCCAAAGGGACCACCGCTGACTCCAGGATCTGTAGAAACATGATCAAGGGTCTTTTCCTGGAAGTCACTTTCTCACCACACCCTCAGTCCTTATTCCCTCATGGATATGGAATCACTGTGTTCTCCACTCTGAATCAAGGAAGCCCCATCATAGTCATCTAGATTCCTTCCCTGAGCCAGAGGGACACCATAACATGCACCTTTTCCTCTGGTAGTTGAGGCCACCTGCAATGAAGGAAAAGAAATGCTGAGGTTATATGAACCTGTGTGTTGTTTGCATTTTTTTCCTTCTTGGTGTCTCTAGAAAAGAGGATGGGAAACCATGATCATATCAAGATCACAAAAGCAAGATTAGAAGACACCTGTAGAAAAGGCCTTGAGGAGTTTTCTTTCAAGTCCATTTTGGTTGACAGTTAAAAAAATTCTTAATCCAAAGAGGAAAAAATGCCGCTATTGATAAGGCCTTTTAGCATACACTTTCCAATGTGATGCTATTGACATTGAATGCCCTTGGATCCAGGTATCCACTAGTAAGGGATTGTACTCACACACACATACAATACACACACAAGAGGATGGTACCTAGCTTCTATGATCTGCATGATGTTTTTAAATCTGAACTTGACAGAAAAGACAAAAACCAAGAAAGCAACATAACTATGTCAAACAAAGATAGGCAACCTCACCTTGGCATTAGATGGGTTCTCCTCTTCTGCCTTGGCATTTAGGAAGTTCCTCTAGTGGGTCCCCTGGGGGACCTGGGCTGAGAAAGAATAACTGTCAGTATATAGGTGGTTCTGCCCATGAATTGCTCAGAGAACTTTTCATGTAGGACCAAGAGTATACTTTATGCATGTTGATTAACAAGTATGAACTGAGCTGCTGCTGGGCCATCCACTTCATCCTTTTTATTATTCTTACTTTTTATTTATTATCTTGCCTGTGTACATTATATTTCTGCATGTGTAACTATTTGCTTATCTAGCAGTCTCTTAGTTCATTGGGCTGTTCTTCTGTCTACTGCTCTGTAGGAAAGAGCCTTCTCTTTGATTACTTGCAAAAAAAACTTACTCTATTTTCCCCTTGGTTACTTTTAGGAAGCCAAGTTGGTTCAGTGAAAGTAGAAATAGTTATCTCCTTAAAATGGGAATTTTGGATAATTACCAAGAATGTAAAGGAATTTGTGTTTTGGGCCATAAACTCATGCTTAGGAAAGAAAACTCTTAACATGTGCTTTGGGAAATTGCTTATATGCATCAAATCAACAGGTACACAATTATACTGAGCTAATCATGCTTCAGGATAAATTAAAGTGGAATGGCATGCTAAAAACAAGTCCAGTACCCTTCATTGTGAAATGCCTCCTTTCCTATCTCCACTGTTCAGATTCTCTCTAAATTTCTGAAACAAATAATTTAATACATGCTTAATGTGTAAAGAACAGCATCAAAATGGGCATCATAATATGATCCCCCAATGAATACCTAGAGTGAACAGAAGTGAGGGCTGAAGGAATAATAAAAAATATTCAAGAATCTAAATAGAAGTTCATTTTAAGTCAACCAGCTTGATAGAATAATCAAAAATATAAATTAAGGAATAACAAAAATATAAAACTCATCTAAAACTCTTCATTATCAAATGAAAAGGAGAAACTGTAAAGAGATGAAAATAATTTGTGAACAGTAAACTAGCTCCTTTGGAGGAGTGAGTTAATTAGCGGGTCCATATGAGCATTCCAGCATTCCTCTGGAGCAGCAATTGAGATTTCCCATCTCTGTGAACTGTAGTAATGAAGCTGAGAGTTTTTCTACCTGCTGCCAACTTTGCAACTCTATGAGCAGAGTGTCAGAGCCATGAGCCACACATGCTTCATGAGATAACCACAGTGAGGGGCCATCCCAGAATGTTCAGAGTGCATGTGTTCTCCACTTTGCAAGGTCCAGCTGCTGCTGTATAGACTCGTGTGTTTTTACATGGACAAGTGTGTCATTTCAGAGTAAATGTTTTGTTTTAAAAATGGAATCCTAGACCCATACATTATCTTCTTTGAAAATAAGTTACATGAGGGATAATGATCTTTTCCCCTGCATTGTCACCAATAGTGAGATTTCAAAGTGAGGAAGAACAAAGCTGAAATCCTATGTTATTACATAATGATTGAAAACACTATTAGTTTGCCCATGTATCATGGGTTAGGAGTTCAGCAGGGAGCAGTGGGGATGTCTGTTCTGCTTTATGATGTCTTGGGCCTCAGCAGTAAGAGCTCCCTGTCTGGGATTGTTTCTACAGCCAGGAGTTTGACTCATCTGGCTTGACTTCACTCACTTGCTGTGGTTGAAGCTGGCTTTGCCTTGATGACCTATGTCACCAGGCCTTCTAGGCAGCAGGGAAGTCTCAGAACAGGTTGGTCAAAGAACTTGTAATCATATTTTCAAACCACAACACACCTGGACTAGCTTAAGAAATACTCAGTCACTGGATGCCACTCCAAAGTATAGGATGCTGGAGATTTTGGCCATGGGATAGGATCATGAGTTAGGTACACAGGGTTGACACCTGCCTCCTTCACCATGAGCTGGGCAGCAGGTAAACAAAGGCATCTCAGGTTCCTCAGATGACAGTATTGGCCATTTTAAAAGTAAAGTCTTCCATATATGGTGTTCTATGAGGAAAACATTCACTTCCCACACAGGTCAGGTCAGGTTAACAGTGGGTACATGCCCTCAGAGCTTCCTGAACTTCTCTTTCTAAGCAGTGCACAGACTTGTAAATCCAAATAGATTTGTATAGTTTGCATAGTGGTCACTTTCACTAGAGACATGAAGCCCTGTGAGGCCAAAGATTGCCTCTTTTGTTCCTCACCAGCTTTTCACTCACTGATGAGCACAGAGAGGGATCCCCACAGATTGTATCAACTTCCTCTTCTTTCACCAGGCTGTTTCAGGATTTTTGCAGGACAGGAGGTATCTGGACATCGATTTGGTGGGAAGGTAACAGAAAAAATACACGGAGGTCCCGGCTGCGCGGAAAGCTCCCTCCTTGGGTGGGCAGAGCCGCAGCACTGGCCGCTACTGTGGCACCGGGCGCTGCCGTGGTGTTTTTTGTTCTTGTTTTTTGTTTTTTTTTTTTTGGAGGCTCTGCAGTACTGGGGAATTCATAAGCCCTGAGTTGCCTATTGGGGGGTTAATAGGACAGGAGGAGTTTGCAGAGTGATTTGGGGAGACAAACGGGAGTTTTATTGCGAAGCGGGGGAATTTTTGATTGCGGACACAAACAGTTCACACTTTTAACAATTTCCTGGTCCACACCGGAGAAAAGGCCTTCCTGCAGCCTTCCACATCTATTCCATGCTTTTGTTGTCACTGGAAGATATTCACCTATAGTCTCCATTATATCTGGGTGATAGCAATGTTTTCTAGAAAATTCCAGAACTTCAGGCATTGGCCATATGAAATGCATGTAGTTATGGTACATACTTAGTGAACAGATCAATGAACATTCCCAAAACATTGTCATCCATAATAATGATTTAATGCATTATAAAAATAGGTGTAGAAAATTACCAATATTCAATAAATGTCATTTTTTAGAAAATAACAGGAATATGAAAACATATTTCCCCCTTGACAGCATATACCAAAATATCTAGGTCACTTTAAAAATAACAGTAAAATATACATAAATAATATTACTTTCATAAAATTTTCCACAGGAAAACCATGAATGAAATTATGTGTAACAAACCAAAGAATTAGATTAATGCAGATGCAAACATTTCTTTCTCCTCTTTGTCAATGAACAGGAAATATAAAAACTAATGCTAAAAACTTTATGTAAATTATATACTAATAATCCTTACTTTATAAAAATGATATGGCATTATAATGTAGCTTTTAATAAGGAGTGCAGAGAGAGAAATGCAATCTTATCATGGAATCTCCTTCATGTATTTTAAGTATTTCCCCAACAGAAATTTCAAAATGAGTAAAGCAATGGGTAAAATGCTAAATAACCACAACTTGGGTGATTTACCTTGTACATAAATTTCATGTCAGTAAAGCTCTTGAAACTGCATTAAAGATTGGTATATGAATACAATGGAACAAAACTTAACGAGTGATATGTTGAAAACAAATATTTGATATGGTAAGATCCAAATGAAAGAAAAAGCTGGAATACTTTCTGGTAAAACAATATAAGTTGTGTCATGATGTTCTTAAATGATCAGTTTACATATAAATATGTGCTATGAAATGTTAGAGAAAAAATGGTTTCTAGTATTAGAAGTGATTTCCCTTGAATGGTAAGATTATTTGTGATTTTCATTTCCTTTGCTTTCTCTTCTGTATCACGAATTTTTGGATTAGGGTATATAAATTGCAATAAGATATATTTTGAGTGCTAATAAGTCTATGAAAGGGAAAAAAACTTGAATGGCCTTGTGAAGATTTGTCTTGAAATGATTTTCCAATCCTTTATCCATGATATTTTGACAGCATCTATGGTGTTCAAAGTCAGAAGATTAATGTGACTAGGATCATGACCCTTGGAGCCACAGGGTCAGGGCTAAACCCAGACTCTGCCCTTACCAATTGGGCAACTTAGATAGTGTGGCAACAACTGAGCTACATCTGCTCCCAATAAGAGTTGCTTTTTTCATTTATTTGTTTTCAGGAGGTATTGGGGTCAAACCCAGGATGTGGTACATGGGAAGCAAGTGCTCAACCACTTGAGCTACATCTGCCTCCCCCAAGGGACTATTTTTGCTTCTTTAACATTATCAGCTCTTTAAATTTATAAATATTGTGAAGGACTTTCCCTATATTCCATGCTCTGAATTTCCAGACTTATATTTTACCAGTTCACTCTTCTGGGTGTTACTCTTTATGTGAAGTTTTAGAACATCATAAGAATGGTTTATCTCTTCCCTCATCTTTTTTCCCAACAGTTCCTCTCAATCTGCCTTTGTTGGATATTTTTCAACTCATGTGGGGATAGGAGGAAGGGTGAGAGCTCCTCTATGGTTCATTGTTATTCTTATTTGTCCTCAAATTTATTTTTGACATTTCAACATTCTTTCTCTAAAATGCATGCTGAGAGTGTGGCTGTTTCATAAATTTCTTATTTTGTTTTCAGGGTGTACTATCATTTTTAGAAAGAATATTGGGAGAAAATCACCTACACAGATACCATTGTCGTTGTGTAACCCTAAGGGTCAGTTTCAGTTTATAAAAAGAAAAATATTCATAGATACAATCCATACAAAGGAAAGCACTTTGGGATCCATATTTTTTTTCAGGCTATAAAGGAAATTTTATTTATTTATTTTTAATTTTTATTTTTGTATTTTTTCTCTGTTATTCACAATATTTTTGAAAACTGCAAAA
Organism: Dasypus novemcinctus; assembly: GCF_030445035.2. Taxonomy (NCBI): domain Eukaryota; kingdom Metazoa; phylum Chordata; class Mammalia; order Cingulata; family Dasypodidae; genus Dasypus; species Dasypus novemcinctus. Next base: position 100,897,298 of record NC_080689.1, read on the forward strand.
TGAATACTGAGACAACGCATTTGAGAAAAAATGATGCATCTGAGTGTGTCAGCTAAGGAAAGGAGAGTCCATTTCTAGACCCCCTGATGCCTCAAGGAGGCAGCTTCTGTGCTAACAGATTTATAATAGAATGAAAAGTCAGGCATACAAGAAGGCCTTGAAGTGCTGGCTTCATTCTGCCTAAGTCATTGGAAACTCCTCAAGGGAGACAAAGACAGGCTCTGAAAAGACAAACACTTCCTAGGAAGTACTAGCCACCTGATTGGCCAAAACTGCCTTTAGGAGAATTAGGGCTCAACCAGTCACATCATCTGAGACTGGTCCACTTATCTCAGTGGGACTCTAATTATGTGATCATTGTCTGTTAACGCTATATGCAGAAATGTAACTGAGTCATCAGACAAATAATTATAACAATAAAAACCTATGGATAACAATAGAATAATACAGATTGAGACTGGATTTTAGGCAGAACCATAATTTCCTTCCTAAGGCAGCCTATGAGGTATTATCTCTGTATTTCACAATAGGAAATGAGACCCACTTCCCATGTATGAGGTCCTGGGGGGCATTCCCAGATACCTCCTAAAACAAGAATAATAAACAGTGCATTAGGAAGTCCTGGGATCATTCCATCTAAAAAAGCATCAAGTATATGAGAAAACTAGCGAAATAAAATTTTTCACAAAACCATGCTAAACAAAAGAATACAACAAGGGGAACTTTGAATCATGATTTTAAAAGAATAGATAAAAATGTGTAAGAGAGAGTTTGAGTTGTTTTTGTTTACTTTGGTCCAATCCTTCTCATCAGCTTGGTAATGGCTTTGAAGATGACAGCTTGCATTTCTGTTATAATCTATACCGTAAGGAGCAGGAAGGACTTATTCTCAATGGTTTGTAGTTGATAGTTTTACTTGGATGGTAACTCCCTGTAGGTCCATCTCCAGGGACCTGCATTTATTTCACCTAACTCAGAACTGTCCCAGTGCTCAGGCTGCTCAGGCTATTTACCAAAATATTTAAGTAAATAAACTAGTTGCTACATGGCTCACAGGATTGTAGTTGGGGCTGCAAAAGACTAAGCCAAATGCTTTGGAGGAATGAGGTGGTTTGTCTAATAAGGTCTTTGAAAAGCTGCAATATATTCTTGCATATCTAGATTCAATGTGCATGCAAGGGCTAGGTGCATGAATAGAAAAGACCTTAAAAATGTCCTAATCTCTCAGCTCTGGTTGACCCTTAAGATTTGTACAAACAGGATGTGTAGGGTTGTGGAGTCATAAACTGACTGAGTGTTAAACCTATGTTCCATTGTACAGATAAAACATATCTGCAAGGACTTTGAAATTTTTTATTGATCTTAGGTCTGTGTGGAAATTTCTGCCCATTCCCTTTGTGACCACTAAGCTATTGGAACAGAGATTTAAGTGACCATACCTGGAAAATTTTACCAGTTTCACAAAATTAGTGCCAGAAACTGACTAAACAAACAACTACAGCAAGCAGTCACAACAAACCATGGATTCAGGAAAATCTGATTTCAGACTGGCCACCTTAAAATATTCAAAGGATCCAGTTTTCAGAGCATGCAATGGAAGAAGGAAGAATATCCCACATACAAGGGAAAAAAGTGATATAAATGAAACTTTAGGAAACCCATATTTTGAACTTACTAGGTGTGATGGTTAGGCTATTGTGTCAACATGGCCAGGTAATTATGCCCAGTTCTTTGGTCAAGCAAGCACTGAACTAACAAGGGCATTTATGAACTTTAGTCACCATTGACCTTACTATAGTGGTAAATCATAGATAGCTGGTTATAATTACATCAGTCAGGGAGATTGCCATCAGCAATGAGTGACACTTGACCCAATCAGTTGAATCCCTTAAAAGGGGAAGTGATTCCAGCATTGAGAGAATTTCCCAGCTCATCTTTGGACAGCCAACATCTCCCAGAATGCATCAAGAATCTTCACTGGACTTTTACCAGAGCTCCTGGTTGCAGCCTGCCTGCAGAACCTGAACTTGTGTATCCCCATGGCTGCATGAGAAACTCTGATAAATCTCTTACTATTGACAGATATCCCTTGTTGATTCTGTTTCCCTAGAAAACCCTGACTAATACACTGCAAAGATTACAAATTACCAAATTTTATATACTTTTCCATTTTTTAAAAGAAGGTATTTAGATTACATAAATGATATATAAGAAATATAGGAGATTCCCATATGCCCTGTTCCTCATTCCTCCCACATTTTCCCACATTAACAGCATCCTTCATACATGTGGTACATTTTTGAAAATTGATGAACACATTTTGGAGCATTGCCTATAATGCTATATAGGCATTATATATGGATTATAGTCTCCTATTGTAGTTTACACCATGTCCTGCACAATTTTGTAAGTTTTGACAGGATATATGATGGCCTGTATCTGTCATTGCCATTAAATTCAGGACAATTCCCAAGTCTGGGAAATGCCCCCATATTACACCTATTTTTCCCTCTCCCTCCCCTCAGGACCTCCAGTGGCCACTGCCTTTTCATGAAGGGTAAAAGTTCTTCCGTTGCCAGAATCACATTGTCTATAGTAGAATACCAGTAATTTTACTCTAGTCCATCATTCATTCCCCAATCCTGAGGATTCTGGGATGGTGAATCCACTCCATCCTTTAATTGGGAGGGGTCTTAGATACCATGGGGCAGATGGATGGGACTATCTTGGTTGCAGTTGCACACACTGTGTAGCTTGGGATGGTCCTTGTCCATCATTATCTCCTTTTTAGTTCTCCTGGATGAGTCCAATGAACTGGAGAGTAAGTGTTGCAACTCTGTTGAGATTCAGGCCTCAAATGACATATGGATAGCCCAAAGATTTACATACCCTTATCAACTCTAGTACTAACTATAGGTTCAGGTAGAAGGGGCAGAAAAGTCACGTGTAGGGAAACCACAACTGAGTCCACCTCTGTCACACTGGGGAGTATAAGTTCAAAATAGTGCCCTCTGGCATGATGCCAGGCCTGAGCTGTCTGCCCTGCCTATAGTGTCTGGATGTCTCCAGAGCCCTCAGGAGCCCTAATGTTTGAGGCAGTGTTTACTTTGGCAGTCAATGAGGTCCTGCTGAAGCATAACCTCTGGAATGACCTCCTGACTCACTTTGAAGTCTCTTACCTTATAAACTCATTTGTCTTTACCCTTTCCGCCTTTTGGTCAAGGTCTTTCTCCTCCTAGCATTGATAGTTGGTGCTTGGTAGTAATCCATCAGTGCCAGGGAGGCTCATCCTTATGAGTCAAATCCCATGCTGGGAGGAAGGTAATGCATTTATATATTGAGTTTGACTTAAGAGAGGCCACATTTGAGCAACAAGGAGTCTCTCAGGAGGTAACTCTTAGGCACCCTATAATACTATGCTAAGTTTCAATTTCAGAAGTGAAGTTTCATAAATACAGTCATCACTTTCAAGGGCTTGCCATCAGCCCATCCTTCTTCACTAGTCACTGTCTCTGTACTTGGGGGATTCTTGCTGCCCCATTCAAGAATGTGGCATGCTCCCCAGAACAGGAATTTGATATTCTTTCAGTTGTGTGTAAATCTCTGCCCATTGTGACAATGCCCCATGAATACTTACGTACATTTATATGCCTTATAGGTTTGCCCCAGGTCACCCTCCTCCCATGCATCCCCCATTACTGACACCCTACAGCAATCATCCTCTCCTGCCACAGTTGTAACCCTTCTGTGATCCAGAACTTCTTCAGACATGAAACCAACACAATAATCAAATACAATTAATAGGAAAATGAAATAATGATAGTTTAAAAATTATCAATGAAAATACAAAAAAATACCTTTAAAATTTGAAATGAGGAAAAGTAAAATAAATTTTAAAAATTTAACATGTCTTTCATCATTGTAAGATGTGTTGTATTGTGTGTTAAGTGACATTTTCTTCTGTTTAATCCCCCAGGGTGTTATTTATTTTTGTTTTGTCTTCAGAGAAGCTTTTATTACAGTAAATTCACATACAATGTATAGGAGATTCCATATACCCAACATCTTCCCCTTTTTCCTCTATTGAAGGCATTTACATGTGGATGATACATTTGTTGTAATTGATGTACAGATATTGAAACATTGCTACTAACCATGGTCAGTGATTTACACTAAGATTTACATTTGAAACCATACTCCTTTATAAATTTTGATGAAATTTAACATGGTCTTCCATCACCCCAAAAATGCCCCATATTCCATCTATTTTATTCCTTCCTTCCCCTCCCTTGTTTCAGAGTTACTTACAACATTTTGGGCTTTACATACTGTTCTGTCCTCCCCTATGAGGCACCACCCTAGCCCTCGAGAGATTCCCTCCTTTCTATTTGATAAGCACAGCAGAACTCCCCAGGATGGGAGTCCAACACCTTCCCACTCATTATATGCCCCTGCCCCCACTGATACAACACACAATTGACAAGATGAACTCTCACTCCCTAGATGCCTACCCCAGGTGCACCCTGTCCTGCATCCTCCCTACATCCAACTCTGTAAACTGGTAATCCCCCTTGCCATACTTGGCAAAATAACATTCCCAACATTGTAGTTTCAATCACATACCTACAAATCCCCAGTGTTCACCTGCTCCCTTCCCCCATTTCCATTGACAGTCCAACCAACCCTCCCCTCCCTAACCCTTCACAAACCAGCACCTACCTAATAGCATCACTGCCGATCCAGCACTGTCATGCCCTTCCACTGCACAGCTACTCCTATACACCTTACCATAGGTTTCTCTCATATGGGCCTTGGCTCACAATCTTCTGCTCCCTTTCTATCTCCTGTAAACCTATCTTCCAGGCTCTAGCTCTGTGAGTTTTCTTAATTTGTTTAATTCATATCAGTAAGGTCATGTAATATTTGTCCTTCAGTGCCTGGCTTGCTTCACTTAACATAAGGTCTTCAAGATTCATCCATGTTATCCCATGTGTTAACACTGCACTCTTTCTTACAGCTAAGTAATATTCCATTGTATATGTATAGCACAATTTGTGTATCCATTCCTCTGTTGATAGACATTTAGGTTCCCATCTTTTGGTAGTAGTGAATAATGCCACTGTGGACATTACTGTGCTCTATCTGTTCTTGTGCTTGTTTGTGCATTTCTTGTTCTCATTCACATCCCTAGTTCCTCCTGAAATTTTTTGGGTCTTTTTATGTATCTGTCCTGATTTCAGCTGTCCTGTCTTCTGCTTTGCTGATTCTTTCCTCTGCCAGTTCAGATGTGTTGTTTGTACCTCTAGGGTATTTTTGATTTCTTGCATTATGCCATTCATCACCATCAGGTCTTTTATCTTTTTATGTATATTTACAATTTCTTCAGTATGTTCCCACAGTGACTTCTTAATATCCTTTATCTCTTCCTTCACTTCATTAATTTCACTCATGATATTTGTTTGGACACCGTTGATTAGTTCCCCATTTTGTATCTTCTCCTGTTTTTCAGTTTGTTCATTGGAGTGGGCCGTGTCTTCCTGTTTTCTTAGTATGGCTTGTAATTTTTTGTTGTGTCTAACCATCTGTTTATCTTGATGAGCTATTTTGTTTCTTTGCATTCACCAAGGATATTTTTTTTTTGCTTGGTTCCTCTCATTCTATATCCTTGCAGTTGTCTCTGTTCCCTTGCAAGAAAAAAAAAGGCTCAGAGAAAAGGAAAGAGATAAGGAAAGGAGAATAGTATTAATCATAAAACATACAAGAGGAACTGTACAAAAGTTTGGAAACTAAGTAATATGAGTAAAATTCATAACAAATACAAAGGAATAAGAATAAAGAGTTGGGATTGAAAAAACTAGAAAAAAATAGAATGAATTTGAAGACTAGACAGATGAGGAAAAAAATAAAACAAGAAACAAAATAGAAAAAAAATAATGAATTGAAAGACTAAGCAGATGAGAAGAGAATAGAAAGGGGAAAAAAGAAGACAAAGAAAAAGAAACATAAAGACCAAAGAAGAAGTGGTGGAATGAAAGAAAATCAACAGAAGCTGGAAGACAGAAAAATGAAGGAAAGAAGAGAAAGTAGGTTGAAAAATTAGGTAAAAGAATGAAGGAAACAAAAGGTAAAAGAACAAACAAGAAATGAAAGAGTAACAACCCAGGAAGAGCAGCCTTCCCTCTTAGGCCCCTGGGGACCTCCCAAGACTGCTGGTGCTCATCAGTCACTCACCCTGCAGCCTGCCCTCTGCAGGTGATGTAACCAGTTTTAGTGAATAAAAGAAAAAAGAAAAAAGATCCCAAACAACCATAAAACAAAATAATAGAAACACAGTCTATGAGTTCCTATCATGAGGTGCTAGCTGGGTGCCTTACTCTCTCTAGATCCCTTCTCTTAGGAGGTACCAAGGTTTGAACCAGGTACCTATGTGCAAGGTAGGCATTTCCCTCTTTTTCTACAGCAGCTCTACAAGCTAAATAGGCAACAAACACCTCAATCTTCATATAAAGGTGGTGGTAAAAATAAAGTGATCTTGATTCCATTGGGAATCTTAGGTTTTCATAAAACAATAGAAAAAGTAATTTATCCTGTATTGTTAAAATAAACTGTTAATGTAAGCAAGGTAATTATATATTGTAAGAGATTTGCTCTGAGATAGTTTCCAAAATCACTTTGGTAACTTATGTATGTAAATAGAATGTTTTATTATTATGGAAAAAGAAAGTAGTTATGCCCTAAAATAAAATAACTGGTTATTAAGAAAAAGTAAAGTGTGGGACAAATCCTGAATGAATACAGAAAGTTCAAAAGGTTCATGGAAAAATAATTTTTATGGTTAAAGTTGAGTAAGATTTGATGGGTCTATTTATAAAAATTTAAAAGCTTTAATATCAAATCTAATGATATAAAGCTAAAATTTTGTTCTTTCTCTATTAATGTGACAGTTTCTTAAGCTGTTAGTCTGTTTTAGTAGAAGTTGATAGAGTTTTTCTCCTGAATAACACGAAGAAACAAACACAACAAAAAAGAAAGTTTATCTGGCTCTTCCTGCCCCCATTTCCCTTAGGCAGGTGGACTTCTAACAGTTTTCAGTGGCTGGACTAGTTAGATGCCTGTCTCTGCCCCCTCCTTGGCCAAGTTCCTCTCCCAAGGTGGCTGGGTCTGACAGCTTGCCTGAGCAGATTCCCCCTTTCCTTTCCCCAGGGCCACCTCACTGCTGGCTGGTGTCCTCCCTGAGATTCAAAGGTGGCTCAGGTTCCCAAATGGCAGAAAGGAAACCACTCTCCACCCTTCACCAGGGCTCCCTTCCTCCAGGGAATGCTTCCTCCCACTCAGCTGGCCTTTGAGAGCAGGGGGTCCACACAGGCTATTTGCCTTGAGGGTGGGACTTACCCACCAACTTTTCCAGCCACAGGGCTGAGCACCTCATGGTTTTCCCTTGGGATCTTTGTCTCTTTGTCCAGCTCCCTCCTTAATGATGCCTGCATGCCTGCAGCCTCCTGCTCTGTGGATTCCCCAAACAGCTCGCTCAGGTTAGGCCCTGCCCTTTCTCTACCATTTTTGTGGAAGAGCTCAGCAGTGCCCACCTCCATTGATGCCATTTTCCCAGACTAGTCTCTTAATTACCAATTTTTAATCTGCTCAGTGAGTAAAAGGAAAACATGAGAAGGATGTCTCACCAAATAGAGACTATAAATAAACAGCTAAGAAGTATAAAATCAACTGAAATAGAAATTCTGGAGGTGAAAAGTATAATCTGTGATAATGAGAACTTCTCTAGAGGTGGTCGACAACAGTAGTTCCCCTAGCTAAAGACCTGAACCACTCTCTGAGCAGCCTGGAGTTGTGCACCTTCCTATTTCAGTCCTTCCTCACCCAGATCATGTTCATTCCATAAGATGTATCAGTGAGACTTTCTAGGTTTCTTATGAACTTTACTGGTCACTAGTGATGTTGAATGAATGCTCATACCCTTGCTCATGCTTAACTCACTGCACATCCTATGACTTAAGGTCTACAGGGGAGGGAGGTGGTCAATTCATTTTTTTAAGAGACCTTTACTTCCTTCTGAGAACCCAAGACTGCACCCAGTGTGAATGAAAGTCCCCCAAAGGAGAGATACTGATGTGGGCTATGGGTGAGAGGCTCTGTCTCTTCAGAGATAACCTTAAACTATCTGTGGCTTGTGGATGTGGGATGATAAAAGGTTGCAGTCCTGCCCTTGGTGAGCAAGAAACAGTTTAACAAAGCAAGGTCTATAAACTTTAAGTATTCAGGGGAAATGCAAACCAAATATGCTAAAAGCTTATCGAATGCCTGAGGTCCATGCTAAAAGCTTACCTAAGAAGTGGAAATATATGCTGATTCAAGCCTATTGAGAACTGAAACAAAAGGACCATTTGGCCTTTCCTCTCTGTATAAAAGGGACTAAAAAATCTTGTTGGGGCTCGGAATTGAAACGGAAAGGGATTGAAATGGAAAGTTCCCTGAGTCCAGCCTGCTGTCAATAAACCATTTTTCCTTCTCAAAATCATTCCTGAGTCCTGGCCTCTCTATACTCAAATAATTGAACCTCTCAAATTCTACAACAATACAGCTCTATACTCAGAGATATTCCACATTCTTGCCTCTGAGTCCCCATTAAACTTCCAGGAAGATAGTGGCCCTCCATTAACAAGGAGAATTATAACCCAAATTTCTGTGAACCCCAATGTCCCTGAGGATCCTGCAAATTCTTAAGTCAACCAGATCTCAAGGAAAGACCTCCTGATGTTATATAACTTAACCTATCCCAATCTCACAAAGGAGAAAGATGATTGTTTTGACTCTTCAAGACAGTAATTGATGCCATTTAAATTTGACAATCAGTTTTTCCAGTTCTGCAAAAAGAATAATGGCTGCTGGGATTTTTTAAACTATTATATTGATCTGTAGTTTCCTGTAGGTAGTATTGATATTAGAACATTACTGAGTCTTACCATCCTTGAACAAATGATGTCTTACCATATGTCTAGGACTTCAGTTTAATGCAGGTATGTTTGCTAGTGTTCAAGTGTTTCACCCTTTCATTAAATTCATTAGGTATTCAATTTGTTAGTGGATAATTAAATGGACTTCTAAAAAAATCCATTTGTTTTTTTTTTTGCTGTATTATAAAACCTTTTTTGTGTATCTTATACATGACAAGTTTGCTTTATTGTAAAATTATTGTAAAATTAGTATTGTGGGTTCTTTGGAATTTGTTTTTATAAGATTATGTCATCTGTATGTAAGGATAGCTTTCCTTCTTCCATTCCAATCTGAATGACTTTATTTCTTTTTCTTACCCAACTGCTCTGGCTAGACTTCATAGGCAAGATTTTCAGGATTTCACTATTGAGTATTATGTTAGCAGTGAGTTTTGTAGATGCAGGTATATGAACAGAGTAGAATGACTTCCAAAAATGTCCCTCTGCTTAGTAAGCAGTAGAAAGTTCCCAGGTGATAGCATCCTGTGAGTGCATTTATGAAATCCTGGAATGTGAGTTAATTGTAGCATACCTACAATTTTATGGTTTTGAAGAACTGAATTCTTTCTAATGTCCACGTGTTCAAGTTTTAATAATCCGCTCATGATAAAATATGCCTGAAACATTTTGATGTGTTCTTAAGTTTTAAAATTCAGTAAAGCATATCAAATGAATTTATTCTTTCTAGAGGTTATTAAGAAAACAGTACTATTAATGGGTCAAGGACAAGTATTAAAGACAATCCTTGGGGGCCATGGGAATACCAAGATTCCTTCAGGGATGTTGGTGTATGTGCCTGATGATAAGTTTAAAGCCATATGGTGGTGATATTGTAGTCCATATAAATGACACTGAACCCATGTGATTGTGAATCAAAATAATAGAAATTTTTAAAAAATTGCTGATATGAACTGCCATTGCTAACACCAAATATGTATGAAAATAGATTGATTTAAAATGAAATAAAAAGGAAGTTAACTCTGAAGTCAACTCAGATATAAAGTGTAAAAACAAAGAAATTTACATATATAAGAAATAAGAAACTAAAACCTAATGAGTATAGGAATAATATGTATATAAATATTCAAAAATAAGTTAATTCAGTAATGAAATACAATGCAAGTTATATATTTGAAAATAACAGATAATTGGTTTTAAAAATACATAACCATTTATGGAGAATGACTTGATTTTGGCAAAGTGGTAATTCATGTTTCACTTGCTAAAAGGAATATTCAGTAGTCACATGGAGGAAAAAAATACACAATGATGGGTGCAATAGAGGTAATGAGAGTGACGATGCATTTTTAGGAGTGGTAAAAGTACAGAATCCAGAAATATCGGGAAGAAAGCTTCCATGCTTTAAAAAATTTTTCATAATACATCTAGACACAGAAACAGTTCTGTGTTGTTGGAAAAGGTATTTTGAATCTCACTTCTGTCTATAATTTTTTAAAATCATGTGAAAATCAAAAGAAAAAATTCATGTTATTTTCAAATAATATAGTGAGAAAAGGAGTAAGTACAGAATAATGCCAAATGAATGAAAGTTCTTTATCATGATTTATATTATGTACTGAAATATACTTTCTCAAAAGAAGATACAAGGCACTAAGAAAATGAAGCAATATTTGAGAAGACATTATAAATTATTTATAAAACAAAAAATGAATGGGGAGAAATTAGGCAGTAAGAAAATTGGAAAAATATCAGTTCAAACTTGAAATGTAATATATATGAAATAGGGTGACAACGCTTAAGTAGAAAGAGAAGGTAATAAGTGGAAAGTGCTGAAAAGATATTGAGTGTAGAATGTTAAAGATTTGAAAGAGAAGTCAACAGATGAGTGTGATGGTTATGTTAATATGTCAACTTGGCCAGAATGTGTGCCCACTTTTTTAAGCAAGCACTGGGCTAATTGTAATATAAGGGCATTTGTGGACTTAAGTCATCAGTGAGTTTACTGCATAGATGGCTGATTATGTCTACAGTCTACCAGGAAGATTGCCTTCAGCAATGTGTGATGCTTTATGTAATCAACTGAATGCCTTAAAAAGGGGAAGTGATTCAGCATTGAGAGAAAATTTCCCAGCTCCTCTTTGGACAGCCAACATCTCCTGGGAACTTCGTGGGACTTTCATCAGAGCCCCTGGCTTTGCAGCCTGCCTACAGAATCTGGATTTGTGCATCCCCACTATACATGAGAGAATTTTATAAGATCTCATACTCTTTACAGATATCTCTTCTTGATTCTGTTTCCATAGAGAACCCTGAGTTAATACAATGAGGAATGGTATAGAATGTCTGAACCAGAAAACCAGTTGAAAGACTTGAAAGAAATACTAAAAATTACAATTCCTTTGTTTGATATGAAATTCTTTGAAGCTGCATATCAAAAGTGCACACTGAGCACTGACTAAGAAAGGCTAAATGCAAGGCATATTTTAGGAAAATTACCCATTAAAGAAAATATAAAAATCCTTATACATGCATTATACAAAGTAATTACTATTTCATCAACATTTTTGAGAACAATATTTTGTGCCAGATGCAAATGGGGCAGTATATTTGTGGAAAGCAATATTTGTGGTTTTATACCCAGCAACACAGAAATGTAATAAAAAAAGGCATTGACCACTGGGTGGACTGGGAGAGAGTGTAAACTACAATTTAAATCATTATCATGTGGTGCAGCAGTGCTCCAAAATGTATTCATAAAGTGCAGTGAATATCCCATGATGATGAAAGAGGTTGTTGATGTGGAAGGAGTGGGGTGAGGGGAGTGGGGGGTATATGGGGACCTCATATTTTTTGAATGTAACATTAAAAAAAATAGAGAAAAAACAGCAAAAAATTCATTGAAACTCAATTATCCTACTAGACATGTTCCATGTGAGTGAACAGAGTTCAGTAAATGAAATTACTGAAATTCATTGACAGGAGGATAGATGATACACACTCAATTTACCATTATTCAGCTAACAATGAGGATTCTAGGAGTGAGAGTATGAATTGGGAGCCATTATGGAGACCAAATATAATTCATATAGTGCTAACTTTGTTTAGGGTGCTTATCTATATATATACATGTATTAAAGATACAAATATTGTTTAATAAGTAAAATTAAATTAACCTCTTTCTAAAACAACCTAATCTTTTGAAGTAAAACTGAACTGTCATTAAATTGACTCATTCTTAGTGGAGTAGAAGAGTGAGTACTGAGGCATCTCCAAATACTGTGAGATCTCCAGCTCCTCTTAGCCTCAAACTGAGGCCTCTAGTCAAGGTCTCCGCAGCTGTCAGTTGTAGGATCTGCAACACAAATACAGAGTCTGGAATACCTGAGGTGGGTTGCAAGACCCAGAAGGCACCTCAGACCCTGGAGAAGTGACCTTAGGTCCCTGATACCCCTGGGAGCCAGATCCAGGAGGCATTGAATTCCTATTGCTGCTCCTTGCAGAGGGTGCTGTCTGTGACAAAGATTGTCTAGAAATTTCCAACAGAGTTCAGTCATGAAAGATTCACATTAAAAAAACCTTCCTTTTCCTAATCAACAGTTTCATTCTTAATCAAACATAAAGCTTACCTGTCATTTTCCATTTTTAAAAAGTTATACTGTGAAACCAAAAACAAATTTTCTTACATTAATATATTCCAAAATGTAGATATTATAAAACACTCCTCATTATAGTATAATAGAGTTATTTTAATAATTGCAATCTTTAATAAGGGGAAATGAGTAATGTGAAATCTCCCTTGCTTCTCTCATCCCAAGTTAGCTCTGCAGGGAAATTTCCTTCAGGTTTTGTTTCTTTGACTTCTACATACATAGAGAAATCTTGAAGACCTGCATCTGTAGAAAAGGTGCATGAGCTAATCTGGTATCTGGGTAGAGAACTGCAGAGGCTGAGAACCCCATGTCTTGGGCAACTGAGAGGTCCCAGTGAGAACAGATGGCCACAGTAGCTACCCTTTTTGCTTAAGAGGGACCTCAGAGCATCACTGTTCTTGTTGGATCAAGTCAGGTCCAGCCATAAAGTCATGATTTCACCCTCACCTTGACTCCTAGGGAAGTGAACTCGTTTGTGAATAGGGCTGTTAGATCTTATTGGTGTAAGTGATGCCAGTCTGCTACAGGGTGGCTTTAGTCCTTTATGCATGGAGTCCTGAAGAGAGCAAGTCTAGATAAATTCATGAGCAGGAGCAGAGGGGACAAATATAAAGAGATGATAGGTGATGGAGGGAGAAGTGGAGTTATGGATTGTTGGCAAACTGCCACCAGCTTGAGGGAAATCATGGCCATGCTCACACCTAGAGTTTACTTCTAACCTCTGCAACTTTTAGGCAGTCAATTCCTGCATATACACCAACTAGCCAGTGGTATTGGGTAAAGCAGCCCTGGCAAACTAACAATCTAACTCAACCTTTTCCCTTGAGACCTGACTAGGTGGCACTCAATGACACTCCACTTTATCCACCACACTCGATAATAGAGAGGGGAAGAGCTGGTGGACTTAAAGGGGATTGGGAGGGCAAACTCTGTTCTTAAACTGGGCTAGAGATCTCTCCTCTTAACTAAGGAGCCATAGCTGAGCAAATTAGGACTTTTGTGGAATGGGTTTCTAGTCCCTGGGGTGAGGGTCTCAGGGCATCCTTCACCTGCCTGCACTTATTTTCACCATCCAATTCTCACCTCTATCTCCATGCTCCCACACTTGCAGTCTCTTCAGTAAGCTCCTCAAGAAGGCTGGATTTCCTGAAGTGTCAATAGAAAGTAAAGAATCGGTGGAGTGTTAGTTGACCTGTTTCCCTTCTCCTCATTCTACCCACAACACACTCAACATTTCCTCTTCTTGTTCTTCTCTTTCTACATCTTGGATGCCATCTGTGCTTTCCAGGAACAGACAATTGTCATAAAGAGACTCCTTCTCCTCCTCAAAGAGTGTAGACAGCTGCAGGGAGGAGAGCAGACTTGCATTTCCAGAGCTGCATGTGCAGCATCACTACCGTGAGGGGATAGCCCAGCCCAGAACCAACTTCACAGAGTCCCCTTCCCCATAATGGAGATCCAGGCTTCTGATCCCAGCACAGCTACTTGTCTGGCCCATCTGGATTCCATGAGTTGATTCATGGTGCAGAGTAGGTTGAAAAATCAGTGTAATGTAGAAATATAGTAGGTAGGAAGTTGAAGACATGTTTTAAAAACATTGTCATTGGTATGAACTCATCTTCCTGGAAGAGACCTTCAAGATAATTATATAAAGAATGGATAAAAGAAGAGCTACAAAGAAATGCTTACAGATAAGAAACAGATTTTAAAAATAGGGAGAAAGGAAATAAATTACATGCAAGTTGCCATTCTCTATGTCTGAATCTTCTTCATCTGTGAAAAATGCTTCTGAATGCACAATGCTGTAACGATGATGGGGTGGCCTTGCAAAAGGAAAGGGGAAAGTTCAGGTTGAAAGGGGAGCTCAAGCCCCTATTTTTGATGTCATAACATGACATGCATCTAGGATACAATTCTGTCCTCATCTCATCCTGATTTTGAGCTTCAATTGCTTCTCTTCTGCCTTGTGGGGTTTGCCTAAGATATAGGGTCTGTGTTCTAGACCTCACATGCTCTAATTTTAGGGAGAAATGCTCATATCTTCCTTGAGCACTAAGAAAGCAGTCAGTGTCTCCTTGTCTTTCTAAGCATGCTATTGCTTTCCTTCCCATTTTCCTGGCTCAGAACCTCCCTGCCTCTCTTCTGTCTCCTACTTAGTGCTTATTTGCTTTAATTTCCATTCGTGTTGTTGTTCCATAGGAGAACATGGAGGAATGATCAAGTGTATATTGTTGTCCTCTCCAGTCAATAAATTGTTCACTTACCAGTTCACCCATCTCCAGGGACAACTCTCTGCAACCTGGAGTTGAATCAGATCCTGGGGAAGAGAGCTACCACCCACCTCACAAACCAAGTGGCTGTCAAGTGCCTGGGATGACCTTAGGAATTGGGCAGACCTTTGTCCTCTCAATGCCCCCATAGGTTTCCTAACCCTTTTGGGTGGATGAACACAAGATTAGAGGTAACTTGCCCACATTCCCTTGTCCTGCAATTGACATAATAGGGTTTATGCAGGATGCATGGCCAATTAAAGAAGTGACTTTATCAAGCCTCTCTAGGACTGGGTACCTTGGGTGCTTTGACAAGCCTGGGGAAAGGTATAGGGAGGGACACACATGTTGTGTGAAGGACATAGCAGAGATGCCTGGCAGCAGCACTGGTTTAGGGAGGAGCAGGGAAGCTGTGGTCCTGCTGCCCAGAGATTTTCTCTTGGGCCTGCTCAATTCCAGGACTCCAGCTGAGTAGGATTTGGAGAGCCAGTGTGTGAAGCCATCCAGCAGCCCATTCACAGAAGTCCTACAAAAACCTGCTAGGGTTTTTTAGCACTGAAGGGGCAGCTGGAATCAAGCCTTTCTCAAATGTGATGAAATGTAGGTTTAATTCCTAATCCAGCATTTTGGATTTGGCACCAGGTATAACTACTGATCTGGAATCCTCTCCATTAGATCCTTTCTTGAGAATTGTTACCTACCTGGATTGTCGTCATCTTTGCTTCTGGTGGAGATGTACCTCTGATCCACAAGTCAGTCTTTTAGGAACACAAGCATCCATAGGAACATTATTAAAATAAGGCCTCCACCCTCTCTTCTCTACCTGAGGCCGTGCTGGCTACCATAGGAATCCCAGCTCCCTAGCCTGGGTCCTGAGACATTCCCTGTGCCCTCTGGAGTCCCAGGCCTCCAACGAGATGTTGCAAGCAGTTTGCAAATGTGGAAGAAGAGGTGAAGGAATCAGCCCTCAACTTCTCACTGCCTCATTTATCTCAAAAGTTACAGAATTCTTCTCAAATCTTATCACCCTGAAATGTTGACTGGACACACACACTAAGGTGAGTACAAAGAATGGACCTAGTGCTAGACTCTGGGTAGCTGTCCTGGAGATCATTTTACAAGGGTGAATATGTTCTCTCTATTGTCCATATCATAACTACTAGCACAAATGGATACTGGGCTTTTGAAAATTTGCAAAAATTGCAATCTGCTGTACATGCACTGACCCTGTGGGGCTCAGGACCAGGAATTAAAATAGGAAATGTTGACAAATTCATACTAGAACTTTAGAGACCCTGCCAGGCAGAAGAGGCATGAAGAAAGTGTGTGGTTTAGGAATCTAAGCCTCTAATATCTCCAGTGCCTGGGTCTGTTTTCACTAGATGTGCAGCTCTGAATACTTTGTACACCTTCTCAAGTCTTCCCTGTCTCATATGTTAATGAATGGCCACATATGTCTGTTTTCATTTCATCATGTGCCACTCTGGTGTACACAGACTAATGCCAAAGAAAGAGAACACAGCTTCTCAGGAAACATAATTGTTGTCTTACCTGGAATAGCCGCAGTTTTCACCACACCCCAATTCTCCTTCCTACCAGGAGGCTATAATCAGGGACTTCTTGAGACTAAACTAGCATGGAAGACCCCCCCCCTTTTTTTTTTTTCACTATGTGGATTTTTTTCCTCAGCTAGTGAGATTTCAGAATACTTACCATTGTTGCTTTCTCTATGGGCTGGCTGCAATTACAAAGAAAATATTGGAGGGACAGATGCTGGACATTATATATCCTGGCATAACCCACTGAATGTACTGGGGGAGAGTGTGAACTACAGTGTGAACTATAATCCATGTGGTGCAGCAGTGTTCCAAGATGTATTCACCAAATGCAATGAATGTGCTGCAGTGATGAAGGAAGTTGTTGACCTTGGAGGAGGGTGTGTGTGTGGGGTATGTGGGAACCTCTTATATTTTTTAATGTAACATTTTTTGTGGTCTGTGTCTACAAAAAATACAATAAAAGTAAATGCTCATTAAAAAAAGAAAGCACTGTAAGGATCAGAACTCACTGTATAGTGATATCAGAAGCTTATGTCCACTTGGTGACTTTAGAATACAGGATGGGAAAGAACTCAAGGAAAGGAGACACATCAGGAAAAGACAGAAGCTTGTCCTGGATGATGTATCTCTCAAGTCCATTTTGATTACTAAGTCCAAAATTTTTAACCCAAGTAGAATATATTTTTCTACCATATAGTTAATAACTTGATGCTGCCTTTTGTGATTTTACCCTTGACATAGTGATTAGCTAAGAGATGCCCACTAATCACTGACCCACCAGACATTTGTACTTCCCACCTCTAGTGCACAGGATCAAATTTTCATGTCTGAATTAGATGGGAAAAGGAAGAAATGAAGAATGGCTCAGCTCTAACTCAGATGAAGAAAGTTGACCTCACCTTGAAGTAAATGGTGCATGCTCTCTGCCCTGGCACTTAGAAACTATTCCAGCTGGCCTTCAGGAGGATCTTGGAGGACACGGAGTCACAGTCAGTACCTTGGGTGTGTTCCTCCTGGATTGGTCATGAGGCCTTATTTGGAGCAGGGATTAGGGTCTATGAGGCAGGTAATCAGCAAGCACAAGTGAGCTGCTGAGGAGAGGAAGAACCACACCATGGAGGGGCAGCAATAGCAAGGGAAGCTGTCACTGGTGTTTAGCAGGAAATAACCCTGCAAAGGGACTAAAATGCAGCAGTTTGTTCAATGAGAGATGCTTACCACTCCTCCTGCCCCTTTTGAAGCCCAGTGTTATAGTTTGACCATTGACTGTGCAAATATATGTAAAATGTGCAACTGTGGTGGAGTATGAGCAAAATCCCAAACCACCTAATGAGAACACAGCTGCTTCCAAGTACTGTAGTACATGGCCATTTGTCTTCACCTTAAACAGAAGCACATTCCTATTTCTTATGTCCCCATGGAAGCTGAAAGCAGGCTTCTCTCCACAGTAAAGTAAGCATGAAAAACCTTGTGGTTAAATTATCTAGATTTTTTTTTCTTAACGTGTAACCAATACCACCATTTGCACTTACTCCTGAAGCCACTTACAATTAGAGAAATGAAAACACTGAGGATTGGACCATGCTGTTTATGTTTGCACAAATATTTTACTCTGTTGCTTCTTTTAGAAAAGCTGATGATAAAAAGTGGTCCGGTGAAATGCCCGTAAAGTAACTGTAACAGATGTGTGGAAATGCACAGGATTTTCCTGTTTGATCCATCTCTCCTATCTATTTAGGTTGGAAATAAAATCTTAATCCTATGAGGAAAAACTAGCCCTGTATCATACAGGTGATTCTTTGTGGTTCCTCTTGTGTCAGGGCTAAGTTAGTAACAGGCTCCAAATGAACACTCCCCCTGACCAAGGAAATTGTATACATCATGAATAATTACTTGGTCTGATTTTCATATCTTAATGAAAGCTAAAATTAGGAAGTTTATTTCAATAAATGAAAGGGTGACCTTACCTTTGAGTTAGATGAAACGTCTTTGCCCTATCTCTAGGGGACTTCTCTAACAGACCCTTGGGGGTTGCTGGGAGGACACAGTAAGTATCTTTACAGGGGTGTTGTTCACGAATTATTCAGGCAGCTGCCATGTCTTTGCAATGGGCAAGAAAATATGGAGCTGAGGGCAATAAGCCTGGAATGATGTGTGGTAGCCCATGCTTTCTGGTGGAAGAAGGATTTTAAAGGAGGAGAGGAACAGGAAACAAATGAGAAACAAGAATGTTTGGCTATGTAGCTTAAGGCATCCAAGAGCAACATGATATATCCAACCCACAAATAGTATTAAATAGACTCTGAGAGAGTCCTATCACTCTTCCTTCCTCTTTTGAATCAAAGCTAATTGTAGTGTCCTTTTGTACTTCACAAGATCATTTCAATCTCCACTACTACAAAATGCTGCTACTAAAATACTCATTTGTTGTGTAGTATTTTTCTTTGTGTGTATTGGTGGACTAGATATAATTCTAGGTAAATTATTCTTTGTATTGAGTCACTGAGATGTGTCATAAGGATAGTCTTTATAGAGCTTGTCATGATACAGAAGCATTACCATTTAAAAGTAACATGTTCAACTTATATTTTTCCTTCATTCTTTCTTTTCATTACTGTATTTTTGTATTCACTGAGTGATGTGACTCTCCATGCTTACATGAACCAGCCCACTGTGGGACAGTTAATTTGGATTAACTGTATTGAGAGGTTGAGCATTGATTCTTTATCCCACCTATGCAGGAATGTGGCAATGAGAGTGATGAACATGAAGCTTATGACTAAGATGGAGTTTGATTACTTCCTGGTTACTATTCCTCCAATGTGTACTCACAGAATGATCATTTGTATGGCTGTGGCAATGAAGTCATCAAGTAGATGAAAATATCTCCCCAATACCTGTCTACTTGGGCCATGCACTGAGCTGTGACCCAACATTGGCAGAGATTGGCAACTTGTTCTACTGATGCCTCACAAGTCTCAGAATTTACCAGAAACATTTTGGGCTTTCTCTTGCTTTTCAAACTAATAACTAAAAGATTTGGTAAAATGCAACTAATGCAACCCTGGGTTATATGACCCCTGAGTATATCAAATATATAAGTGCAGTGTTTAAGAACTGTCTAGGGCACATGCATATATACAGATGATGGAAACTCCTTCATTGTCACTAATAAATCATGCCTGTGATGTAAGTGATAGCTCACAATATTGGTATATTGTGATATACTATCACAATATTAGTATATATTGTGATAGGTAGCACTATCACAGATATTAGTGGTAGAATATTTGACTCTACCACTTAGGAATTTGAAGTCTTGGGTCATTAATCAATGCCCCTCAGAATCTTCATGTAAGGGATGGGGAGAGTGTACATCATTGCAAGAATGATTCTGGTGAGGATTTTACAGGTTAATATATGTGAAATATGCAGTGGTGTGGGTTGCTTATGAATTGCTAAAGAAATTTATGGCCTTGGACAAGATGCTAAATTTTGTAGAGATGGTAGTTTAACAAGCATGATGTTTGCTGCTGTGGGGCCTTCCATCATGAAAGAAAGATGGCAGGGAGAGTAGGAGGAAAGAAACAAAACTCAGTGTCCCCAGCTTTGTAGCTAATGGAAGCCTAAAGCAATTGGCCATACCCAGTGTACAAATGGCACAAAAATACATGCTGTGGCCCAGTGGCTGAGTACTATCACATCTCCTCTCTATAGTGTATCTCACCTAAATTGCCAGTATCCTCTTGACAAATCCAACAAATTCAGCTCCTTGGATATACATGTACTGATGCTACATTTACCATTTGTTCCACGGGAATTTCCACTTGATTAAAAGCAACTTTTTTTTGGTGGTCTAGATTCCAGCCTACATTGTACATTCCATTGCATTTATTCAGTATCATATTGTAATAAAGATAATCAATTGTAGAAGATTGATGATCTAAAATATTAACATTTAAATGTCACTGCTTATTAATCATATGGATTTTCTTCCAGTCTTTCTTTGCAACCCCCTTTGTTAATTCATTGAAATATTGTTTGTTCATTATTGGCCATCAACTCTGGGATGCTCATTATGGAGGGCTGCCTAGATTGAGTGCCAACACCCATAAAGACAGCTGTTTAAGAATGTTTCAAGAAGGGTTTTAGAAACCAGGTTAAGAATGATGATGTTCCTGAGTTCTTATTTTTCAGTGACAGTATTGTGTTGACTCATGATTTGAGCATCTATGGTGTCATTTGGGATGATGTTATCAAATGCACTGTATTGTCTTCTCAATGCCTATCTGCTTTTTCTTAATATATATGTATTTTTAATCACCCCTTTGCAGCTTTTTTTTTGCTTGCTCTCAGTTCTTTGTGTCTATTCACAGTGCGTTCTTCTGTGTCTGTATTTTTACTTATTTATTTCCCCCTCCACCCCGCTTTGTGGCTTGCTTGCTGTCTGCTCTGTGTCGATTTGCTGCATGCTCTTCTGTGTTTTTTTGCTTGTCTCCCTTTTTGTTATGTCACTTTGCTGACTTGGCGCCCCATGGTGCTTGCAGGCCTGGATACCTTCTGCAGTGCTTGCGGGCTCGTGGCATTCCATGGCACCTGGGCCAGTAGCTCTCTGCAGCATGTGGCTGAGCCTGCCTTTACAAAGAGGCCCTGGGTTCATGCCGTATGGTAGACAGGAGCCCAACTGATTGAGCCACAGCCACTTCCTGCCTGTCTGCTTTTGGTGACTTGCTGAGCTGTGTCCTCAGCCCTCTTAGGATTGACCATGTTATCCTATGTATTGCCACACAACTCAGAATTTTGAGCTGCTCATTTGCATGTGGGAATACTGTGTGCTTTGGGTACTAATAACTATGCCAAAGTCTGTAATATTCTGGACAGCTAACTTCCCTAGGCCATGTGACTATGGAGGCTACTTTATAATGATGGGCAGTTTTGTTCTCTTTGTAGGCCCAGGTAATTTGGGTGTAGGTACATACACATGTGCTAGAACTCTCTTGCATGGTTTCTAGCAAGCATATGGTTGTGTGGTAAGTTCATGTCTGTAGGTCACAGTATTATGACACATGGCTGAGTTCACATTTATGACCTTCCCTTTAGCAGTGCAAGAGTGAGTTCACATCTGCACCTCACTTTTACATCTTTTTGCCATCATAGAAAGCAAACCCCAGATCCAGCTGTGGTGAGGACAGAACAAGGTCATATACATAGAGCATGCTGTGGTGATGGGTTGTATTTGAGAAAACTGTCCCTGGTAATTGTCCAGTGTAAATGGCACCTAACATCTAGGGAGCTGCTTATGGTCACCCCTTTTGCTCAGAGACAAACTAAAAATTACACCACAGAAACTAAAACTAGAGTACCTGCAAACCCCCTTGCATGCAAAACTTGCACAACTTAGAGAGATCACAGCCATTACCACAGAATGTAGTAACAAGGGCACATTTCCTCTATGGAAACCCTTCATCATACCCCTAATCCTCATCTCACCATGATGCTGTGATTAGCCTGAGTCTCTAGTTTGAAGCCCGAGTCTCTTATATTTGTTTTCTCATCAGACATTGGATGAGCCCAGAACACCTACTTTTTCACTTGCTCTGGAGTTCCCCTGCAATTGTAGAAAAGAAAACTATGAGGATACTATGATGTTGAATAGGGTCTGTTCAGATGGTGATTTTATAAAAACATATAGGAAGCACTAGTAAAGTCAAAGCCCCCATGAATAAGCCTGGCAACTAACTTTGGGAGTCAACCTTTTCCTGCAGTATGTGTTTCTCAAATCCATTTTGATGGCAATTAGCTAAGTCCTAATCTGATCAGGAATAATGGTGCTCAAGCATAAATCCACTACCATATGGTTTATGAAACAACACTGCCATTTTAACACTTCCATCATCTGAGATCTTTTGGTAGGCATCTCCCAACTATCCTTCCCCTAAAGAGTGGTTAATTGTGGGGAGCCACCCGCTGTGAAATCTATTTACAGCCTCCAACAACATGAGCGGATTTCACAACTACCTCAGCCCTGCCCCGCCATTTCCTTCTTCTTCTTCCTCCTTGTTTCTTTGTTCTCCCCTTCCCGCCACAACTCTGGTAACCACAGCAGTATGCATGCACAAGGCATGAAATTCTGCAGACCCAGCATGAACTTTCAGCCAATTCCCTCCTTGGACACCTGCCACCCACAAGACCAGCCTATCACCCATGGACACTTTCCCTTCCCTCAGTATACATTCCCATGTTCTACCCCCAATAAATGAGGCTTGATCAGAATCCTGTCTTGCCTCCATTCTTCTCATCCCCTGCCCCCACTTCTTCCCACAGGCCCCTGGAATCCACCCCCGCCGGATTGGGCAAGCGGCGCCCTACGTGGGTGGGGCCAGGAATGAAGTACTCTTGATACACCAACACAACGGAAAACCTGGCCAGGTGATCTACGCGAACTCGGAAGACCTGAGAATTCTTGGGCGGAAGACCTGAGCAATCAGCTTGGACAGAAGACCTAAGCCATCAGCTTTGGCAGAAGACCTGAGCAATCAGCTTGGGTAGAAGACCTAAGCCATTGGCTTGGGCAGAAGACCTGAGCTATCAGCTTGGGCAGAAGAGACCTTCAGAAGACTGCCTATCTTCTGAAGGCTTGGTAAGTGATCGGCGAGGATGGGGCAGGCATCCTCTAATAATTGTTCCCTTTTCCTGTCTGGCCTGCAGGCCCCACTTAGGACAAGAGGAGTAAAGGTTAATGTTAAAGAACTCTCTAAATTCTTTGCGTTCCTAAAAGAAGTTTATCCCTGGTTTCCACAGGAAGGGAGCATTTACAACTCATAAAGGAGCTACAGCAGCTAAAAGGATTACAACACCATAAATGCAGAAAGGCAGTTAACCACAATCCTTTTATCAATGTCCCACCCACCTGCGCCTGCTTAGAAAGGCCACCCAGGCATGCATCCCCTGCAGTGAAACCTCCCCCTTTTTTTTTTGCATATCCGGGTCACCAAAAGGCAAACCTAGGGGCAAAACAATGAGGCAGATAATGAGGCAGATGGTGAGGTGAAGATAGTTTGTGTGCATTCCACTTTCCCCTTTAAATCTTTAAAAGAGCTTAAAACTGCCACCTCCACCTATGGGCCCACTGCTCTTTAACAGGCTCAGGAGATTATGAAGGCACTGTACAGCATATGAATTATAACCCTGGCCTGTTCGCCCAAATTCAAACTGCAGCCCTTAGGGCCTGCAAAAGGTTGCTCACAAAAGAATGCCCTGCCTCCTCCCTCACTAATATTAAGCAGGGGCCAGAGAAACCCTTTTCAGATTTTGTAGGCAGATTGTGCATGGCTGCAGAAAGACTGTTTGGTGATACCAATACAGAAACAGACTATGTAAAGCAAATTGCCTTTGAAAATGTGAATGCGGCTTGTCAGGCCGCAGTTAAACCTTATAGAAAGAAGGAGGACTTGTCTGGTTACATCAGGCTTTGTTCTGAAATTGGCCCTGCCTACCAACAAGGCCTTGCTACGGCCACCACTTTAAAAGAGGTTTTACAGCCACAGCAAATAAGAACTTGTTTTAAGTGCGGTGATCCCGGCCATTTCACCCAAGACTGTCCCACCCCCGGTATTAACAAAAAGCCTAGTAGTGCCCCTAAAGTCTGTCCTCATTGCTGCTGCAGCCAGCACTGGGCTAGTGGCTGTTGGTCCCAAATCAACATGCAGGGTCAACCTCTCCCTCCCCATCAGGGAAACGGAACATGAGGCCAGCTACAGGCCCCGAAACCCAAACAAGCTTATGAGGCAATCAACTTTGCTCCAGCGAATGCCAATCCCTTTCACAACTCTTCAAACTCCCTGCTGTCTACATGACAATGTAGCTCTGGGCTAGTTAGGGCTAATATAGTTAAGCCACTGGAAAGAGAGAAAAATGTGGCAAAATTTGTGTTTTGTTTTGTTTCCATGCTAATTCTGATTGGGCTTACTTAACCAAGATAATAAAATTAGTATGAAGTTTTTATCAAGGTCTAAAAGGAATTTTCAGTTTTAAATCAATAGTTTTCTCCAGAACTTCAAGTCTCAGTGTAGTCTTACAGTAATAATCCAAAAATGTGTGTTAATGGTCGGTCTAAACTGCAAAATAAAAACTTAACTATATTTATGCTGCTCAAGTTATTTTAACTGATTGCTGATAACTAATAATGTTTCCAAGCACAAGCTTGCATATTACAGGTGACATGAATTCCAGAAGAAATCTTAAAAGGTACAATCTAAAATGTGATATATAACAGAGGATTTAAAAGCAGCTATACCAAGAAAGTAAGAATTATGAGTCAATTGTAAATAAATTGTATGTTTCTGTTAATGTGTTGTAATTGTTTTGTGTTTGTCTGTTCATTCAATGTCAGTGTATATTATGATACCTCCGGATGGTAAATATAAATTAGTAGAAATTTTTAAAAGAGCTCTATTCAAATGGCCAAAAATTAAATAAGCACTTATATTAATAGTTAAGTTAATTATATTAATACATAAGTTTAAATGTTAATAAGATATCTACAATGATAAAAATTGTAAGCCTTGATTAACAAAATTACTATGCCTTTTCATAGGGGATGGTTCTTGCCTAGATTGAAATGAATGGCTTGTTTTTCTTTGCAGGGTGGTGTGGGGGATGCGAAACTTGAATGAATGTTAAAGAGTTGGGGGTTTGTGGCAATGCTAGCTGAAATTTAATGGGTTTTGCAAGGGGGTGTGTTTTGTCCTAAAGTAGGATGGCTAATTTTTCATAAACTCTTGAAAATTAATTTGCATGTGGCAAGTTGTAGAAGGTATTGTGATAACTTTAAGTAAGGGAATGTGTTCTGTAAAGATAAAATTTGTCTAAAAATGATATAATTATAGTCTATATGGTTATAAATAATTATAAAAGGTCTTATAAAGCATTATTTAAATTAAAGTGTTTAAGTGGCTATTTCCAAAAGGTCATTATTAAACAAACCTGAATTAATAATAATAATAATAATAAGTAATTTTATAACAGGGAAGCTTGGCTGCAGCCAGCCTCCCTTGACAACTTGCTTTTAGGAAACTGTTTCTGATATTGCATGCTACTAAGTATTTAAAGTAAAGTTCATTACTTTAACAAGCTCATTTAGTGTTCACGGTATTATGTTATAAAAAGTTTGCTTGATAACTTTGTATGTAGGCTATATGGAATGTATTTTTACTATTAAGGAAACGGGATAATTTTGTCCTAAGATAAAATGATTGGTTATTAAGAAAGGGTAAAATATGGAGCAAAACCTGAGTGACCACTAAAAGTGCAGAAGGTTCGTGAAAAAGGAAATTTTATAGTTAAAGTTGAATAAGATTTGATGGGTCTATCTATAAAATTTTAAAGGCTTTAGTATCAAGTAGTATGCTGATGCAAAGTTGAAAATTTTTATTCTTTCTCAAGGCCTCTCATCATTAATCTGTTTTGGTAAAAGTTCTTATCCTCAATAATCAGTATACAAAGAAAGTCTGTCTTATCAAAATAGCTTCTTGTGCTTCTTCTGCTTATCATTTCCTCGGTGTTCCAAGAAAGGAAAGTTTTATCTCTTTTAAAGGAACATAATGTTCAAAACTGCTTTCTCAAAACCTAATCCTGAACAGTAGCCTTTTATTCCAAGCTAATTATAAGAGATTTGTTCTTTTACCTTGAAAGAAAAATTAAAGTAATAATTAAGTTCTTTTAATATGTTATAAGTAAATAAAAGGTGTTTTACAGTGTTATAAAATTAACAAGTTTTTTCTTCCCTTAAACCCTCTATTAATTAAAGTCATATGAACAAAAGGTTTCTATAAATGCTTAAAAGTGTATAAAGTTACCAATATTTCAGCATAATATTAAAGAGAAGTACAGTGTGGTTATTCATGGTTTTAATTATAATAAAAGAGTATGTGTCACAGAAACAACCTCTTATCATAGATTAAAGTAACAACACTAGTATGCAGCAATCCCAAACACTGCTAGTTTGTTGCAAAAAGTTAAAGTCCAGCACAGCTATCACTTTGTTTTAAAACTTGCTAAGACTTTCTTTAGTGTCTTCTTACACAAATCAAGCCAGCTGCATTCCTCTATCTATAAAAAACCTAACAATGAACTTTTGCAGTGCTTTTCAGGACTATGTGCATGGCCTAACCATCTTGTACAGTATTTACTGATTGTAATAGTAATAAAAAAGCAGCATACATTACTTCTTGAAAAGAACAGGCTTGGCAGACTCCATTCATGTCTGCTCAGCATACTGAACTTGCTGCCATCATTAAGGTGTTAACAATATTTAAGGAACCTTTGAATGTTGTCTCTAATTCTGAATATGTATGCCTTACTGTTTAGCATATTGGAGCAGCTCATATCTTTGCTACTAATAAGTTATCTCAACTTTTCACTGACTTGCAACAGCTCATCAGGTTAAAACAGCATCCTATTTACATTACTCACATACGCTGTCATACCTCTTTGCCTA
The DNA here is from genome assembly GCF_030445035.2 of Dasypus novemcinctus. NCBI lineage: Eukaryota > Metazoa > Chordata > Mammalia > Cingulata > Dasypodidae > Dasypus > Dasypus novemcinctus. Next base: position 100,924,244 of record NC_080689.1, read on the forward strand.
GTCCTATGACAGCAAATAATGCTCGAGCTGATTTATTAGTAGGGTGTTTACAAGGTGCTCATGCTCTAACTCACATTAATGCTAAAGCTGTGTGAAATAAATATCAAAAGTTAACAAAACTACAGGCACAAAAATTATTCATTCTTGTCCTACTTGTGGACCACTAACAGTGGTGCCTTTTCAAGCTGGAACTAATCCCAGAGGCCTGACTCCTAATCAGTTATGGCAGATGGGTGTTACTCACATACCGTCCTTTAGTAAACTACAATATGTTCATGTTTATATTGACACTTATTCTCATTGTATGTACACTGCTGCTCAAAGTAAGGAACAGTTGCATCATGTTCGTTCACATCTATAGTGTGCTTTTGCTGTAATGGGATGCCCTCTAAAAATTAATAATACACCTTACATTAGTAAATCCTTTGAATCTTTCCTTTTAAAATATGGTATTCAATATGTTGCTAATATTCCTTATAATCCTACAGGTCAAGCCATAGTTGAATGCAACCATCATACCCTAAAAACTATGATTTTAAAACAAAAAGGGGGAAATGTTATTATGACACCAAAAGATTAATTAGCAAAAGCTTTATTTACTTTACATTTTCTTAATGTTTATAATTCATTAACACCTGTGGAATGTCACTCTGGAAAATGTCAAACATCTACAGTAGACACAGGAAATGAAGATCAACCAATATTCTAGAAAGATATTTTAAGCAATGAATGGAAAAAAGGCAGGATTAAAGTAAGGGGGTGAGGCTATGCTCTTATCATTTCAGAAAATGGAGAACAAATTTAGTTATCTCTGAAAAGGATTAAACCCCAGAATGAAGAGATGGAGTCTTCTACAACTTCTGATGATGGTGATCGTAAGTAATAAGGAAGCTGCCAGTAATTACACTTATTAGGCCTTTATACCTAAACCCCCATTACTTAGAGTGTTAACCTGGAAAAATCCATTCTTTCATATATATCTGAATAAAACCCATATATTCCCTAAACCAATTGATAATTGATTGCCAATTAAACCCTATAAAGAAAGACAAAGAATTGATAATCTCATATTACCATTTGATTATCAATCCTTATGCATTAGTAACCATCCTTTCTGTATGTAGGTTAAAAATCAGACCATAATTATCTTCAAAAATAGTAATATTCAGTTTATTGTGACTTTGTTTCCCTCTTACAATTTAATCATAACCAAGAATCCTACTCATGATTGTCGGAAAATTAACTATAACCCAAAAATGCTCTATTCTATAAAAATGAGGCCTTGCATCCTAATAGCCAGTACCCCGCAACTAACATACTATGGAGAAGGCAAACTAAAAATTTTACTATCTGCATCTGTGTCAAAGAGAGCCACCTTCATCCCTATATTGGTAAAAAATTAGCCTCACAGGTTCAGTCACTACAGCTGCCACAGCAGGTGGTGCTCTTGGTCATGGCCTCATCAGCTTGCAATACTTTAAACAAGAACGACAAATGAGCCTAGAATCCAGTGCACAGTCTCTTGACTCTCTGCAGTGGCAACTAACATCCCTCGCCCAAGTAGTCCTTCAAAACTGCAGGGCCCTTAACTTACAGCTGAAAAAGGGGGGAACCTGCCTTTTCCTCCAGGAGGAATGCTGCTACTATATAAATGAATCTGGTATTGTTGAGGAAAATGCTAAGAAATTGTGAGAATTGGGGGAAGGAATACTGCCCTCCCAATCAACCTCTCCTTATCTGCCTGGCTCACCTCCCCCTTCGTAATGTGGCTAGGTCCCCTCCTCAGCCCCCTAATCACTCTCCTTTTAATCTGTGCATTTGCACCTTGCCTCCTTAAATTTCTCCAAGAAAGGATGAAGCAAATTTCTGCCCATGTGATGTATCTTGATGCTGTTCATCAATACCAGCCTATCCAGACCGAAGAACAAACAACCAACCTTTGAAAATGCAAATCTCTTATGTTGCCTCATCACCAACCTGTACCCTAATGGCATTTCCTTGCCTGTCCTCCCTGCCCATGGTCACCACTGCCCCTATTGCAGTTAACCCTTCTTTGTTTAATTAATATCACTGAACAGCTTCAGTAAGGAAAACAGCTTCAGTGAGGAGTTTAGTGGTTCAAATGAGCAGCAGGTGCCCTAGCCAAACAAGACCAGGGTGGGTGTGGCCTCACCCACTAATCTCAGTACATTATGCATGTCATGCATGGTGTAGAGCTCCCTGTTATAGCTTGTTATATTTGCAAGTCATTTATCGCTGAGGCGCTGGTCTGGTTAGCCAACAACGGGCAACTGGGCTGACCCATCAGTCAACCTAAGACAGATGTGGCCTTTTGCTGCCATGATTCCCAATGACAGGTAAGACTGATCACTTAACAGGTGCAGCCCCAACCTAAGACAGGCACAGCCCCCTCAGTACGGGGGCACCTTGCAGCCGCACGTCACCAATGAGCATAAGCCCTGCCCTAACATGAGCCATCACCAGCTGTTCTTCACTTCAGTTCCTAACATATTAAACAGAGAAGGGGGACCTGTGGGGAGCCACCCACTGTGAAATCTATTTACAGCCTCCAACAACATGGGCGGATTTCACAACTACCTCAGCCCTGCCCTGCCATTTCCTTCTTCTTCCTCCTTGTTTCTTTGTTCTCCCCTTCCCGCCACAACTCTGGTAACCACAGCAGCACGCATGCGCAAGGCGCGAAATTCTGCAGACCTGGCACAAATTTTCAGCCAATTCCCTCCTTGGACGCCTGCCACCCACAAGACCAACCTATCACCCATGGACACATTCCCTTCCCTCAGTATATATTCCCATGTTCTACCTCCAATAAACGAGGCTTGATCAGAATCCTGTCTTGTCTCCATTCTTCTCATTCCCTGCCCCCACTTCTTCCCACAGGCCCCTGGAATCCACCCCCACTGGATCAGACAGTTAATATCTGTAGTTCAGGGAAGCAGATGTGGTTCAAGTGATAAGGCTTCCACCTACCATATAGGAGAACCTGGGTTTGATCACTGGGGCCTCCTGGTAAAAAAGAGAAAGTGAGCCTGTATGGTGAGCCAGTGCCTACGTAGTGAGCCAAGTGCCCTCATGGTGAGCTGTGTGCCCATGTGCTGAGCTGATTGTCCATGTGAATGCCCATGTGCTGAGCCAGTGCCCGTAAAGGGATCCAGTGCCCACACAGTAAGCCAAGTGCCCATGTGTTAAGCCAAGTGCCTGTGTGAGTACCTATGCAGTCAGCTAGTGCTCACATGGTGAGCTGAGTGCCTCTGTGGTGAGCCAGTGCCTGCTTAGGTGAGTCACACAGTAAGATGATGATGCAACAAAAGAGACACAAAGGGGAAAGTCAAAGTGAAGGGCAGCAGAGACCAGGAACTGATGTGGCACATGTGAAAGGGTACCTCTGTCCACATCAGAGGTCCCCAGGACTGAGTACTAGTGAATCCTAGAGGAGAAAGATGAGAAGACAAGACAAAAATGCAGAAGGTCATACAGTGAATGGGCACAGACAGTAAGAACAGTAGGATGGAGGTGGGGCTGGGGCTGGGGGAGGAGAAGAAAAAATATAATTATGCTGTAGTCTAATCTTTAAAAATATTTATAATTCATACCATCATATAATAAGTGCTGTACTCAAATTTAAAAAAGGACAAATCTGAGAAAGGAACATTTCTATCTTAGACAAAAACAGATGACTTCACCTCAACATTAGATGGGACCTCCTCAACCACCCTGTCACTAGAAGGCTCCTCTACTAGGTCTTCCATGGGAGCTAGGGGGACACAGAGTAATGATCAGTACACTGGGGTGCAGCTCCTGCATTACTTTGCTTTGCCCAGACAAGAGGCTACAATGTGCAAACAAGGATGGTGGAGCTACCCAGAAACCCTTCATGTAGGAAAGAGAGACAAAGGAAAGAGTGGAATATAATCAGAATCCTTGGCTTTGTAGCTGAAGACAATCTAAGTCAATGTGAAATAGTTCATGTATAAGTGGTACTAAACTATACAGTATGATGATATATATCTAACCTATTCTGAAGTCCAAGGAAATCATCAGTATCACACTGATTTCAAGAAATACTGCTTCAGCCTCACAGCCTTGTTGACTTTTAACATCCCATCCATTCTAGAGGATTTTTAAAAAAATTTCAATGAGATAGCTATGTAATAGAAAATTTGCCAGTTTACCCATTTTTACAGCATGTATAATTTACTTGAATCAATTATATTTACAGTGTTTTGTAACTGTCACCAAACATTCAATTCCAAAACTTTCTCCTTACCTGAAACAGAAACTCTGTAATTATTAGCTATTAAGCCCATTCTACTTTCTGCTAGTCCCTGGTAATAAACTCTAATCTCTTATCTGTTTCTGTGAATTTACTTTTTCTTAGCTTTCAAATAATTGCAATCACCAACTGTTTTACTTTTGTGTCTGCCTTATTCAGTACGTTTTTAAGGGTCATGCATATAGTAGTATGTATCAGAACTTCAATACTTTTTATGGCTCAATTATATTCCATTGTATGGATATGCCACTTTTTAAAAAAAACTCATTCCTCTATATGAGCACACTTAGGTGGTTTCCAGCTTTTGGGTATTGCAAATAATGCTGCAATAAATACTGGTTTCGAGTACCTCTTTCAGCCTCTGTTTTTAATTCTTTAATATATAAACCTAATAGGTAGCTGTCATATAGTAGTTCTAGATTTAGCTTTTTGACTATTCCTATCACCAATATATGGGGACTCCAGTTTACTCATATCCACATCTCTATTTGTTATTTTCTAGTTTTGTTTCTTTCTAAAATATTAGCCACCCTACTTATTAAAAATGGAATCTCCATTTCCTTAAAGACTAACCCTCTTCAACTGCTGCTGGGAATGTGGAATGGTGCAGCCATTTTGGAGGATGATTTGGCAGTGCTCAAAAGGGTTATTATAGAATTGCCATATGATTGTGCAATCCCACCACTGGGTATATAAGCAAAAGAATTGTGACCAGCAACAAATGAATGGATAAGCAAATATGGTTTATACATACAATGGAATATTACTCAGCTGTAGGAAGGAATGGCATGTTGATATATGTGACAACATAGATGAATCTTGACCTTATGTTGAGTGAAGTAAGCCAGTCACTAAAGGCAAATACTTCTTGACCTCACTGATATGACCTAAGTTTATTTAGGAGACTCACAGAGAGTCTGGAAGATAGATTAAAGGAGACAGAAAGGGAGTTGAGTGTGGTTAACCAAGCTCAATATGGGCAGAGCCTATGATAAGGGGTGGTTTGGCAGTGGATGGGGTGATGGTGATGCAGGGATATGAGTGGGTTGATGGAACTGGAATGGAAGGGTGAGCATGGTGGAGGTATTTAATTTGGACTGTATGGAATTGTGGAAGTCTTGGAGGAAGGAACAAGTGTACTTGGGATTTGTTGGTTTGTGTTGGGACTACAAGGATGGGAATGTTTTTTTGGCAAATACAGCAGGTAGGTCACTGGTGCAGTGTACCGGTGCTAGGGGGGCATATAGAAAAGGATGCCCCTGGGGGATGCTTCAAAGGAATATGAATGTGTTCATCTTGTCATAAGGTGTTATATCAGTGGATGGAGACCCACAAACAATGAGAAAATATTAAAATTCCATCCTGGGAATCCTGCTATATACTCAAAGAGAGGGGCAAGAATCTCTAGAGTACATGGGCAGTGCCAAATAAAAGCAGACCAGTATGTCAAAGCCTTATTATTAATGCATAAGACTATGAACCTTATTCTTGGAAAATTGAAACTTAGTGGCTAACATAGGTTCTGAGGGAAGAAGGAGGGAAGAATAGATGGATCATAGGGCATTTTGAGGGCATTGGAACTGTTCTGTGTGATTTTGCAATGATGGATACAGATGACTGTACATTGTGTGAAAACGTATAAAAGTATGATGCAAAGTGTAAACCATAACATAAACCATTGACCATAGTTTGTAGCAGTGCTTCCGTTTTTTTTTTTCAATTGTAACAGATGAACCCTACTCATGTATGATATTGCTAATAGGAATAAATATGAAATGGGAAGGGGTGCAGTAAATGGGAATCACCTATATATTCTTCTATTTTCTTCTCTCTTTTTTTAGGTACCAGGACCAGGGAGTGAAACCCAGACTTTGTAAGTGGGAAGCCAGTAGTCAACCACTGAGCCACATCAGTTCCTTTGAGTTGTTTTTTTGTGTGTGTGTTTGCTTTTTTCATTTTTTGTTTGTCTTTGTTTTTAGGAGGCACTGGGAATCATACTGGGACCTCCCATGTGGAGAGCAGGCATTCAAACATTTAAGCCACATCTGCTCATTCCCTATATTTTTGATGTGACATTTCTGTAACCTAAAGCTTCTTTGAAGATAAAGTGAAAAAAAATAAGATGTTGGGGGAAGATACAGATGAAATTGTAAGTATACATAAAAAATAACAGATATTAAGGTGATGAAAGTCACAATGCAAAAAACTTTTGACTTTCTTTATGGGGAGGTTTTGAACTACACAAAAGTTACAGCTATGGCAGGGGAGGTCTACTGGTGCAGGGTGACAGTGAGGGACAGATGCATGGGGAAGGGTGCACCTCAGGCATGCCTCTAGGGATTATGAATGTGTCCATATGGTCATGGGGTGTTATCTCAGTAGATGGAACCCATACAATAACCAACAAAACTTTCAATTCCCATTCTTGGAGCCCTGCTACATTTTCTAATACAGTGGCAAGAATATCAATACATCATCAGAACCTAGCTAAAATAGGACAGACCAATATGCCAGGCCCTTGATATTAATACTGGTAGTTATGAACTTCATTCTTGTAAAATTGAAACTTAGCCTAGTGATATATACTGCCTAACAGTTACCTTCTGAAAATGTGTATGTTGCTCAAATGTGGCCTCTCTCTAAGCCAAACTCAGCATAGAAGTCTGCTTTCTCCCCAGCATGGGACATTACTCCCAAGGATGGGCCCCCTTGGCACTGAGGGATCGTTACCAATTGCCAACTAGAGATACATTTGTAAAAAGACCTTGACCAAGAGAGGGAATATTAAATACAAATGAGTGTTTATGGCTAGGATACTTCAATATGAGTCAGGAAGTCATTCCAGAGGAAAGTTTAGGCAGGTCACAGGAGGATCTCTGTGGCTGCCACAGTAAATAATACCTCAGGCAGGAGTGTTCCTGAGGGCTCTAAAGACATCTGGACATTCTAGCCAGGGCAGATATCCCCAGGAAATTGGCAACCCATCAGTGGGCCTTACCTTGGAAACTATGGACCATGGTTAGTAGCAGTGCTTCAAGATTTATAAAAAATATCCCACATTAATGAAAGATGTTTTTAATGGGTAAAGTGTGAGGGGGTGGAGGTGGGGTATATGGGAATCCCACCTAATTTTGCTTTAACTTTCATGTAATCTAAAATTTCCTTAAAAGTAAAGGGAAAAAAGACCATGAGTACATATAGGTAAAGCCCTTAGAAAACTGTGGTACAGTGTCAATTTTATATGAATACTCAATTACTCAATCCAAAAGGATGTGCAAAAACTTAACTGTTGTTACTTGAGACACAGAACCTAGAGGGCTAAAGAAAATGGAGGGTAGGTCAATCAGATTTCAATATACAGTCCTGCATACATTTTAAATTTCTTATTAATGCATTATTTTTGCTGCTATTTTGTATGAAAACCCTACTGTCCCAAATTGTGGAATACAACAATTTCAGTAGGTTTTTGTATCACATCTTTAGCAATCCAGACAGGCACACTGATGAGGTCCATTTGTGCTTTCTGGAGTCTGAAGCTTCAATGCAGAGTCATGGCTATAGGTAGGCTGGAAATATCTGGGCTAATTTCACCCATGACTGCTCAGAAGTTATATTTTGCCTAGAAGCCTCTGTGAGCCTTCCACATGTATCTGCTACAGCAGCACCTTACTTCCCAGCACTATATGTGTTTAGTTTCTTAGCACTTCTATAATACATTGCCACAGACTCAGTGGTTTGAGAACACAAACTTAAACCTTCACAATTCTAAGGACAAAAAGTCCAGCATTAATGTGTCCACAGCACCATACTCTGTGTCTCTCTCTGAAGATCCTTGCTAGGAACCATTCCTTGACTCTTCCAGCTTCTGATGGCTCCAGGTGTCCTGGCTCCTGGCAGCATGACTCTAATTTCTTCCTCATCTTCACCTGGCCTGCTTTTCCAGTGTTGGTCCATCTTAACACAGCCTTCTCCTCTCTGTCTCTTCCCTTCTTGTAAGTGCACAAGTTGTATTATATTGCAGTTCACCATGATTCAATAGACCTCATCTTAATCACATTTGCAAACATCTTATTTCCAAAAGTGGTCACACTCACAGGTACCAAGGTTTTCTCAATGTAATTTGGAGGGACACAATTCAACCACTGATGTTCTGTCATGGTAGGTACATGACAATATGCCTTTGTCAAAATGCACAAAGCTGAGGATTAGGAAGAGCGAGCCTCCAAAACACTGTATCAATACTGTCCCTTCAATTGTTCATGCCACAGTGATGAGAGTTATTAACAGGGGAAACTGCTGGCTCTAGACTGGGAGGGTGGCAGGGGAATATGTGGGAATTGTTTGTATTCTCCACAGTTTTTTATGTGAATCTAAAACTTCTCTTAAAAATATATCAGATTTTTAATAATTTCACAGCACTTTTTCAGAAGATAACTCTTCCTACTAATGTTCAGAAATAGACTGACCAAACATTAACTTAAAATACAATCTACCAGTAAATGTGAACCAACTTTAGTTGTAACTACATTTTTAATTATGTGGTTGTGGCACTACTGACTCATTACTAAAAGCAAAATTTCACATGTGAATTAAGAAAACTATCATGGCTTAACCTTTTTAAAGGTTTTTCTCAATATGGAATACTTAGTATCTACAGTCAACATTACTGATGCAATAAAATAATTGCATTTCTACTGTACTGTCTGTGGAATACTTTCTAGGGAATGTTTGAGGACACTCCCTTTTCTTTGGCCAGATGCTGATTTTGAGGTTCCCAACTGAATGGGATTGTCAGATAGTAGATTTTTTGGACTGGGTAGCAAATTTTCTTTTTTCATGCTTGAGACAAGAACTGGGAAAGGCATTCACAACAGAACTCTCAGGTGACATCTTACCAACAAATGAATGTAGGAAATCATTATTAATTTATTTACAGTTCACACTATGATCCCTTATTTACAGTCTACACAGGTGTCCCACTTGAGTAAAAGGTGGGTTTCAAAAAAAGTTGTAGTTTGGGGTTCATTTTAGACACCCAAAAGACAGATGTAGGGTACTTTATATAGATGACACAGCATAGGAAGGCAGCAGAGCACAGTGACCAAAAGCATGGGTGCCAAGGTCTGGTCAACTGTGTTTAAATCTCATTCAGAGGCCACCCAAAACAGGGAACATTATGTAAACTCTTTATGTGTCCAGTTTTCCATGCTGTCTTTTGAAGATTTTAGCCAGACCTGCTTATTAGTTTGTATTATGAGACTAAAAATAAGCAAATGTAAGGAAATCCTTAAGAAAAATGCCCAATATATCATAAAAGCCCCAGAAGAGTTCACTTATTAAATGATGGGAGGAATTTCAAGAAACTTGCTAGTACTTCCCTCCAGAGTGGGTGCCTGATGGTTCCAGGACAAGGGGGATGGACACCGACTTTCAGCCCTCAGTGGGGTGATCCTTTACAGCTCACAGAGAACACGTGCTCTGTTCTGAGATCCCACATCAACCCTGTGTGGTCAACAACACTGCTGAGTGAATGATTCTAGTCAGGAAATGTAGTCAGTGCCCCCACTCAGCAGATTCTGGGGTTACAAGTTACCTCCCAGGAGCTGTGGAGAAAGGCCTGCCAACTACTTTATTACAGGAGAGAGAGTGGTTCAAACCCTCACCCTGCCTTCTGCATAAGTGAGTTCTCTGACCCAAACCATAACTCAGGTTTCCCCTCATAGAGTTCCTCTGAAGGACCAGGGAACAAAACTTGTGAACATCGTGCCCCAAATACTCCCACTGTCAGCTGCCTCATGTGAGCCTTCCTGCGGGCATGTAATCTCTCCTAGTGATCAGGGGTGTGCTTGATTCCCATCCTGCCTCAGAACCCACCTTTTCACAAAGAGCTGCCACATGAGAGCTCTGCAAAGAATGTGCTCTCCTTGCACTCAAGTCTGAACAAGCAGTGGCAGAGGAGAGAGTCCCATCCATAGCTATCCCCACCCAGGACTTTCCTCAGCACCTCTAGCCTCCTTTCTTTGGGCCCCAATTGCTCATGTACTAAGGGATGTCCCTTCTTCTCCCTCCCCCAGGCTGCACTCAGTTACCTGCACCCTCTGCTATTATCCCAGAGAAATCCCACCATGAAATCTGGCAAAATCATATGCCCTTTTAGGTAAAGATAGACAATCCATTAATGAGAAAGGATAGTGAAGGGAATCACTCCATTTAACTTCAAAATTTGTCTTACTTATGCTCTAGCTTCCTAAACCATGGAACCACTAACAAGTCTAATATGTGTTATTATGGTCAACATCTAAAGAAGCTTATTTTGTGATGTAAAACACAATGGAAAAAAATTATTCTATTTTCCCATACTTACTATTGAAGAGCATACAGGGCAGTGAGAAAATCAGTAGGTAACTTCCTAAAATGAAAATTTTGGATAACCCCCAAGGATTAAAGGAAATATGTATATTGGTTTATAAACTGACATTTGGAAACTCAAGTTCTTATAGCTAGGTTTGGAAAACTAGTTATATGAATGGTACTAACATACCCCAAGTATACTGAGTTATATATACACTTAATGATGAATAGAGGTTGAAAAGGGTGTTAAAAACATCTTTAGTACACCTCATCATATGAAATGCATCCTTTCTGGTCCCTACCAATCCAGATTCACTCCATATTCTGCAATAATTATTTTACTACATCTCTGCTGAGTAAAATAACATTAACACAGACATGGTCTTGAGGAAGAGAGTGAATGGTAAAGAACTTTATAAGAAATGCTAAAGTTTTCTAAAGGGAGACTCATTTTGAGACAACCAGCTTGATAGATGGATCTAAAATATAAGGATTAAGAGAAAACTATAAATCACATCTAAAACTCTTTAGGACAAATTGGAGAGGAGAAACTAGAAGAAAAGTGAATCATATTTTGTGGAAAAATTTCCTGCCAATTTTTTGGGGATTGAATTAATCATGTAGGCCAATATGATCATACCTCTTAAGCAGCAATTGAGATTTCCCATCTCTATGTACTGTGGAAACTAAGCTGGGAGCTTTTCCACCTGCTACCAACTCCAAATCTCTCTGGGCATAGAGTGACAGTTAGGACCATGAGCCTTACGTGCATCATGAGATAACCATGGCAACCGGTCATCACAGAATTTTCAAAGGGAATGTATTCTCCATATTGCAAGGTCCAACTGCTGCTGTGTGGCCATTTTACTTGGCCATCAGCATTGAATGGGTGTTTCTATATCTCAACATCCTCTCCAATATTTTTTATTTTCTGTTTCTTAATAACACCATTATAGTGAGTGTGACATGGTATTTCAGTTTGGTTTTGAGTTGCATGTCCATAATAGCTAATGAAGGTAAGGATCTTTTCATGTGCTTTCTGGTCATTTGTGTATACTCTTTGGAGGCACAAGTCTTTTCCCCATATTTAATTGGGTTTTCTTTCATTGTATTGTTGAGTTTTAGGATTTCTTTGTATAGTCCAGGTATTAAACCCTAATTGGATATATAGTTTCCAATTGTTTTCTCCCATGGAATGAGTTGTCTTTTCATTTTCATGATAAAATTATTTTAGGTGAAAAACTTTTTAATTTAGATGAGGTCTTATCAATTTTTCCTTTGTTGCTTGTGCTTTGGGTGTAAAGTCTAAGAAACCATTGCCCAACATGAGGTGCTGAAGATCATTTCCTATGTTTTCTTCTAGAAATCTTATCTTACTAGTTCTTTAGATCTTTATACATTTTCAGTTAATTTTTTGTATATGAGATGAGATCAGGGTCCTCTGTCATTGTTTTATATTTGGATTCCAGTTCTCTTAGCATCATTTATTGAATAAACTATTTTGAGTGGACTTGGCAGCCTTGTCAAAAATCAATTGGCCATAGTTATGAGAGTCTATTTCTGAATAATTTTGAGGGTCCATTCAGTTCAATTGGTCTATGTATCTACTTGTCCCAGGACCATGTTGTTTAGGCCACTGTAGCTTTGTAATATGTTTTAAAGTGAAGAAGTGTGTGTCCTCTGAGTTTGTTTTTCATGATGGTTTTGGCTTTTTGGGACTGTATGTCCTTCCAAATAAATGTGTTGACTTGTCTTTTCCATTTCTACAAAGTTGTTTATTGCAATTTTCATTGGGACTGCATAGCATCGGTAATTCATATATCTTGGTATATTTAACCTTCCAATCCATGAGCAGGGAATATCCTTCTATTCTCTTAAAAATTCTTTTTGTATTCATAATTTTGAAGTTTCCCATGCATAATTCCTTTACATCCTCAGTTAAATTTATTCTGGTAATTGGAAATGGATTTCTTTTTTTCATTTCTTCCTGAAATTATACATAAATACTACTGATTTTCTCATGTTTATCTCAACAAACAGCACTTTGCTGGAATTGTTAGCTTGAATAACTTGGTTGTACAATGTACAGGACTTTCTATATATAAGATCATGTCATTTGCAAGGAGAAAGTTTTACTTCTTTTCCTAATTGGATGTCTTTAATTTCTTTTTCTTGCTTACTTGGCTCTGCCTACAACATCCAGTACAATGTTGAATTACATCGGTGACGTTGGGCATCCTTGTCTCATTCCAGATCTTGGAAAGTTTTCAATCTTTCACCAGTGATATGGTATTTGCAGTGGTGTTTTTCAAGTATGCCCTTTATAATGTTGGTGAAGTTTCCTTTTATTCTTATTTTTCTAAGTGATTTTAGGAAGAAAGGATGCTGGATTTTGTCACATGCCTTTTCTGCATTAATTTAGATGATATTGTTTTTTCCCCCTTCATTTTTGGTTTTTAAACTCTCCAATCTTTGTGATTTCTTTCTGCTTGTGTTGGATTTAGTTTGTGCTGTTGTTTTGTTAGTTCCTCCTGATGTGCAGTTCGGTGTTTGACTTTTGCTCTTTTTTCTTTTGTAGTTTAAGCATTTAGGGCTATAAATTCCCCCCTCAGTACTGCGTTTGCTACATCCTGTAAGTTTTTGTATGTGGTGGTTTTGTTTTCAGTCATCTCAGAATGTTTCCTAATTGCTTTCCTGCTTTCACCATTGAGACAGTCCTTAAAAATGCTGCTTTCTCAAAGCTGTTGGGGGAGAGAATCAATGCCCAAAGGATGTTCATGAGCCACCAGAATGGCCCCAATGCTGACACAATTTCCTGGCTCTACATTTCAAACCCTAACAATTATGTCATTTCCCTCACATGAACCCCCCCCCAAAGGTCTAGATGAAGTTCAGACTTGTAGCCCTCTTCCCACAGCATTTTTACATTATCTGTCACCTACTTTGGTGAGCCTCTCTGACAGTCAAGTGACTTCCCTGAGTGACTGGTGGTCTATTTGGCTCCCCAAGCTGGTGCAGAACCCTGGGCATCCCAGACCAACTGCTACACGGCAGCTCCTCAAATGATTAGCTTCACCTTCCACTGAGCAACCCGGGGTGATCAGTTGATGTTCATCAACAGGGATAGTGACCCACTGCACCAGGGCTTTTTGGTTCAATGGATGAAGTCTGGAAGCCCCCAGCTTTTTCCCTGGCTAAGGTCTTCAATCCTGTCTGAGCAGCCTGGATTGAAAATAGGCGTAGAGTTCACAAGCACTAATTATGTACCTTCTCTGCAAGTGTTCTTCCTCACCAAACCAGGTCCATTCTGGAAGATATGGGTCTGAGACCTTACAGTCCTTATGAATTTTACTGACCATTACTGATACTACATGCCTTTTTCTTTACTGTTTCACAAGCTGAACTCACTACAGATCTGTGACAGTTAGGCTAATGTATCAACTCAGCCATGTAATTGTGCCCAGTTGTTTGGTCAAGCAAACACTGAGCTAACTGTAATACAAGAGCATTTATGAACTTTAGTCACCATTGACTCTACTGCAGTGGTAAATCATGGATAGCTGGTTATAATTACATCAGTCAGGGGCATTGCCATCAGCAGTGAGTGATGCTTAACCCAATCAGTTAAATGCCACCCAACATTAAGAAAGCAAAAACCCAATTAAAAGTTATTAACAACCATGATTGTAACATTCTTACATCAATATCAAAATGTACGTGTTAAGGCTAGGGGAGTACAGAAGAGATATACTAAATGTATGCTATGGACCATATTTAGTGGTAATAGTCTGATGATAAATCTCATAATCTGTAACAAATGAATGTTCCACAATGGTGTGGTTGTTGAAGGCTTGTAGTATGGGAATTCTGCATATCAGCACGATTGTTTTGTAAGTTCACAACTTCTTTTATATATATATATATATATGGGGGAAGTGATTCTGGCATTGAAAGAGAATTGCCCAGCCCATCTTTGTACAGCCAATATGTCCCAGAATTTGTCAAGAACCTTCACTGGACTTTCATTGCAGCCCCTGGTTGCAGCCTGCCTGTGGAACCTGGACTTGTGAATCCCCATGGCTGTGTGAGAGATTCTTATAGAATCACATGCTATTGACATAATTTCTTGTTGATTCTATTTCCCTAGAGAACACTGACTTATACAGCTTTGTACAGGGAGTGGTTTTTTTTTTCCAATTTCTACTCAATTTATTCATTTTTTAAAAAGATATTACATTAAAAATATATATATATGAGGTCCCCATTCGCCCCCACCACCCCCACCCCACCACTCCCCCCTCAGTAACACTCTTCCCCATCATCATGTCACATCCATTGCATCTGGTGAGTACATCTCTGGGCATCGCTGCACCCCATGTCCCGTGTTCCACACCATAGCCCACACTTTCCTATGTTCCATCCGGTGGGCCATGGGAGGACATACAACATCTGGCAATTGTCCCTGGGGTATCACCCAGGACAACTCCAAGTCCCAAGAATGCCTGGGAGTTGTTCTTGAGGAACAGAGTCTTTACATGGGGTGTCTGAGGTGGTTTTGGGAGTTTTGCAATAGTCTCTTTAATTGAACTCAAGGGAACTGACAATTCCCTTTCCAATAACAAAGAGGCTGCTAATGGTTCATGGTGTGAGTTAACAATCGAGATGCACAGATAGCATCACTGGATTCCCCTACTTCCATACTTATAAGAAGCAAGGATCTGGGTGAGAGTGTTTTTAATACCTTAACAGAGTTCTGTGCAGTCAAACTGCGTAATGATGTTGGCTGGCTCCTCCTAGATAGTCTGGATAGTGTTACAAAAGAAAGAGATGAGTTAAAGGCTTCAGATTTGAAACTGAAACCCCACATGGATGATGCAAAAGTTTCTATGTGTGCTCTGAAAGAAAATCTTGTCTCCTGTGCCACAGGCTTGAAATATCTGAGAACCAAACTCAGACTCTCATTGTATGAGTAATGGAGTTACAAAGGAAACTAAAATCCCAATCCTGCAGTATTTCTTCAAACTGAAGACTTTGATTGGAAAAGAGTGGAATTCAGAGAATTGGGATGGAGATATATGGGATGATGATATTGATGGAGACATTGAAACCCTGAATTCTGCTGCGACTTTATCACATAAGCCTGCCATGGCCTGCCCTGTCCAGATCATACCTTGCCAACCTTGTATCATCCAATGTCCAGCCTGCTCCAGGGAGTCTGAAACAACTTCCAGCCCTGAGGTGGGTACCAGCCAAACTGCAGCCTGCCCTGCCCAGCCTATGGCCTGCCCCAAGGAGTCTGGACCTCCTCCCAGCACTGATACATGTACCAGCCAAACTCCAGCATGCACTGCCTAGCCTCCAGTCTGCCCTGAGGAAACTACCTTCCAACCCCTGCCTGAAGAGATTAATCCTGTCTCACCAGAAGAAAATGCAAGAGAATGCCCTGAGGTCAGTAGCTTGCAAGGCATTTCTAATCCTTCTCCTTACCCACCCCCACCACCTCTCTTGTATTTGAGACCTATTACTAGACTAAAATCACAACAAGACCCCAAAGGTGAAATACAAAGTGTGACCCATGAGGAAGTAATGTATACTCAGAAAGAATGGCATAAGTTTTCAACTTATATAGACAGAAATCATGGGAATATGCATGGGAATGGATACTAAGGGTATGGGATAATGGTGGAAGAAATATAAAGTTGGATCAGGCTGAATTTATTGATATGGGCCCACTAAGCAGAAATTCTGGATTCCGTGCTATAGTTGGATGGGTTAGAAAGGGCTTTAACAGTTTGTTTGGGTGGCTGATTGAAGCATGGGCCAAAAGATGGCCTAGCATGTCTGAGGTTGAGATATCCGATTTATGCTTGTACACAGTAGAAGAAGGAATTCAAAGGCTTAGGGAGATTGTAATGCTAGAATGGATTTACCATTTTAGAGCTGCCCACCCACCCCAGAAATGTCCAGAGGACACACCTTTAATCAGGATTGTAAGGAATAATTTTGTAAGACTTACTCCATCTTCCCTGGAGAGCTCTGTGGTTGTTGTTCTCTGTAGTCCAGATATAACTGTAGGGGGGACTCTGATGGAATTAGAATCCTTAAACATTATGGGGATGATTGGATGTCAGTCTGGTAAAAGTCAAATAGCAGATAATCTCAAAGTCAAGGTGGGCATGGCTACCACCATGAAAGGCAGATTCAAAAAAGCACTCAAAATAGTCTGAGTTGCATAGAGTTATGGTATTGGATAATACATAATGGGGGAGCTAGCAGTGAAATAAGCAGTCTACTAATTTTCTTCACAATCTTTATAAACAGAAGTGTTCTAGGTTGAGTGAATAAAACCCTAACTCAAATTACAGATGCAGAGAATCACAGCACCTTAATCAATTCCCAGACTTTAGATGGTTTACAGACCCAGAGCCCCTTGAATGAGGAGAAGGCCAAGTCTCCTTGGGGGAAGGATCCCATTAAACTGCCCAAACTTTATACTGTTAATCTTCCTCCCACTTTTCCCCAAGGAGACCTACTTTTACCAGAGTAACTGCATTGGGGAAAAGGGAATGATCAGATATTTCTGTAATTATTAGATACTGGCTCAGAAGTGACATTAATTCCAGGAAACCCAAAATATCACTATGGTCCACAAGTCAGAGTAGGGGCTTATGGAAGTTGGATGATTAATGGAGCTCAGGTCTGTCCCACAGTTGGTCCAGTAGGTCCCTGGACTCATTCTGTGGTTATTTCCCCAGTTGTGGGATGCATAATTGGAATAGACATACTCAGTAAGTGACTAGATAAATCCCCACATTGGATCCCTGACTTGTGGAGTGAGGGCCATTATGGTTGGAAAGGCCAAGTGGAAGCCACTAGAACTGCCCCTACCTAGCAAAATAGTGAATCAAAAGCAATGCTGGATTCCCGGATGGATTACAAAAAGTAGTGCCACCATCAAAGATTTGAAGGATGCAGGGGTGGTGATTCCCACCACAACCTCATTCAACTGTCCTATTTGGCCTGTGCATAAAACAGATGGATCTTGGAGGATGGCAGTAGATTATAGTGAACTTAACCTGATGGTGACCTCAATTGCACCTGCTGTTCCAGATGTGTTACCATTGCTTGTGCAAATCACATCCCCTGGTACCTGGTATGCAGCTGTTGATTTAGCCAATGTGTTTTTTCTCAATTGCTATTAGTAAGAACCACCAGAAACAGTTTGCTTTCAGCTGGCAAGGCCAGCAGTATACCTTCACTGTCCTGTCTCATGAGTTTTTGAACTCTATAGCTCTATGTCATAGTATTGTCTGCAGGGATATCGATCATCTCTCCCTCCCTCAGGGCATCACACTGGTCCATTAGATTGATGATATCATGTTGATAGGACCTAGTAAGCAAGAAGTAGCAAAGGCTCTAGACTTATTAGTAAGGCATTTGCCTAAGAGAGAATGGGAGATAAATCCAATTAAAATACAAGGTCCTTCCACCTCAGTGAAATTTCTAGGTGTCCAGTGGTGTGGGGCATGTTGAGCTATCCCTTCTAAAGTGAAGGATAAGCTGTTGCATCTGACCCCTCCAATGACCAAAAAGAGGCACAATGCTTAGTTGGTTTCTTTGGATTTTGCATACAACACATTCCTCACTGGGTGTGCTACTCCAGCCCATTTACCCAGTGACCAGAAAAGCTGCTAGTTTTGATTGGGTACCAGAACAAGAAGAGGTTATACTTCAGGTTCAGGCTGCTGTGCAAGCTGCACTCTCACTTGGACCATATATGATCCAGCAGATCCAATGGTGCTGGAAGTTTCAGTGGCAAATAAAGATGCTACCTGGAGCCTTTGTCAGGCCCCTACAGGAGGATCACAATGCAGACTCTTAGGATTTTGGAGCAAAGCCCTGCCATCCTCTGCAGATAACTACTCCCCTTTTGAGAAACAGGTTTTGGCCTGCTACTGAGCTATAGTGGAGACTGAATTCTTAACCATGGGACATCAAGTTACCATGAGACTTGAGTTTCTTATCATGAGCTGGGTATTGTCTGACCCACCAAACCATAAAGTTGGGAGTGCACAGTAGCACTGCATAATAAAGTGGAAGTGGTATATATGAGATAGGACTCGAGCTGGTCCTGAAGTAAGTTACATGAGGAAGTAAACCAAATACCCATGGTCACCACCCCTGCCTTGTTACCTTTTCTTTCCCAGCCCACTGTTTTGGCCTCTAGGGGAGTCCTTACAATCAGTTGATTGAGGAAGAGAAAACTTGGGCCTGGTTTATAGATGGTTCTGCACAACATGCTGGTAGCACCCAAAAGTGGGCAGCTACAACACTGCAGCCCCTTTCTGGGACATCCCTGAAGGACAGTGGTGAGGGAAAATCCTCCCAGTGGGAAGAACTTGGAGTAGTGCACCTGGTTGTTCATTTTGCTTGGAAGAAGAAATGGCCAGAGGTGCATTTGTTCACTGATTCATGGGCTGTTGCCAATGGTTTAGCTGGATGGTCAGGTACTTGGAAGGAACATGATTGGAAAATTGGTGACAAAGAGGTCCGGGGAAGAGGCATGTGGATAGGCCTTTTTGAGTGGGCAAAAGACATGAAAATATTTGTGTCCCACATGAATGTTCACCAGGGGGTGACTTCAGCAGAGGAAGATTTTAATCAAGTGACTAAGATGACCTGCTCTGTGACTAATGCTGTCTCTTTCCCCAGCCACTCCTGTCATTGCCCAGTGGGCCCATGAACAAAGTGGCCATGAGGTAGGGATGGAGGTTATGCATGGGCTCAGCAATATAGACTTCCCCTTACCAAGGTTGACTTGGCTATAGCCACTGCTGATTGCACAACCTGCCAGCAACAGAGACCCACACTCAGCCCCTGAAATGGCACCATTTCCTCAAGGTGACCAGCCTTCTACCTGGTTGCAGGATGACCTCATTGGACCACTCCACCATGGAAGGGGCAGTGATTTGTTTTAACTGGAATAAGACACATACTCTGGATATGGGTTTGCATTTCCTGCATGCAATGCTTCTTCTAAAACTACTATCTGTGGACCAACCAAATGCCTTATATACCTCCATGGCATTCTACACAGCATTGTTTCTGATCAGGGAACCTATTTAACAGCAAATGATGTGTGGGAATGGGCACATGCCCATGGAATTCACTGGTCTTACCATGTTCCCCATCACCCTGAAACAGCTAGATTGATAGAATGGTGGAATGGCCTTTTGAAGACTCAAATACAGTGCCAACCAGGTGGCAATACCTTGCAAGGCTGAGGCAGTGTTCTCCAGGAGGCTGTGTATGCTTTAAATCAGTGTCCACTCTATGGCACTGTTTCTCCCATAACCAGGATCCATGGATCCAGGAATCAAGGGGTGGAAGGGGGAGTGGCACCACTGACTATTACCCCTAGTGACCCACCAGGAAAATTTTTGCTTCCTGTCCCTGCAACCTCAAACTCTGCTGGCCTACAGGTTTTAGTCACAAAAGAAGGAGTGCTGTCACCAGGGAACACAACAATGATTCCAGTGAAATGGAAGTTAAAACTGCTACCAGATCTCTTACCTCTGAATCAACAGTCAAATAAGGGAATCACTGAACTGGCTGGGGTGATTGATCCTGACTGTCAAGGGGAACTACTACTGCATCTACATAATAGGAGTACAGAAGAGTTTGCCTGGAATACACGAGATCCTGTAGGGCATCTCCTAGTACTGCCATGTCCTATGATTAATGTCAATGGAAATTTGCAACAACCCAATCCAAGCAGGACTAACAATGGCCCATATTCTTCAGGAATGAAAGTTTCAGTCACCCCACCAGGCAAAGAACCATGGCCAGCTGAGATGCTTTCTGATGGTTTGGAAACATGGAATGGGTAGTGGAAGAAGTGATAAATATGAACTTTGTCATGTGACCAGTTAGAAAAGTGAATGGTCATGAATCTTTCTTCCTTGTTTCATTATTATGATGATTTTATATGTACACAAAACAAATTTCTTTGTCTTCTTCCCCAAACTTTTGCCTTATCATATAACAAGTTTTATCAATTTAATGTCATAATATTTGAGGATATCAAGTTTGAGAGTGAATATTACTCAAGAACTTGCACCCTATTCTATATGGAATTAATATGTTTCCAGTTGTACGCAAGAGAGTTGAACATTGTTAGGCAGAAATACAGATATATGCATGTCTGTTACTGTTTTTGCTTAGAGACTAAGTATGGTTTAAGGTAATGTGTATGGTTACCAGGTTGACAAGGGGTAGACTGTGATGGTTAGGCTATTGTGTCAACCAGACCATGTAATTGTGCCCAGTTGTTTGGTCAATCAAGCACTGGACTAACTGTAATACAAGGGTATTTATGGACTTCAGTCACCATTAACTTTATTTTAGTGGTAAATCATAGATAGCTGGTTATAATTGCATCAATCAGGGAGATTGCAATCAGCAATGAGTGACACTTAACCCAATCACTTGAATCCCTTAAAAAGGGAAGTAATTCCAGCATTGAGAGGATTCCCCAGCTCATCTTCAACAGCCAACATCTCCCAGAACTTGTCATAAACCTTCATTGGACTTTCATTGCAGCCCCTGGTTGCAGCCTGTCTGTGGAACCTGGACTTGTGCATCACCATAGTTGTGTGAGAGACTCTTATAGAATCACATACTATTGACACATGTCTCTTGCTGATTGTTTCCCTAGAGAACCCTAATACAAGATCCAATGATTTATGGTTCACAGAAGAGCAGACACTGTGGATTATTTGTTCTTTCAGAGGCTTCAACAACCTTTTGAGAACCCATCCTGCTTCCAACCCAATCCCAAATCCCCCAAGGAAAACAACCAGCCCTGTTCTGTGAGATGAGCTACAACCTTCCCTATGTGTCCCAATAAGACATTTGAGAGAATTGCATCCCTCTGTTAAGGAGGGTAATTACACGCCTACATCATCAGAGAGTCCCACAAATTCTTACATATCTAGGTCAACTGAAGCTCAACCAGAGATCACTCCATGTGATATGATTTAGTCTATCACAATCTCACAGGAGAGATATGCTTCACTACATGAGTTTTCACAAGGCTTTGCCCTGTTTTAGCAGAGATGACAGAAGCAGGGAGATAGAGTGAGTGCAAAGCTGAATAGAAGAAACAAATCAATGGCCCAGTGTATAAAGTGTGGCCCAAAAGTGACCAGTTCCATTCATGTATCTCACCACAGCCATGGGATTCTAGTGAAACAAACAATCCTGTGTTGTATCTCATCACATTTGCTTAATGTGCATACAGGAAACAGCTACTTATATGTAAATGCAAGAATCTCAACAATATCTGTGGATGGGGGTTAAAATGGGTATATTGATGTGAATTCCTGAAGTTGACCATATAAATAAAGACAGGATTAAACAGTAGACAGAAGGAAGGAACTGAAAGGCTTGGTGGCACTGCAGTCAGTATGGACTCAGTCTTCTTTCACCCCTCCCCCCCGCCCAGTGCATTGATGCTCAGGAATGTGCTTCCATCTTCAAGTCTAGAGCCACATAAGTGGTCTATTTAGCTAGCTGGGCATGGCAGCCACCTCCGAGCCTCCCCTTGCCTGTGTGGCAGTCAAATGTCTTCACTTCACTCTGTCTATAACTATCAGATTTGGGTGAGCAATTCCTTGACTTCCTTTTATTCCTGTGGACAAATCTAAGCCATCTTCTCTTAGAAGCTTCCTCTGGCCACCTGTGAGGCTGGGTTGATGGTCTTCTGGCCATCCAGCTCATGTTCTCTGAGGACCTCTGGTGCAGCAGGGAGGGGTGTGGATCTGGACTCCTGCCCTCCAGGGAAACCTCCAGTATTGCTGTATGGGCTCATGAAAATGGCATTTTGTTTGGCACATGAAGTCATGGGAGAGGTCTGTGAGTTCTGGATGGAGCTGCTTTCTGAGCAGTTGGAACAGAGGTTTCTCTTTAGAGGTCAAGGTCTTCCAGGAAGGAGAAGAGACCCTCACTGACACCTGGAGCATAAATGTGAACTTTGTGCTCCAGAGCCGAAGAGGCGCATCTAAGACTGTGCAGAGCTGGTGGCAGGGGCAAAGCTTGCCCAGGCAAGTGCCCATAAAGAGCAGATACATAGGGTGGGTCTCTGAATATCTTACCATGGTCCAGAAAAACTCTATTAAAGGCAGATTCCACCCTGATTGACTTGTGCCTGGGGTGCAATGGAGGAAAGAACATGCACAAACACAGGCAGGATGTTGGTGTGTCAAAGCCTGTGGTCCAGCCCCCAGGATACTCCTGCATTACTGGACTCTGTTGTTTGAAAATCATGTTTGGTATGATTGAGAAAGGACTTAATGGTAGATATACCCAACCTTCTGCTCCAGCATCAGCACTGCCATCATCTATGTAAGGCAGGAGTCCCCTGAACTTGCAGGGCAGAATCAGGTGGGTCATTGGTCTTAGACTCTTGGAAGCCTACTATAGGAGGAGCTGTGGGGTCAGCACCAGGAAATCTTGCATTTTCTCCAGGGTGACTGACAACCCATGCACAGCTGAAAAGTAGTGGCCACCCAGATCCTGCTGTAGTATGGTCAACCTTGGTAGGGAGGATGACTGGAAAAGACCGACTTCCCTTCTGACCCAGCAATCCTACTCCTAGGTATTCAGCCAAGAGAAATGAATACTGTTGCTCACTCCACAAGTTGTATGCCAATGTTTTAGGTGCTTTATATGTGTCTCTTAGATAAAGGACTATTTAGGTCACACAATTTTTCTAGAGTTTTTTGCAATTGCTTTTTTCTCTCTATTTTTTAAAATTTACATTAAAAAATATAAGCAGTCCACAAATATCCCCCACCCCCCTCACCCACTCCTCCCACATGAACAGCCTTTTTCAGCATCATGGGACATTCATTGCATTTGATGAATACATTTTGGAGCACTGCTGCACCACATGGATAATGGTTTACATTGTAGTTTACACTCTCCCCTAGTCCACCCAGTGGGCCATGGCAGGACATACAATGTCAAGCATCTGTCCCTGCAGTACTACCCAGGACAACTCCAAGTCCTGAAAATGCCCCCACATATCTCCTCTTCCCTCTCCCTACCCTCAGCAGCTACCATGGCCACTTTCTCCACCTCAATGCTACAATTTCTTCCATTACTAATCACAATAGTTTCATAGTACATTATCAGCAAGTCTACTCTTGTCCATACTCTATTCCTCCATTCTGTAGACCCTGGGATGGTTGTGTCCACTCCACTTCTATATTGAGAGGTGGCTTAGATTCCACATAGATGATGGATGCAATTCTCCTGCTTGCAGTTGTAGGCACTCTTGGTTCCCTGGTGTGGTGGTTAACCTTCTTCACCTCCCTGTTAGGTGGCTGGGTTAAGTCCAATAAACCAGAGGGTAGGAGTTGCGAGTCTGCTGAGGCTCAGGACCTGGCTGTCACATGGACAGTCCAGAAATTCAGGTCTCCTGAGTACACACCAACACTAGTGCCAACCACAGATCTGGTGAAAGTAACAGAAGAGGCATGTGTAGAAAGGTCACATCTGAGTCCAACTCCATCACACTCAGGAACACAAACTCCAAAGTTGGGTCAACTGACATGGCACTGAACTGATTGCTCTGAGAATAACATATGTATACCAATCTAGTCAAATGTATTAGAGTTAACATAGCAATTCAACTGACAGCCTTTGAAGCACTTGGATCATTTCAACCCCACTTCTTATAGTGGTCACCTACATTCCCTCTACATGGAGGGTGTCCTCCCACCCAGAGTAGAGTCTAACTTTTACAAAAATGTTGTACCTTTTAAAATATATGAAACAATTTTAAAGTTTAAAAATAGGTTATTTCCTTTACCCATTTCTGGACTATATCTTTTATTCCTGAAGCTTCCTTCTTGTATCATTTCTATTCAGCCTGAAGCAGTTCCTTTCACATCCTTATAGAGGAAGGACTCTAGTGAAGAAGTCTGTTTTTCAGTCTGTCCTTTCTTAATTTTCCCTTCAAAGTGTAAGCAACATTTGCAGCCTAAACTCTTTTTGGTAAATAACAATTCCTTCCTTTCAGCACTTTAAAGTTAAACTCCCTTATGGCATGTATGTTTTCTGATGGGAAATACAGTCCTTCAAAATAATATTTTCCTACATGTAATGTTCATTTCTCTATGCCTCTTTTCAAGATGTTTCATTTCCTGTGCCTCTTGTCAAGATTTTTCAAGATTGACTTCATTTCTTCAATTGTTTGACTGGATTTTCTCCAGGTGACATTTTCTGAGATCTTTGGGATCTGTATTTGCAAGTTGGGTGGTGTTCAGTCACTTTTAGCATATTTATTTCACGTCACATTCCTTCTATCTCCTTCCATCTTTGGAATGAATATTAAAACTTTAAGTGTCCTACAGTTCTTTTGGACTGTTAATTTTGTATCCTCTTTCTGTGTATATACTGAGCTTAAATGATTTCTACTCATCTAGCTTCCAGCATGACAGTATTTTCCTCTGATGCCAGCATTTCATTAAGCCCACCAGTAATTTTTTTGTATTTGATAATTTAGTCTGAGCTCTGAAATATTCATTTACATCTTTTAATTCCTTCTGTTTATCTACTGAGAACTCTTTTCTTTCCGTTCATTCTAAGGATTTGGTTTCTCATTGAGCAACATATAGTAGGTATTTTGATTACCCTTTCTGTGGTTACTTAAGGACTGTTTCTGTTTATAAGTATTTACCCTTGAAAAGAGAGCAAATGTATCTAGTTCTGTTGTAAGACATTACCCTGGAGAAGAGAACAGATTTACCTGGTTCACTGCATGTTATGTAGTATAATTTTGGGTAATATTCTGATTAGCATGCTTATTGTATTTTGATACTTTTTCAAAGTTGTTTTTATTAATGTGAGACAATTAAAGATTCCATGTGAATTTGAGGATTAAGTTTTCCATTTCTGTAAAAGTAAAGTAGGAATTTGATAAATATGTCATTGAATCTGTAGCTCACTTTGGGTAGTATTGACACATTAACAATACTTTGACTTATGAGACATGACCAATGGATGTCCTGCCTTTGGTTTCAGTCTTCAATTGTGTTCAGCAGTCTTTTTTCTAGTTTAGTGTACAGTGTTGCACCTATTTCATTAAATTTATACTTAGGACTTTTTCTTTTAGATGTCAATTGAGTAGAATCTTTTCATTTTCATTTCAGATAATTCTTTGCTGGAGTGTCAAAATGTAACTAATTTTTGGATTTTTGTTTTATACTCTGCAAATTTACTGAATTCATTTAGAAGATCCTTTTTTTTAAGTTTTCTTTTGGATTTTGTATATAAAGGATCATGTAATCTTTGTAAAGAGATAGCTTTACTTCTTCCTTTACAATTTGTATGCCTTTTATATTCTCTTGCCTGATTGCTCTGGACAGAACTTCCTGTACAATAATGAGTAGCAATGATGAAATTGATATACCTTAACCTGTTCCTGGCCTTGGGTTGTGGATTTTCAGAATTTCACCATTGACTATAATTTTAGCTGTGAGTTATTGTACATGATCTTTCATCACATTGAGGAAGTTAATATCTCAAACTATTTTCCAGAGTGTTTTTTTACATAAAAGGATATTGGATTTTGGAAATAACTTTTCTTTGTTCATTGAAATGTTCATGCAGTATTTCCTTACATGAGAAGTAAGGATTATAACATTGAATGATATTGTGTTGAACCCCTCTTTTGTTCCTGGGATAAATCACCCTTGATCAAGGGATAATTCTTTTATTTTTTGTATAGTTTTTATTTTTTTTAAAAAAAAGATACTTAGATTATATGAATGTTACATAAACAATATAGGGAATTCCCATATGCCCTGCTCCCTACCCTCCCATACTTTCCCACATTAACAACATCCTTCATTACTGTGATACATTTGTTACAATTGATGAACACATTTTGGAGCACTGGACCACTAAGCCTGGATTATTGTTTACACTATAGTTCACATTCTCTCCACATACATACATACATACATTTATTTATTATTTATTTACTTATTTATTTATTTATTTATTTCTCTCTCCTTCCCCTCCACCCCAGTTGTCCACTCTCTGTGTCTATTTGCTGCATCATCCTGTTGTGTCATTTCTCCATGTGGGTGGTGCCATTCTTAGGCAGGCTGCACTTTCTTTGGCACTGGGTGTCTGTCCTTGCAGGGTGCACTCCTTGTGTGTGGGGCTCCCCTGCATGGGGGACAACCATGCATGGCATGGCACTCCCTGCACACATCAGCACTGCACATGGGCCAGCTCCACATGGGTCAAGGAGGCCCAGGGTTTGAACCGTGGACCTCCCATGTGGTAGATGGATGCCCTAACCACTGGGCCATGTCCGCCACCTCTCTCCACATTTTTGTAAGTTATCACAAGATATATAATAGCCTATATCTGTCATTATAATGTCATTCAGGACAATTCCCACATCCTGAAAATGCCCCCAAAGTAGACCTGTTTTTCCCTCTCCTTCCTCTCAGAACCTCCAGTGACCACTGCCTCCACATCAGTGATAAAAGTTCTTCCATTGCCAGGATCATAATGAGTCTGTAGTAGAATAACAATAAGTCTACTCTCATCCATTGTTCATTCCCTGAACTGGAGGTTTCTAGGATAGTGATGCCCACTTAACCTCTGAGAGCGGGCTTAGATCCCATGGGGCAGATGGATGGGACTATCTTGCTTCCATTTGAAGACTCTCTCTGTTCCTTGACATGCTTGTTGTCCATCATCATCTCCTTGTTGTCCTGGGTGAGTCCAATGAACTGGAGAGTAGGTGTTGCAAATCTGTTGAGAGTCAGGGCCAAAAGCTACATGGACAGACTAAAGATTTAAGTCTCTTGGACATACACCTCTTAACTCTGGTACTAAAAATAGGTTCAGATATAAGGGACAGAAAAGCCTCATGTAAGGAAAATGCAACTGAGTCCAGCTCTGACACACTGGGATTTCCAGACTGGCCACCTTAAAATATTCAAAGATCCAGTTTTTTGCACATGCACTGAAACAAGAAAAAATACTACACACACAAGGTAAAAGACAGTTAATAGAAACTATCCCCCATTAAGCTCAGATTTTTAAAAATTTATTGAAGTATATCACTCATGTAAACATACATAAACAATAAACAAATATTAATAGTTGTGAACTTACAACACATATATAACATCATACAGGACTCTTGTACCTCACCATACCACCAATACCATGCATTGTTGTTAGAATTTTTAACTAATGACTAGAGAGCATTGTCAAAGTATTATTACTAACTGGAGTATTTTCCCCAACCCACCCTATTATTATTATCTTTATATCATTTATATATGAACATACAAAACCGTAAGTTGGGAACTTACATAGCAAACGTGCATAATATAATACAGGGGTCCATTCATCAATCCTTCACCAACACCTTGCATTGTTGTGAGATATTTGTTACAAATTATGAAAGAATATTGTCAAAATCTTCCTAATTACAGTCCTTATCTTCTATTTCATGTATGTTTTCCCAATCCATGCTATTATTTTTTAAATATATTTTTATGACAGAAGTTGTAAATTTATAAAACAATTGTGCACACATGCAGAATTCCCAAACAATACCCCCTGTCAACACACCACACTGTGGTGGGACATTTATTACAAATAATATATCATCTGATTGTTACCACATCCATAGTGTACATTTAGCACACATTTTCCATACTGCCCCATTATCAGTACTGTACATTCTTTGGCATAAATGAAAGAATATTGTATTATTACTGATATCCACAGTCTATAGGTCACTCCGGTTGTATCTTTCCCATGCTTCTCCACATTCCCACGACCCTGCAATAAGTACATTTACTCTAGCTAACAAAGGACAATCTTGCATCTATACCATCAACCATAATTCTCATGCATCTCTTGGTTTACTGTGCTATTCAGTTCCCAGAATATTCTCTAGCATTCTGTTCATTGGCATTTACATACCTAGACTTCTACCATTTTCAGCCATATCCCCATTTATAAACTAGCTGTTACTATGTGTTTCCATCCACTCTATGCATTTCCACACATTTACATTAAAGCTTTTAAAACTACATACATTGAACATCAGTAGTCCATCTCAGTCCTTCTCTTATCTCCTTTAAGAATCTGCCACCTAACACCAGGTCTTGAAGCCATTTTCCTACAATTTCTTCTAGAAGCTGTATTGTTCTTGTTTTATTTATTTATTTATTTTTTAATCCATTTTGAGTTAATTTTTGGATAAGGTGTGAAATAGGGGTACTTTTTCCTTTTTTTTGGCTTTGGATATCCAGTTCTTTCAACACCATTTGTTGAATGGACTATTCTGTCTGAGTCGTGTGGGTTTGACAGGCTAGTCAAAAATCACTTGACCATACATGTGAGGGCCTGTTTCTGAACCATCAGATTGGTTCCACTGTCTTTTGCCAGTACCATGCTGTATTTACCATGATTGCTAAGTAATACAATTTAAACTCTAGAGAGGAAAGTTCATTTTTCCTTTTTAAGATGTTTCTGGCTATTGAGGACCACTTACCCTTCCAAATATTAGATAGTCATGTTTTCAAAAAAATTTTTATCCCCGACCTTGTGGCTTTTTTGATGTGCTGTCTGCTTTCTGTGTCCATTCACTGTGTTCCTTCTATGTGTGTACTTATTTATTTATTTCCCCTCCCCTCTTGCAGCTTGCTTGCTGTCTGCTCTCTGTGTCCATTTGCTGTGCTCTCTTTTGTGTTTTTTTTTCACTTGTCTCCCTTTTTTTGTTGCATCACCTTGTTGAGTTGCCTCTCAACAGTGCTGCGGGCTGGGTGGCGGGTGAGCCTGCCTTTCACAAAGAGACCCTGGGACATGAACCCAGGACCTCCAATATGGTAGATGGGAGCCCAACTGATTGAGCCATAGCCACGTCCCTGTGTATTCAATTTTAAAAATGTTGGTGGAATTTTTATCAGAATTGCATTGAATCTGTGTATCAATTTGAGTAGAATTGATATCTTAAAGATACTTAATCTTCCAATCCATGAGCATGGAATGTTCTTCCAGTTATTTGGGCATTTCTTGATTTCCTTTAACATTGAGTTGCAGCTTTCTGAATACAAGTGCTTTACAACATTGGTTTAAGTTTATTCCTGAGTATTTGAGTTTTCTGGCATGTTTTATTTTCATCACTCTTTTTACACTTTTAGTTACTTTTACTGATATAATCTTGATTTCTAGACTCTCTGCTAGGCCCATCTCTCCAGTCTTTTTTTTTTCAGGCTCTAGCCCACCTTTAGAATTTCCTGAAAATCTCAACTCTTGGTTAGAAATTCTCTCAGTTTCTGGTTATCTGTGAATATTCTAAACTCTCATTTTTTTTTTTTTAGCAAATTTTTTTCTTGTCTTTTTTCAGATACATAGATCACACAAAATGTTACATTAAAAAAATAAGATGTTTCCATATACCCCACTCCTTAGCCACTCTCTCCTCCCACATCAACAACCTCTTTCATCAGCGTGGCATATTAATTGCATTTGGTGAATACATTTTGGAACACTGCTGCACTGCATGGATTATAGTTTACACTCTCTCCTAGTCCATTCAGTGGGTTGTGGTAGGATATATAAGGTCCTGCATCTCTCCCTCAGATATCATTCAGGACAAATCCTAGTCCTGAAAATGCCATCGTTTTACACCTCTATTTTCTTCTCCCTGTCCTCAGCAACACCTGTGGCCACTATCTCCACCTCAATGATACAATTTCTTCCATTGCTAGAGTCACAATAGTTCTATAGTAGAATACCAGTAAGTCCACTCTAATCCATATTTTATTCCTCATCCTGTGGACCCTGGGATTGTGATGTCCATACCACCTCTAAATCAAGAGGGGGTGTAGATCCAATATGGTTGATTGATGCAATTCTCCCGCTTGTAGTTGTCTACTCTCTCAGTTCCCTGGTGTGGTAGTTGACCATCCTCACCTCCCTGTTAGCTGACCTGGTTAAGGTCAATGAACCAGAGAGTAGGTTTTACAATTCTGCTGAGGCTCAGGGACGAGCTGGCACATGGACAGTCCAGAGATTCAATTCTCCTGAGCATACACCAACCCCAGTGCCAGCCACATGTTCAGTAAAAGTGACAGAAGAGGCATGTGTAGAGATGGAGTCCAACTCCATCACACTCAGAAGCACAAATTCCAAAGTATGGCCCACTGACAAGGCACTGAACTCCAGAGCCATCTACCATGACCAGAGAACCTGTATGTTTCCATAGCCCTCAGGAGCACCACTACCTGGGGTTGTATCTACTTTGCTATCTCTGGGATCCTTCTGAGACATGCATAAGCATGACCCCTCTGATGACCTCCTGACTCATTTTGAAATCTCTTAGCCATATGAATTCATTTGTCTTTACCATTTCACCCTTTTATTGAAGGTCTTTTCCTAGTTGCATCACCAGCTAGTAATTGGTAGTAATCCCTCAGCACCAGGGAGGCTTATCACCATGAGTCATGTCCCATACTGGGGGGAAGGTAGTGCATACTGAGTTTGGCTTAGATAGTGGCCACATTTAATCATCACGGAGGCTCTCAGGAGGTAACATTTAGGTACCTTGCAGCTCTAGGCCTAGTTGAAATTTCAAGCACACAGGCTTATAAGCATAGTTCTCAGTATCAAGGGCCCATCATTCTACCATCCTTCTCTGGTCTTTGCCCTAGGACTTGGGCGATTGTTGCTGTTAAATTGGGGAATGCAGTAGAGCTCAACACTCCCTCAGTTGTCATTTCTACCTTGAAGGACAATACCCAATGAATATCTGAACATATTTATATACTCTATATACCTGAGAAAGAGGATATCACCACTGACCCCACAGAAATAGAAACTATCCAAAGAGTATACTTTGAAAGTCTCTATGCCAACAGAAAGACAATTTAGTGGAAATGGACAAATTCCTAGAAACACATAAGCAGCCTACATTGATGAAAGAAGTTGATCTCAATAAACCAATCACAAATAAAGAGAATCAGTTATTTAAAACCTCCCAACTAAGAAGAGCCCTGGGCCAGATGACTTCACAGGTGAATTCTACCAAACATTCCAGAAAGAACTAACACCAATCTTGCCTAAACTCTTTCAAAAAATTGAAATAGAAGGAACATTGCCTAACTCATTCAATAATGGCAACATTACCCAAAAGCCAAACAAAGACACCACAAGATAGGAAAATTACAGGCCAATCTTTTTAAATCTTCAACAAAATACTTGCTAATCATATTCAACAACACATCAAATGAATTATACACCACGACCAAGTGGAATTCATCCCTGGTATGCAAGGATGATTCAACATAAAATCAGTCAATGTAATTAATATGTCACATGACCAGAAAAGGAAAAAAATCACATGATAGTATTTTTAGATACAGAAAAAGCATTTGACAAACTAAAGCACCCGTTCCTGGTAAAAACACTGCAAAAGATAGGAATAGAAGGACACTTTCTGAACATGATAAAGGGTATATATGAAAAACCCACAGCTAACATAATTTACAATGGTGAAATCTTAAGTTTGCCCTCATTTTTGAAGGACAATCTTGCTGGATATAAGATTCTTGGCTGGAAGTTTTTCTTTTGTAGTATCTTAGATATATCACACCATTGTCTTGTCTTCATGGTTTCTGGTAAGAGATCAGCACTTAATCATTTTGGATATCCCTTATATGTTATGCATTGCTTTTCTCTTGCTAGTCTCAGAATTCTCTTTACGTCTTTGGCATTTTACATTCTTTTTAGTATGTGTCTTGAAGTTTGTCTATATGGACTTTTTCGGATGGGAGTATATTTTGCTTCTTGGACATGGATGTTTATGTCCTTCAATAGGATTGGGAAATTTTCTGTCATTATTTCTTCAGATATTCTTTCTGCCCCTTTTCCTATCTCTTCTCCTTCTAGGACACCCATGACACATATGTTTGCATTTCTTTTGCTGTCATTTAGTTTCCCTGAAACCTTGTTCAATTTTTCTATTCTTCATCTGTTCTTTTGTATGTTCACTTTCAGAGGCCATTTCTTCAAGCTCACAAATCCTTTCTTCCACCTCCTCAAATCTGCTATTATATGATTCCAAAGTTTTAAAAATTTCATTTATTGTGCCTTTCATTCACATAAATCTGCTATTATTATATGTATGCTTTCAAATTCTTCTTTGTGCTTATGCAATGTCTTCTTAGTATCCTTAATCTCTTTAGCCATCTCATTGAATTTATTAAGGAGATTTGTTTGAACATCTGCAATTAGTTGTCTCGGCTCCTTTATGTCATCTGGAGGCTTATCTTGTTCCTTTAACTGGGCCATTTCTTCTTGTGTCTTGGTGTGCATTGTGATTTTATGTTGGTATCTTGGCGTCTGGCTTATTAGAGTATTTATTTTGGGTGAGGTTTTCTCTTTAGTTTAGGACTTCCTGCTATTTCTCCCTTCCTGGTTGTGCAGTAGGTGCTATATGCTGTGGAGGCTCAAACTGCCTGCATTGCCTAAGGGACCAATAAAGGTTTTCCCAACTTTCTTCTTGCCAAGGGTTGGGACAGAATAATCCCAAGTATGCAGCCCTAGACTCTAGTTGCCCAGAGAGACTGATGAAGTTTCACATCCCCTTCTTCCCTGCCTGGGGTGAGGATGGAGCTGCAGGTGTGGGCAGCAATCTATGCAGTGCAGGTTCAAGATGACTGCTGTTGACCTGATAGACTTCTGATTATTCAGTCTGTGCCACCCAAATGTGCCTGAAGTTACCTGGATAGGACGGTGCAGGGCCTGCCAGTCTCTTCCCTACCAGAGGTGGGGCTGAAGCCTAGTCTAGGACTGCAGGCTCATCTGGGTGAAAGAAACTGGTTCCTACCATCACCATGACTTTTGGTCAGTCCAGCTTCCCCTCAGGCTGGGGTTTGGAGTCAAAATGGTGGCCATTGGACTCTTTCCAGCTTAGACAGGTTCATACTTTACCTGTTCTTAGGGTTAGACTTTAGTAAGCTGAATTTACTAATCAGTAGCTGAAATCATGACCAACCATCTCCTTCTCCCCTGTTTTTTGGAAATGGAGCTTCCAATTCCAGCCACAGAATAGCTCCTGGGGTGGCTCATGCTGCCAAAGTAGAATAAACACTGGCCTTCATGGCTTGGCTGGTAATTTCCTGGAGAGGCTGATGCAGGTCCCTGCGGCTTCTTCCCTGCTGGAGGCGACACTGGTGCCTAGGCTAGAGCTGCAATCTGACCTGGATTGAAGGAAACTGGTCCCCACCAGCTCTGTGATTGTCAGTCCACCCTCCTTCCCCTCATGCCAAGTGTGGAGTGAAGATGGCAGCTACCAGCCTCTTTTTGACATGGACAGTCCCAAACTTTAGTTGTTCTTAGGATTATACTTTGGCCCACTGAATTTACTCATCAGCAGCTGAAGTTGGTGCCCAACTATCTCTTCCTCCCCATTTTTTGGAAGTGGAGCTTTCAATTCCAGCCATAGAACAGCTTGTGATGTGGCTTATGCCTTCAGTAGAGGATGGGCACTGGCCTCCGTGGTGTGGAGTGATCTACTTACAAGTTTTCTCTGCAGATGGGCAGTCTCCTCCTTCCATTCCTTCAAGGATGTGGCAGGATGCTCTTCTGGCCTCCTTGAGCCCCCAGATGGATGCTTCACCTAGCTCCAGATAGCTCTGGGTGTTTACTAACTGCCCTGTAGCAGGAGCTGACTCTGGGAGCTCCTTACTCCACCACCATCCTCCTCATTCTGGAGCCCAGATTTTGAACTTGATAAATAAAGATTATAAATTACTAGTTTTAATATGCTCTATGAGTAAAAGGAAAATATGAGAATTATGTCTCACCAAATAGAGAATATTAATAAAGAGATAGAAAGTAGTAAATCAACAGAAATAAAAACTTTGCATTTGAAAAGTCCAATCAGTGATATGAGAACTTATCTGGAGGTGGTCAACAACACTTGGCTCCCTGTTGAAAGACCTGAATAACTCTCTGAGCAGCTTGGTGTGTGCACCTTTCCTATTTCAGTCCTTCCTCTCCCAGATCATGCCCTTCCCAAGAGATGTAGCAGTGAGACCTTGTAGTTTTCACATGAATTTTACTGCTCAGTAGTGTTGTTGAATGAATGTTTATACCTTTGCTCATGCTTAACTCACTGCAGGTCCTATGACTTATGGTATACAGATGAAGGGACATGGTGAATTATTAGTTCTTTTAGAGACCTCCACTTCCTTCTGAGATCCAAAAGCTTTACCCAGCCTGAACAAAAATCCCCCAAAGGAGAGACACAGCTCTGTTCTCAGAGATATTCCACATCCTTTCCTCTGAGTCCCTCAAGACTTACAGGAAAATGATGTCTCTCCATTAAGGGGAAGAATTAATCCCTCTTTTCTGTGACCCCAGTATCCCTTATAGGATCCCACAAATCCTACATATCTAAGTCAGCCAAATGTCTTCATGTTACATAAATTAATCTACCCAATCTCACAAGAGAAATAGGTGATTGTTTTACCAGTCAAGCCCCTTACTGATGTCATGTAAATTTGAGAATTGGTTTTTCCATTTCTGTAAGAAAAAAATAAGGCTGCCAGGATTTTTATAACTATTATATTGAATCTGTAGTTCCCTGTGTGTAGTATTGATATTAGAGCAATAATGAGTCCCATCAACCATTAACAATGGTTGTCTTGCCATATGTATATGTCTTCTTAAATTCTTCCATGTATGTATGCCAGTTATTCAAGTCTTCACCCTTTCATTAAATTCATTCTTAGATATTTTATTTGTTAGAGGCTAAATGAATGGATTTTCTTTAAAAAATCCATTTCATATTATTTTCTGCTATATAAACAAAATGGACTTTTGAGTGCATGTCTTGTAGAATGCAAGTTTGCTTAATCTCCATTTCTTCCAGTTGTATTGTGGATTCCTTGGGACTGTCTGTTGAAAGCATTCTTTCATCTGTGTATAAAGATAGTTTACTTCTTCCATTCCAATTTTGATGACTTTATTTCTTTATGTTGCCTAATGCCCTGGCTAGAATTTCCAGTACAGTGTTCAATGGCAGTGATGAAAATGAACTAATGTATCTTGTTCTTGACCTCATGGGAAAGACATTCAGTATTTTATTATTGCTTATTTTAGCAGTGGGTTATTTAGATGCAGCTCAGAACAGAGTGGAATGAGTTCCACAAATGACCATCCACTCAGAGAGAAGCAGAAAACCCCCAGGATTTAGGATGCTTGGGAGTGCATTTCTGAAATCCTGGAATGTGAGCTAATTGTAGACCTGTATTTGTATGGTTTTGAATTACATGTTTTTTACTAATGTACTCGTGTTCAAGTTTTAATAATAAGATCATGACAGAATATACGTAAATGTTTGTGTTCTTAAATTTTAAAAATTCAGTAAACCCTATTAAATGAATTTTTCTTTCTAGAGGTTATTTATAAAATATTGTTGTTGTTTTTTTTAACCATAGCAAGAGCAAGTATTAACCAGAATCCTTGAGGACCATGGGAAATATAAAGATTACTTTTGGGGATGTCAGTGTATGTGCCTGATGATAGATATAAAGCCATATAGTGGTAATATTGTAGTCCAGATATAAATGACACTGAACCTATGTGATTGTGAATCTGAAGCAATAGATACTTTTAAAAATTTGTTGAATATAGACTGCCATTGCTAATACCAAGTATGTATGAAAATAGATTGATATAAAATTAAAAACTGTAGTCAAATGACTCAGTATGAAAACAAAGAAATTTCATTATAAAATATATATAAGAAACTAAAATCTAGTGATTGTAGAAATACAATACATATAAATATGCAATAATAAGATAATTCAGAAATGAAATCCAATGTAACTTATTGAAATAAACTATAGGTAATTGATTTTGAAAATATATAGACATTCATAGAGAATGACAAGATTTTGCCAATGTAATAATGTTTCTCCTCAATAGAGTATATGTAAAAGGAATATTTGGTAGTCAGATAGAGAAAGAAAATGAACAACAGAAGGTGCAATAGAGGTAATGAGAGTGAGGACCCATTTTTAAGAGTGGTAGAAGTAGAGAATCCAGAAATATCAGGAAGAAAGTTGCATAATTTAAAAAATTTCATTAAAAGTCTAGGAAAAGAAACAGATCTCTGCTTCGCTGAAAGCTATTTTGAATCTCAGTTTTGTCTATAATGTTTTAAAATTGTATGCATACCAACAGAAAAATTTCATGTTACTTTCAAGTACCAAAGTAATATAGGGAGAAAAGGAGTAAGTGTGGAGTAACCCACAACAAATGGATGAAAGTTCTTCATCATGACCTATGTCATATACTGACATATAGTTTCTGAAAAGAATATATAAGGCATTAAGAAAATGGCCAGGGGAGCTCTATCACAGTCCCTAAAGGAATAGCAACAATCCCTCAAGTGCAATGGCAAAGGCCAAAAACGACTATGACTATGCTTGTGAACCTGTGCACCTGAAATAAGGACAAGGCCTAGAGCTGCAGAGTGCATAAGAGTTACCTCCTGAGAGCCTCCATGTTGCTCAAATGTGGCCAGTCTCAAAGCCAAACTCAGCATGTAAATGTGTTGCCTTCCCCCCAGCATGGGACATGACTCCTGGGGATGAGCCTCCCTGGTGCTGAGGGATTACTACCAAGTACCAGCTGATGATGTAACTAGAAAATGACCTTGAATAAAAGGGTCAACTCAGACCAGCAGAATATCTCACTCTACATATAATACCAGGAGTTAAAAATACATTTTGACCTGTAGAAAAGGGGGAAATGGAAAGGACAAATGAGTTTATATGGCTATGAGTCTCCAAAAAGAGCTGGGAGGTTATCAGAGGGGTCACCCTTATGCATGCCTCAGCAGAGTCCCAGAGACAGATAAAGTAGATACAACCTCAGGTATTGGTTCTTCTGAGGGCTACAGAGACCCACAGGTTCTATGGTCATGGCAGATGGAGTTCAGTGCCATGCCAATTGCCCCTACTTTGGGGTTTGTGTTTCTGTGTGGTGGAGCTGGACTCAGATGTGATCATGGTCCACAAGTCTCTCCTGTTACTTTTACCAGAACTGTAGTTGTTGCTGGGGTTTAATGTATACCCAGGGGACCTGAATCTCTGGACTGCCCATGTGATAGCCAGGCCCTGAGCCTCAACAGAGTTGCAGCTCCTACATTCTGGTTTATTGGACTAACCCCACTCAACTAACATGGAGTTGAAGAAGGTCAACCACCACACCAGGGAGCCAAGAGTGCCTACAACTGAAAGCAGGAGGATTGCATCCAGCATCCATATGGAATCTAAGCCCCCTCTTGATATAGATGTGGAGTGGACACAACCATTCTAAGGTCCACAGGATGGAGGAATAGAGTATAGATTGGAGTGGACTTACTGATATTCTGTGCATGAACTATTGTGATTAGTAATCGAAGAAAATGTGGCCTTGGTATGGAGAAAGTGGCCATGATGGCTGCTGGGGGTAGGGAGTGGGAGGAAGAGTTGTGATGTGGGGGCATTTTTGGGACTTGGAGTTGTCCTGGGTGGTGCTGCAGGGACAGTTACTGGACATTGCATGTCCTCCCATGGCCCACTGGGTGGACTGTGGGAGAATGTGGGTTATGATGTGGACCATTGACCATTATTGCAGTGGTGCTCAGAGATGTATTCACCAAATGCAATGAATGTCTCATGATGATGGAGGAGGTTGTTGTTATGGTGGGAGGAGTGGGGTGAGGGAGTGGGGGTATATGGGGACCTCATATTTTTTAAATGTAACATTAAGAAAAATAAAGACAAAAAAAATGATATAAGACATGATAAATTTTAAAAAACAAAAAAATGAATGAGAAGAAATTAAAAAATAAGAAAAATGGGAACATAATTCAAACTTGAAATGGAATCTCTAAAAAGTAGGTTGACAAGATAATGCTTAAGTAGAAAGCAAAGGTGAAAAGTTGAATGGACCTAAAAATTAAATGGAGAATGTTAAAGATTTGGAAAAAACCTCAGAAGTTGAGGATTGGTTCCGATGACCCAATAGCTGAGCCCTGGGTACCTGAACCAAGAAGACGCCAGGACCATCCCAGTCTGAGGCCTGGCTGGGTACTGAGGTCTGGGTGGGGCCTGCATGTGGGCAGTGCTAGAAGCTGTCCTGCCCCTCTCTCCCATGATACTCAGCTCCAGGCTCCTTCCGCCAGGCCTTTGGTGATGTCCGTGGCTCCTCAGGTGCTAGGCTGCCTGGAGCTCTGCACCCTGGAGTGTTTGTGGGAGGTGTTAGTCCTGTGCACTAGGGAGGGTTCAGACCCTGTGCTGAGTTTCTTATCCTTTAATACTGGACCTTCTGCTGCTGGAGTTGGAGGTGGTACATTTGTCTTCGTGGACCTGGGGGACTCCAGATCACTGATATGCCAACTAAAGTAAGTCCATGAACTGGATTACCATAGAGCTGTTAAATAGGTGGATGAGCTCCAAGATGACTGTGTGCTCCCACTTGTCTAGGGCAGTCCTGGTTTATGTCTGTTCTGCCTTTTCATGTCACTCCCTCTCACTAAGAGTTTCCTAATGTGACTTTGTTACATGGTCATGCTGGTAGGTCTATTTTGGACATTTCTTTAAGAAACATTGGCTTAATGACTGAATAGCTTAATTCAAGTAAAAAAAATGCAAAACATAGGCTGTACAATCAGATACAGGCATATATACTTCTGCCTGGACAGCCTATCCAGCAAGGAGATGTGTGAAATTGTTAAGTGGGTGTCTGGGCAGGGGAAGAACTAAAGGAACAGGGGCTGGATGAGAGGGAGACTTACCTTTCATTATGTAGCTTTTTCAACATGTGATTTTTTTAAAAAGATTGTTATTTATTTATTTATTTCCCCTCCACCCCACCCCAGTTGTCTGTTCATTGTGTCCATTTGCTGTGTGCTTTTTTTTATAGACTTTGTAATAATATTACATTAAAAATATATATGTGAGGTCCCATTCAACCCCACCCCCCCACCCCACCTCTCCCCCCCCCCCCCCAGCAACACTCCCTCCCATCATCATGACACATCCATTGGATTTGGTAAGTACATCTTTGGGCACCTCTGCACCTCATAGTCAATGGTCCACATCATGACCCATACTCTCCCCCATTCCATCCAGTGGGCCCTATGAGGATATACAATGTCCGGTGATTGCCTCTGAAGCACCATTCAGGGCAGCTCCATGTCCCAAAGATGCCTCCACCTCTCATCTCTTCCTGCCTTTCCCCATACCCATCAGCCACCATGTCCACTTTTCCCAATCCAATGCCACCTCTTCTATGTGGACATTGGATTGGTTGTGTCCATTGCACCTCTATGTCAAGAGGAGGCTCAGATTCCACATGGATGCTGGATGCAATCCTCCCACTTTCAGTTGTAATCACTCTAGGCTCCATGGTGTGGTGGTTGACCTTCTTCAACTCCATCTTAGCTGAGTGTGGTAAGTCCAATAAATCAGATTGTAGGTGCTGGAGTCTGTTGAGGCTCAGGACCTGGCTATCACATTGTCAGTCCAGAGATTCAAATCCCTTAAATATATCTTAAACCCCAACATTAACTGCACCTCCAGCACATTAGCATGAAAGTCTTATGAAGGGAGATCCCATCTGAGTCCAGATTCATCACACATAAACACCATTTCCATAGAGGGGCCATCTGACCTGGTAGTTAACCCCATCGGCCATGACCATAACTCCCATGGGTCTCTTTAGCCCTCAAAGGAACCAATACCTGGGGGTTGTATCTACTTTATCTGTCTCTTAGACTCTGCTCAGTTGTGCATAAGGGCAATCCTTCTGACAGCCTCCAGACTCTTTTTTAGAGACTCGTAGCCATATAAACTCATTTCTCCTTTCCATTTCCCCCTTACGTTAGGTCAAACGGCATTTTAAAGTCATGTTATTTTATGTAGACAGGGATATTCTGCTGATCCGCATTGAACCTTCCACTCAAGGTCATTTTCCAGTTGCATCATCAGTTGGTAGTTGATAGTGATCCCTCGGTGCCAGGGAGGCTCATCCCCGGGTGTCATGTCCCATGCTGGGGGGAAGGCATTGCATTTACATGCTGAGTTTGGCTTCGAGACTGGCCACATTTGAGTAACATGAAGGCTGTCAGGAGGAAATTCCCAACACAATGCTGCTCTAGGCCTTGTTCTTATTTCAGGCATATCAGCTCACAAGCATAGTCATTAGCATCAGGGGCTCACTGTTGGACCCTCATTCCTTCCCGGTCCTTGCCGCTGCACCTGGGAGACTGTCGCTGCTCCCCTAGGGACCACGACAGAGCACCACCAGCCAGGAACCCAGTACCCCCCCAGCTGTAGTTTTTAATTGTTGCCACTATGAGTATATCCAAACATTACCATGCACCCTGGATATATGTCCTGTATAGCTCCCTTTCAGCCATATATCACCTGTCAATAGTATGCGATACCAGTATTCCTCCATTGCCATTGTTGAATGACTCTGTGATCCAGAACTTCCTGAAAATTGAAGCAAAATATAATGCCAGGATCCCTTACTAGCAAAATGGTATATAGCGATGGGTTTAAAGGTTAGATATAGAATATGTGTTGACTTGGAAAAAATTCTACATCCTATCTTTTTCTTTTTTTTTTTCCCCCTAATTATTGAACTTCTCTTAACAAGAGCCCTAGACCACAGCAATTCATATATATAATATACAGCACTCCCACACATCCACCACAAAACCTTTTCCCTTCCACAGCAATACCCTTACACCCTATTCACATCATATTTACTTAAAGTGATGTACAGAGTCTGAGACAATAGCTTTCAAACAAGGTGACATCTGTGCTTACATTGTGGTGCTTACTTTAGGATACACAGTTTTCTAATTTTTTAGTTATCCTATGTTTTACATTATGGTTTACATTATCAGTCTGTCGTCTCCTATATGTTATGGTGTAATATTACATGTTTTATATCCATCCTTGTGTACTCTCATGAAACTCCTCTCTTACCCCCCATTTACCTTGGTTCCACACATTTAACATCCATTTTCCCATCCACCTTGGTGCCCACAGTGACAGCCAACCTCCGTTTCCTGAGGAGCCACGACCAGAGATAGTTGGAATAGTGTTCAGGGCCTAACTTGCTCAACTGCCCCAATGCCCTGGGAGCCACCCTTTCTCTCGAGAGATACAGTTCCCTCTATTTGATGGCATTAGTCCTCCCCAGGATGTGGGTCCACCCCCACTCTCAATACTTGGGTCTCTACCAAATGGTGCCACCCACTCTGGCAAAATGAGCATTCAGACATTCCCCAGGAGCCCGTCCCGCATCGGACCATACCCTCCGAGCATTCTAAACAGGTAACCCTCTTAATTATATTTTGATACGATTTTCTCGGCCTTTTACTCTCCACCAACACGTGGCACTTTCCTATGTTCGTATGCTACCCCTCCCTCCCCCCACTTTTGGGCAATATTACCCATCCGCCGATCCCCAGCCACCCTCAAACCCGCAAAGCCCCTCCCAAAGACAACCCCTTGCCCCCATTTTATCTCTTCTTTGTGTTCATACTTACCACCAGCTCATCATAAATTCTACCCCTGCAGATGTTGGCTCACATCCTTCCTCCACCCCCCGATTTCCTGTAAGCCTATCGTTCAGTCTCTAGCTCTCTGAGGCAGCTTCCTTATTTCATATCATTGAGGTCATGTAGTATTTGTCCTTCAGTGCCTGGGTTGCTTCACTGAACATAAGGTTCTCAAGATTCATCTATGTTATCACGTGTGTTTGTAGTGTATTTGTTCTTACAGCTGAGTAGTATTCCATTGTGTGTATATACCACATTTTATTGATCCACTCATCTGTTGATGGACAATTGGGTTGATTCCAACTTTTGGCAATAGTAAACAATGCTGCTATGAACATTGGTGTACATATATCGGTTTGTGTCCTTGTTTTCAGTTCTGCTGGGTATATACCCAGCAGTGGTGTTGCTGGGTCATATGGCAAATCTATGACTAGTTTTTTGAGAAACCGCCAAACTGTCCCCCAGAATGGTTGGATCCTTCTGCATTCCCACCAGCAGTGGATGAGTGTTCCCCTTTCTTCACATCCTCTCCAGCATTTTTATTCTTCTGTTTTTTTCATACCTGCCAATCTTATGGGAGTAAGATGGTATCTCATTGTAGTTTTGATTTGCATTTCCCTGATAGCTAGAGATTTGGAGCATTTTTTCATGTGCTTTTTAGCCATTTGTATTTCTTCTTTGGAGAAGCATCTGTTTAAATCTTTTTCCCATTTTTTAAATGGGTTGTTTATCTTTTTATTTTCAAGATATAGGAGTTCTTTATATATGCAAGTTATAAGTTTCTTATCAGATATATGGTTGCCAAATATTTTCTCCCATTGTGTGGGCTCCCTTTTTACTTTCTTGGCAAACTCCTTTGAGGTGCAGAAGGCTTTAACTTTGAGGAAGTCCCATTTATCTATTAGTTCTTTTGCTGCTCCTGCTTTTGGTGTGATATTCATGAATCCATTTCCTATTACAAGGTCCTGTAGATGTTTCCCTACACTGCTTTCTAAGGTTTTTATGGTCTTGGCTCTTATATTTAGGTCTTTGATCCATCTTTAGTTGATCTTTGTATAAGGTGTGAGATGGTAATCCTCTTTCATTCTTCTACATATGGCTATCCAGTTCTCCAGACACCATTTGTTGAATAGGCCACTCTCTCCCAGTTGAGAGGGTTTGGTGGCTTTATCAAATATTATGTGGCTATATATGTGAGGTTCTATATCAGAGCTTTCAATTTGATTCCATTGGTCTGTGTGTCTCTCCTTATGCCAATACCATGCTGTTTTCACCACCGTAGGTTTGTAGTATGTTTTGAAGTCAGGTAGTGTGATTCCTCCAATTTCGTTTTTCTTTTTCAGTATGTCTTTGGCTATTCGGGTGTCTTTCCTTTCCAAATAAATTTCATAGTAAGTTTTTCTAGTTCCTTAAAGAAGGCTGTGTTGATTTTTATTGGGATTGCATTGAATGTGTAGATCAGTTTTGGTAGGATAGACATCTTAATAATATTCAGTCTTCCTATCCATGAACAAGGAATATTCTTCCATTTATTTAGATCTTCTTTGATTTCCTTGAACAGTCTTGTATAGTTCTCAGTGTATAAGTTTTTTACCTCTTTAGTTAAATTTATTCCTAAGTATTTGATTTTTTAATTTACTATCGTGAATGGTATTTGTTTCTTGATTTCCTCCTGATCTTGCTCATTATTGGTGTACAGAAATGCTACAGATTTTTGCACATTGATCTTATAACCTGTGACTTTACTAAACTCATTTATGAGTTCTAGAAGCTTTGTTGTAGATCTCTCAGGGTTTTCTATGTATAGGATCATGTCATCTGCAAATAATGAAATTTTGACTTCTTCCCTTCCAATTTGAATGCCTTTTATATCTGGTTCTTGCCTCAGTGCTTGAGCAAGTACTTCTAAGACAATGA
This sequence comes from Dasypus novemcinctus, assembly GCF_030445035.2. Taxonomy (NCBI): domain Eukaryota; kingdom Metazoa; phylum Chordata; class Mammalia; order Cingulata; family Dasypodidae; genus Dasypus; species Dasypus novemcinctus. The sequence goes on from NC_080689.1 coordinate 100,968,493, forward strand.
TAAATAGGAGCGGAGACAGTGGGCATCCTTGTCTTGTTCCTGAGTTTAGAGGGAAGGATTCTAGGGTTTCTCCATTGTAAACAATGTTGGCTTTAGGTTTTTCGTATATACTCTTTATCATGTTCAAAAAATTTCCTTGTATTCCAATCTTTTGGAGTGTTTTTATCAAGAAAGGGTGCTGTATTTTGTCAAATGCTTTTTCTGCATCTATAGATATAATCGTGTGATTTTTTTCCTTCAATCTGTTTATATGGGGTATTATGTTGATTGATTTTCTTATGTTGAACCATCCTTGCATACCTGGGATGAATCCCACTTGGTCGTGGTGTATAATTCATTTAATGTTTTGTTGAATATGATTAGCAAGTATTTTGTTAAGTATTTTTGCATCTAGGTTCATTAGAGAAATTGGTCTGTAATTTTCCTTTCTTGTGATGTCTTTGTTTGGCTTTGGTACTAGGGTAATGTTGGCATCATAGAAGGAATTCGGCAATGTTCTTTCTGTTTCAATTTTTTGGAATAGTTTCAGCAGGATTGGTGTTAGTTCTTTCCAGAATGTTTTGTAAAATTCACCTGTGAAGCCGTCTGGCCCTGGGCTCTTCTTAGTTGGGAGATTTTTAATAACTGATTCTATCTCTTTTCTTGTGATTGGTTTGTTAAGATCATCAATTTTTTCTTTTGTCAATATGGGCTGCTTATGTGTTTCTAGGAATTTGTCCATTTCCTCTAAATTGTCATTTTTCGTTGGAATATAGTTTTTCAAAGTATCCTCTTATGATAGCCTTTATTTCTGTGGGGTCAGTGGTGATTTTGCCTTTCTCATTTCTTATTTTGTGTATTTGAATCTTCTCTCTTTTTTTCTTTGTTAGTCTCACTAAAGATTTGTCAATTTTGTTGACCTTCTCAAAAAAACCAGCTCTTGGTCTTGTTTATCTTTTCAAGTGCTTTCTTATTTTCTATTTCATTTAGTTCTGCTCTTATCTTTGTTATTTCCTACCTTCTTTTTCCTGTTGGGTTACTTTGTTGTTTTTCTAATTCCTTCAAATGTGCATTTAGTTCTTCAATTTTCCCTCTTTCTTCTTTTTTGATATACGAATTTATGGCTATAAATTTCCCTCTCAGTACTGCTTTTGCTGCATCCCATAAATTTTGGCATGTTGTGTTATCATTATCATTTGATTCAAGGTAGTCATTGATTTCTTTTGAGATTTCCTCTTTGACCCACTGTTTTTCTAAGAGTGTGCTGTTTAATTTCCAAATCGTGGTGTGAAACCTGGGCTTCTGTCCCTTGCAAATTTCCAGCTCGAATCCACTGTGGTCAGAGATATTGTTTTGAATGATTTTAATATTTCTGAATTCATTCAGCCTTTCTTTGTGGCCTAGCATATGGTCTATCTTGGAGAATGATCCATGTGCACTTGAGAAAAATGCATATCCTGCTGTGTTTGGGTGTAATGATCTATATATGTCAATTAGACCCAGCTCCTCTAATATACTGTTCAAATGTTTTGTTTCTTTAGTGATTCTCTTTTGAGATGTTCTGTCCAGAGTTGATAGTGGTGTATTAAAATCCCCCACTATAATTGTAGATGCATCTATTCTTTCACTTAGTTTTTCCATCGTTTGCCTCACTTATTTAGAGGCGCCCTTGTTAGGAGCATAAATATTTATGATTGTTCGATCTTCTTGACAGATTTTCCCTTTCACTAAAATGTAGTATCCTTCTTTGTCTCTCACAATTGTTTCACATTTAAAGTCTATTTTGTCTGATATTAATATAGCTACTCCTGCCTTTTTTTGGTTACTGTTTTCTTGTATGATTGTTTTCCAGCCATTCACTTTCAATCTCCATGCGTCTCTGGGTCTAAGATGTGTCTCTTGTAGACAGCATACGGATGGGTCATATTTCCTTATCCAATGTCCCAGTCTGAATGTTTTGATAGGAGAGTTTAATCCGTTGACCTTCAGTGTTATTACTTTCAAGGAATTATTTGTGTTAGCCATATTTTGATTTGATTTGTGTTTGTCATATTTTGTTTGTATTTTTTCCCTTCTCTTTTTGTCTTTTTTTGTTGTTGTTGTTGCTCTTATACTCTCCTCCAACTTTGCCTGTCCTGTTTTTTCCTTTCTTCCTGCAGAACTCCCTTTAGAATTTCTTGAAGGGGAGGTTTCTTGTTGGTATACTCTTTCAGTTTCTGTTTGTCTGAGAATATTTTGAACTCTCCATCATGTTTGAATGCTAGTTTAGCTGGATAGAGTATTCTTGGTTGGAAATTTTTTTTCCTTTAGTACCTTGACTATATCATACCACTGCCTTCTTGCCTCCATGGTTTCAGAAGAGAAATCAGCACTTAATCTAATGGAGCTTCCCTTGTATGTGATGGTTTTCTTTTCTCTTGCTGCTTTTAGGATTTTCTCTTTGTCTTGAGCATTGGATAATTTGACAAGTATATGTCTTGGGGTGGACCTGTTGGGGTTTATGACCAGTGGAGTGTCCTGTGCTTCTTGGATATGTACATCTGTCTCTTTCAGTAGATTTGGGAAGTTTTCAGCCATTATTTCCTACAACACTCCTTCTGACCCCTTTCCATTCTCTTCTCCTTCTGGGATGCCTATAATACATATGTTTGTGCATTTTGCATTGTCATTCAGGTCCCTAAATCCTAGCTGGATTTTTTCTATCTTTTTATCGACCCCTTCTACTATCTGATTTCTGATGTACTGTCTTCCACATCACTAATTCTCTGCTCTGCCTCTTCTAGTCTGCTGATATTTGCTGCAAGTGTATTTTTGATTTCTTGAACTGTGGTGTTCATTCCCATCATATCTGTTATCTTTTTGCGTATGTCTGCAATTTCCCCTCCATGTGATGTCTTCATGTTGTTAACCTCTTTCATTACTTCATCAAATTTGTCAGTGATAAATGTTCTGAGATCTTTCATTGCTTATGCAAAGTTCTGCTCCCCTTCCTGATTTTTGGTTTGTTGATTGGATTCAGCCATGTTTTCCTGATTACTGGTTTGGTTTGTAGATTTTTGTTGCTTTCTGGTCATTATTTAATCTTGACAGATTTAATCAGTTCCTTAGCTTCTATGTCTACTCTTGGAGATTAATTAGCTGTTGTTTTTGCATAAGTGTTATATCTTCTCTTTGTCACTTTGTTCTTCTTATTCTAATGTCTTGTTGTTGGTTAAGTTCACTTTAAAGGAAAGTATTAGTGCCGGGGAAAGGCAATTGTGTAAGCAAGGGAAAAGTGTAAAGTAGTATTGGTGATATATGTTAACAAAGCTAGAATATGAGATCTGGGAGGGTGGAGGTTAGATTCATGTAAATTGCGTAGAGTTATAGCAGTAGGTAGAGTACCTATTATGAGGTAGATGATTGAACATGGGAGGAATATGGTATGAGCTAAAAAGCTATTGTTTTCATGAGAGAGGGAAAAAGAAAAGAAAGGTGATAGTTTCAAGAGTGGATAACAGACAGAAAACAAAACAAAGGTATTAGAAATTAAGACTTAGACACTTCATGGATCAAAGAAAGGGAGGTAGGAGGTGGAATATAGGAGAGACAGTAGATGGTGGCGGATATCAAGATGTAGGGGAAAGAGGATAGTGTAGGTAGCCTAAATCAGTTCACACCGAAATGAGGCAGTGGAGGATGAGAAAACCCCAGCAAATGTGAGGTGTTTCCTGCCGCACCTATTGTATAATTGAGTTAAAATAAAATAAGTAGAAGATGAGGGACATGAGGGAGAGAGAAAACAGAAAAATAATAAAAATAAAGGGGGGGGGGAGAGAAGAAAGGAAGAAAGGAAAAGGGGGTGGGCAAAGGGTGGGGAACAGGTAGGGGAAAGGAAAAAAACAGATATACATGAACCACAATTAAAACACCAACTACACAACAACAACCACACACACAAAAAAAACCCTAAATAACTGAATAAAAAAAAGACTTTGGGGGATACGCTGTGAGAAAAGACTAGGGGATAATGCGATGTTAGCAATCAGTACATTTAAAAAAGTAAAAAATAAGACAAAATGAAAATAAAAACAAAACAAAATGAAATGATAAAGAAAAAATGCCAACGTTGAAGGCTAGGGCATTCAACGACCTCAGATGGACCTCAGGGCATGATGAATTCAGGGGTGGAAAGTCTGAGATAGTAAAGACTCAAGAGGTGTGATTCTCTGTGGTGTGGGCCACCAGAGTTTAGGGGATTCAACCTCCAATCTGGTCAACAGGAAGCCTAGGAGCCCCATAGTGTAACACAGCCCTCGGGGATTCCCACAGCTGGGCACCAACCCTATGGGGGAAGTCAGATCTGCAAACTCTATATTATGTCTGAACCCTGCAATTCACTTACTTATTAGGGCTCATTAATGTGGGTATATCATCACTTCAGCTTTTGGACAGCTCCCACCCTGTGCTTCCACAACACTGCCACTTGAGGGTGCCTTTACACCACAGCCACTTTACTGGTACAGATCCGAAGCCCAGCCCATGATGCCGAAAACAGATTCCAAAACTGGAATTCCCAAGCTTCGCAAAATATTTCCTAATCAGCTTCCAGATGTGTCCCCCTCCCTCGCTGCACCCTGAAACAACTTCCCAATTACTTCCCTTTATTGCCTACAGCCTAATTCAGTTGCAGATCGGCAGCCGGCCTTGTGGGGGTGGGGCTTCAGGTGGAAGTGCTATTATTTGTGTCCGCAATCAAAAATTTCCCCCGCTTCACAACAAAACACCATCTATCTCCCCAAATCGATCCGCGAAGGTGACCCGTCACATCAACCCTCCAGCAGCCTGACCAGGACTCACGAACTCCCCAGCACCGCAGAGCCAGCAAAAAGCTGAGCTGCTGCATCACACCGTGGCTCCACCCACCCCCAAGAGGGAGGAACCCATGTGCAGGTCTCACCTCTGGGCAATAGAACCGAAAGTATATCTTATAGACCAATCCTCTCCGTTACCTTTCCACCAAATCAATGTCCAGACACTTCCTGCCCTGCAAAAATCCCAAAAAATCCCTGCCTCAGAGAACCTCCAGCCATGCCCAGCCATCTCTTCCCAGGAGAGATCACAAGGCAAGTTCACTCAGCGACCATCTTGCTTCTTCCTTCTCACACCCTTTAATATTTCCTGAAAATCTTGTCTCTTGCTTAGAAATTCTCTCAGTTTCTGTTTATCTGTGAATATTCTACTCTTACCCTAATATTTTAAAAATATTTATTTATTTATTTTATTTCTCTCCCCTTCCCTCCCACCCTAGTTGTCTGTTCTCTGTCTATTTGCTGCGTGTTCTTCTTTGTCAGCTTCTTTTGTTGTCAGTGGCATGGGAATCTGTGTTTCTTTTTGTTGCATCATCTTGCTGCATCAACTCTCTGTGTGGGCAGTGCCATTACTGGGCAGGCTGAACTTTCTTTCACACTGGGTGGCTCTCCTTATGGGGTGCACTTCTTGCACGTGGGGCTCCCCTACACAGGGAACACCCCTGTGTGGCATGACACTCCTTGCACGCATCAGCATTGCACATGGGCCAGCTCCACTTGGGTCAAGGAGGCCCAGGGTTTGAACCATGGACCTACCATGTGGTAGACGGATGCCCTATCCACTGAGCCAAGCCCACTTCCTTCACCCTCATTTTTGAAAGACAGTCTTGCTGAATATAAGATTCTTGGCTGAAAGTTTTTCTCTTGTAATATTTTAAATATATCAGACCACTGTCTTATTACCTCCATGGCTTCTGGTGAGAAATCAGCATGTAATCATATTGGATATCCCTTATGTTATGCATTGCTTTTCTCTTTGTCTTTGGCATCTTACATTCTGATTAGAATGTGTCTTAGAGTTGGTTTATTAAGATTTCTTTTTGATGGGAGTTCATTGTGCTTCTTGGACATGGATATCTATGTCCTTCATAGGGTTGGAAAATTTTTAAACATTTTTCTTCAAATATTCCTTCTACCCCTTTTCCCTTCTCTTCTCCTCTTGGACATCCATGATATGTATATTTGCATGTCTTTTGCTACATTTAGTTCCTTGATTCCTTGTTCAATTTTTTTCCATTCTTCATCTGTTCTTTTGTATGTTCACTTTCAGAGACCAGTCCTTTCTTCTGCCTCCTCAAATATGCTATTATATGATTCCAATGTTTTTAAAATTTCATTTATTGATTTCCATTCCCATAAAACCTGCAATTTTTCCATGTATTCTTTCAAATTCTTCTTTGTGCTCATGCAATGTTTTCTCAGTATCCTTAATCTCTTTAACCATCTCATTGACTTTATTAAGGAGGTTTGAACTTCTATGACTAGTTGTCTCAACTCTTGGAGGCTTATCTTGTTCCTTTAACTGGGCCATATCTTCCTGTTTCTTGGTGTGGATTATAATTTTTTGTTGTTGTCTTGGCATCTGGCTTACTAGGGTACTTATTCTGGGTGCAGTTTTTCTCTTAAGTTTAGGGCTTCCTGCTCTTTCTCCCTTTCTGTTTGTGCAGTAGGAGCCAAGCATATAGTTGGTGCAATAAGCTGTGAAGGCTTAAGCTGCCCTCCTTACCAAGGGACTGATGAGGTTTCTCCCAACTTTCTCCATTGCCAGGGGTAGGGACAGAATCAGAGCTGTGTGGAATAATTCAAGTCATGCAGGCCTAGACTGTAGTTACCCAGAGAGACTGATGAAGCTTCACAGCCCTTTCTCCCCTGCCTGGGGCAGGGATGGAGCTGCAGGTGTGGACAGCAGTCTATGCAGTGTGGGTCCAAGATGACTGTAGTTGCCCTAGTAGACTTCTAATTATTCAGTCTGTGTCAGCCAAAGGTACCTGCAATTACCTGGATAGGCTGGTACAGGGCTTGCCAGTGTCCTCCCTGCTGGAGGTGGGGTTGAAGCCTATGATAAGGCTGCAGGCTGATCTGGATGAAAGAAACTGGTCCTTATGGTCACAGTGATTTTCAGTTAGGCTGGCTTCCCCTCATGCTGGGGGCATAGTCAAAATGGTGGCTACCAGCCTCTTTCTGACTTGGACAGGTTCATACTTTAGCTGTTTTTAGGGTTAGACTTTAACAAGCTGAATTTACTAATCAGTAGTTGAAATCAGCGGCTAACAATCTCTTCCTTCCCTGTTTTTGGGAAAATGGAACTTCCAATTCCAGCCACAGAATAGCTCTTGGGGTGGCTTGTGCTGCCATAGTAAGATATTCACTGGCCTCTGTAGCTTGGCTGGTAATTTCCTGGAAAGCCTAACACAGGTCCCCCAGCTTCCTCCCTGCTGGAGGTGCGGCTGAGGCCTAGGCTACAGCTGCAATCTGATCTGGATGGGAAGATGCCTGTCACTATCAGCACTGGGATTTTCAGTCTGCCCCACTTCCCCTCATGCCAGGTGCAGAGTTAAGATGGTGACTGCCAGCCTTTTTCTGACGACAGTATCAAACTTTAGCTGTTCTTAGGATTATACTTTAGCCCACCAAATTTACTCATCAGTAGCTGAAGTTGGTGCCCAACCATCTCTTCCTCCCCATTTTTGGGAAGTGGACCTTTCAATTACAGTTGTGGAACAGCTTGTGCCTCCAATGGAGGATGGGCACTGGCCTCCATGGTGTGACTTGCTCTACTTACAAGCCTTCTCTGTAGATGGGCAGTCTCCTCCTCCTATTCTTTCAGGGATGTTGCAGGATGCTCTTCTGGCCTCCTGGAGCCCCCAGACAGGTGCTTCAGCTAGCTCCAGAGAGCTCTGCATGTTTACTAACTGCCCTGTAGCAGGAGCTGACTCTAGGAGCTTCTTACTCCACTGCCATCTTGCTGGTTGTCCAGTCCTATGCTTTTTTTAAGACAAATTGACCAGGAATATTTCATATCTTAGACATATGCATTTCACTGCTTACAGAGCAGAGGTGAGTTTTCTTCCCTTGTTCACTCTGGTCCTAGGGCCTTGATGCCAGGCCCACACTCTTTAGATGAAGCTGTGATTTGTCTAAACCTTAATTAGAAGCAAAAAAAAAAATCAGCTTCAAAACACTAAATGTATCACATGTGTTTTATTGGGTGTACTAGTGATGATATAGCCTGTTCCACAGTCAGAGTCCCCTTCCCTGGACCCACTGTCTTGGGCCTCCACCTGTCTCCCTCCCTCCCCAGGGCCTCTTCTCCCCAGGCTCCCTGTCTACCAATCCCTTCCCCAGGCCACTTTTACCCTGGGCACCCCATCTATCCTTTCCCTGGATCCACTATATCTGGACTCCCAGACCTTAAAGTCAAATCACATTTTTTAAAAAAGGTTTTATTTATTTTTTTATTTTCCTCCCCCCACCTCAGATCACATTTTTAATATTTATGTGTCAGGCTTCATACTCAGGTTTCATTTATTTTGCTGCTTTCCCTACCCCATTAGCTGGGACATCAGAAACTTTAAAGAGTTAAACCTGGCTTCATCTGTCTCCAATTGTACAAGTCAATGGCTTCTCTATACTTGATTTACAGAGCAGAGATATATTATGTAAAAGGAAAAAAAAACAGGTTTTATTTATAAGACATCTCTAAGACTGACAAGGAAAATGGGAAGGGCAGGAGGCACCTATGGGCAGCTGTGGGCTCAGCCAGCTCCACGTCTGGAGGGGTCAGGTCATCACCTCCTGTCCTGCCCAAGTAATCTGGCTACTGCGACCCTACCAGATGATAGCCCAAACCCCCAACTTCAGGAATAAAACTGAAGGGAATGCAGAGGAAATGGAAACTTTTATCTTTGGGACTCCAACTGGCTCTAGGAGTGAAGAGAACAGGGGTTGGTTTGTATAACACATTTAAATTGGTCAATCACAGATTCAGCCTGAAGGAAAGTGGACAAGACTACTTCTTTTTTTTTTATTAATTTATTTTATTTCTTTCTCTCCCCACCTCGATGTCTGCTTTCTGTGTCCATTCGCTGTGTGTTCTGTGTCTGCTTGTATTCTCATTAGGCAGCTCCAGAAACCAATTCTGGGACCTCCCAGAGTGTGAGAGAGGTGACTATTCTCTTGTGCCACCTCAGCTCCCTGATCTGCAGTGTCTCTTATTGTCTCTCCTCTGTGTCTTTTTGTTGTGTCATCTTGCTGCACCAGCTCTCCACATGTGCCAGCTTGCCTCATGGGCCAGCTTGCTTTCACCAGGGGACCCTGGGCATCAAACCCTGGACCTCCTATATGGTGGATGGGAGCCCAATTGCTTGAGCCATATCCACTTCCCAAGGCTGCTTTTTGAGGTTCCTCTCCCTCAGGCCAGCTTTTGCCTCTTAGACCCTGAGATGGTGGAGCCCCACCTGGAGAGAATTGAATGAGCTGAGGGCCCACAGTTCTGTCTCATGCAAAGCCCTGCCTTGTGATGACTGAACCCTGAAAGCAAGGCTGTTCCTGGTGGGTTGGTGGGAATAAAGGGATGAATGTGCATGTAAATCCAATATGGGTTTGAGAGGTGCTGGGCCCTCCACGGGAAGGGGCTCTGCCATGGCAGGTCCCTGGGTGTTGGGTAGCTTGAAGGGGCATTAGTGCCTCCAAACACAAGGTTCCTCTTAGGGGTGCTGGCTCCCACAATGGCAGTAGGGGTGCTCTGGCTCCAGGGCCCTAGGGCTTTAGGCTTAAGCTTATTCCATAGCAATTTGTAGTGTGGGACCCCCCTCCATTCTGCTTTTATCCTGAGTGCTTGAATGTTGGAGCACAGATCTGTGACCTCCACTTGGTTCCCAAAGCTCCTATGTGCTGCTTAAACCCCGACTGGAGTGGTGCTGCCAAATGTTGAGATTCACTGCCTCACATTGGCCTTGAAATTGGTCACAGCACAGGGCACGTTGGTGATATATGCAAAATCAGATGCATTGGCTGTGCCAGAGGAGAATACAGTAGGGGTGGACCCATAGGCCAGCTGGAGCCTGGCTTGTGTGCCCAAGGTGGAACTTGTGGGTATCAACCCCCCAAAGCTAACTGGTGCTGCCCAGGGGTGGCTGGCCTTGAGGAGAGGTTGAGGTGGGAGCTGCCAGATTTGCAGACTGGAAAGAATTGTCAGAGCTGATGGCTCCATGAGGCTGCCCACCAGGGACTCCAAATAGGGACTGGGGGGGGTGACTCTAGGGTTAAAGAGGTCTTTACACTTTGGGGTAGGGTTGCAGAACCCTAGTGTGGGCAGGCTGGGGGTTTCTGGCTGAGGCAGTGCTGCCACTTGGGGTGTCTGAAGGGCCTGGTCAGATGGGAAGAAGGTGGCACTGGAGCCAGCTGGAGGCCCACAGAGCAGTAGGGGGGAGGGATGTTGTATTCATCAGGGTGATCCCAAGGTTGGAAGATGGCAGGAAACCAAGCCTGCAGATATGCTGGTTGTGAGTGGTTGTGGATTTTTTCCCCCATTTTTCTTCATATATTTAAGTATATCACTCATACATAAAATATATAGACAATAAGTTTATTGTAATTTTTGTGAACTTACAAAGCAAACATACATAACATCATACAGGGGTCTCATACCTCACCTTACCACAATTCAGTTCCGTTGGTCTATGTGTCTGTTTTTATGACAGTACCATTGCTGTTTTTAACCACTGTAGCTAGGTAATATGGTTTAAAGACCAGAAGTGAGAGTCCTCTGACTTTGCTTTTCTTTTTTAAGATGTTTCTGGATATTCAGGACCCCTTCCTTACCCTTCCAAATAAATTTCCATTCATTTTTAAAATGCTGGTGGAATTTTTATAAGGAATGCATTCAATCTGTATATCATTTTGAGTAGAATTGGCATCTTAGTAACATTTAGTCTTCCAATCTGAGCATGGAATGTTCTTCCAAAGATTTTGGTCTTATTTATTTCTTTTAACAAAGAGTTGTGGTTTTCTGAATACAAGTGCTTTACAACATGGGTTAAGTATATTCATAAATATTGAGCTTTTATCTGTCATATTTTACTTTCACCACTCTTTTTACTTCAGCTACTTTTACTAATATAATCTTCATTTTTAGACTCTCTTCCAAACCTTTCTTTCCTGTTTTTTCTTTTCAGGCTGTAACACACCCTTCAATATTTCCTGCAAAGCTAGTCTTTTGGTTATAAACTCTCTCCATTTCTTTTAATCTGTGAATATTCTAAACTCACCCTCAATTTTTAAAGACAATCTTGCTGGATATAAGGTTCTTTTCTGGCACTTTTTTTCTTGCAGTATCTTAAATATATATAACTCTGTCTTCTTGCCTCCATGGTTTCTGATGAGAAATTGGCATTTAATCTTATTGGGTATCACTTATGTGTTATGCATTGCTTTTCTTTTGCTGCTCTCAGAATTCTTTCTTTGTCTTTGACATTTGACATTCTGATTAGTATGTGTCTCAGTTGCTATTCAGATTTATCCAGATGGGAGTGTGTTGTGCTTCTTAGATGTGCATATCCATGTCCTTCAATAGGGTTGATTAATTTTCTACCAGTATTTCTTCAAATATCCCTTCTGCCCTTTTACTCTTCTCTTTCTGGTCTACCCATGACACATATGTTTGCATGTCTCTTGCTATCATTTATTTCTCTGAGACCTTGTTCAATTTTTCCCATTCTTTTTTTTCATCTGTTCTTTTGTATGTTTGCTTTCAAAGGCCATTTCTTCAAGCTCACCAATCTTTATGCCTCCTCATCTGTTATTTTATGGTTCATGTGTATTTTTAATTTCATTTATTGTGCCTTTCATTCCCATAAGATCTGCTAGTTTTCTATGTATGCTTTCAAATTCTTCTTTGTGCTCATGCAGTGTCTTCTTAATATCCTTAATCTCTTTAGGCATCTCATTGAATTAGTTAAGGAGATTTGTTGGAACATCTCTGATTAGTTGTCTCAACGTTGTCCTTTATATCATCTGGAGGCTTATCTTGTTCCTTCAACTGGCCCATAGCTTCCTGTTTCTTGGCATGGATTGCAGTTTTTTATTGGTGTCTTGGCATCTGGCTTACTAAAAGTATTTATTCTGGGTGCAGTTTTCTTTTTAGTTTAGTGCTTCTTGTCCTTACTCCCTTGCTTGTTGTGTAGTAGGAACCAAAGATGTAGTTGGTGCTTTAAGCTGTGAGGCTCAAGTTGCCCTCATTTCCCCAGGGACTGATGAAGCATGTCCCAACTTTCTCCTTTGCCAGGTGTATGGACAGAGCCACAGCTGTGTGTGATAATCCAAGTTTTGCAGGCCTTAATTGTAGTCACCCAGAGAGACTGATGATGTCTCAAGTCCTTTTCTCCCCTGCCTATGGAGGAGTGGAGCTACAGGTATGGGCAATAATCTATGCCACACATGTCCAAAATGATTGTATTTGCCCCAGTAGAGTTCCCACTATTCAGTTTCCCCACTGAATGTACCTGCATTTACCTGGAGACGGTGGTGAGGACCCACCTGCTTCTTTCCTGCTAGAGGTGGGGCTGAAGCCTTGGCTTGGCCTGCAGGCTGATCTGAGTGAAAGAAGTTGGTCCCTACCAGCAGGGTGATTTTCAGTCAGCCCAGCTTCATCTTTGCTGGGGGCAAAGTCAAAATAGCCTACTGGCCTCTTTCTAACTTGGATAGGTTAAAACTTTAGCTGTTCTTAGGATTGTACTTTAGGCGGCCAAATTTACTAATTAGTAGCTGAAATCAGTGGCCAACCATCTCTTCCTTCCCTGTTTTTGGGAAATAGAGCTTCCAGTTCCAGTCACAGAGGAGCTCCTGAGATGGCTTGCACCACCAGTGTACTATGATTACTGGCATCCATGGTGTGGCCTGTATTTTTCCAGAGAGTCTGGCAAAGGTCCCCCCAACTTTCTCTGGGTCTTGGGCTAGAGCTGCAATCCAATCTGGATGGAAAGAAGCTGGTCCCTACCAGCACTGGGCTTTTTAGTCCATTTGCCTCCCTCGTGCATGGGGTGGAGTTAAAATGGTGGATACCAGTCTCTTCTGACTTGGATATGTTTAAATTTTAGCCATTCTAAGGACTATACTTTAGCCTGCCAAATTTACTAATCAGTAGCTGAAGCTGGTGCCCAGTTGTATCTTCCTGCCCATTTTTGGGAAGTGGAGCTTCCGTTTCCAACTGCAGAATAATCCCGAAGTGTTGTTTTCCTCCACTGGAGGATAGGCACTGGCCTCTAGGGCATAGGGTGCTTTACTTATGAATCTTCTCTGCAGATGGGCAGTCTCCATCACTTCAATCATTATTAAAGTATTTTAATTTTTTTCATAATAATAATAATAAAAAAACAGACAAGAATGGTGAAAAATGAAAGAACCCAGATTGACTTTGTATTATTAAATTAAATTGAAATTGTTTCCTATCTACTTTTTGCTGGATTTTGATTGTAGTTCATATTCAAAACCAAGCCACAGTCTCAGTTCTCAATAGGATGATCTATAATATAAACAGAACACACAAAGTTAAGTAAAAACAGTACCTTGTTGTATCACGTATTTACACATTGTCCTGGGAGAACAAAATGGAGAAAATATTTGCCTTGGGACAACACATGATCATCTCAATACGTGCAAAAGAGGGCATTTGACAAAATACAACATCATTTCCTGATAAAATCCTTCCAAAACATAGGAATAGCAGGAAACATTCTTAATACAACAAAATACATATATGAAAAATTGAAAGCTTTTCTGCTAAGATGAGGAATAAGAGAAGGGTGTCCACTCTGTCCACTGTTATTCAATATTGTGCTACAAGTTCTGGATAGAGCCATTAGGCAAGGGAAAAAAAAGGTACCCAAATAGGAAAGGAAGATGTAAAACCACTATTCACTGATGATATAATCCTATAACTAGTACATTCCAAAAAATTTACAACTACACTCCTAGAACTAATAGACAATTTCACCAAAGTGGCTTGATACAAGGCTAAGTTACAAAAATCAATAGTGTTTATATACATTATTAATGATAAATCTGAGGGGGAAGTCAGAAAAAATTTCATTTACCATAGTTTCTAAAATAATCAAATACTTAGGAATAAATTAAAACAAGACCATAAATTACCTATATTCAGGAAAGTATAAAACATAGCTAAAAGAAAGAATGATGATATAAATAAATGGAGGAATATTCTGGATGCATAACTGGGAAGACTAAGTATCATTAAGATGTCAATTCTATGCAAACTAAACTACAGTTTTAACACAATCCCAATAAAAATTCCAACAGTCATCTTTGTGGAATTGGAAAAGCCAATTTTTAAAAATGTCTAAAAGGATAAGGGCCAAAATAGCCAAAAATATCTTTAAAAAGAATAAAGATGGAAGAGTCTCACTTCCAGGCTTTAAAAGATACTATCTTGGTACAGAGGTAATAACAGCTTGGTACTTGAATAAAGACAGACAGATTGCCAAATGGAATCAAAGCAAGTGCTCAAAACAGGATCTTCAAATCTATGGTTAAGTGATTTTTCACAGAGCTGTCAAAGCTACTCGGCCAGGTCAGTACAGCCTCTTCAACAAATGGTACTGGGAAAACTGGATATTCTTAGCCTAAAGAAAGTGCCCCCTATCCCACACCTTATTAAAAAATGAACTCAAAATGGATCAAACAACTAAATATAAATGCAAGGACAATAAAACTCCTAGAACAAAAAAATTAGGTCAGCATCTTTAGTACCTTGTGGTACATGGTGGTTCCATGGAGATTACACCCAAAGCACAGGCAATAAAGAAAAAATAGGTAAATAGGACTTTCTCAAAATTGAACACTTTTGTGCTTAAAAAATTTTACTAAGACGGTGAAAAGGTAGCCAAATCAATGAGAAAATATCTTCAGAATCCACATATTTGACAAGGGTTTATTTCCACATTATATAAAGAGATCACACAACTTGACAAAATGGCAAGCAACCCAATTTTTAAAAAGCCAAAAGACTAGAAAATTTTCCAAAGAGGTAATACTAATGGCCAAAATGCATGTGAAAAGATGCTCAACCACCACACCAGGGAGCCAAGAGTGCCTACAACTGCATGCAGGAGAATTGCATCCATCATCCATGTGGAATCTAAGCCCCCTCTTGATATAGAGGTGGAGTGGACATAACCATCCCAGGGTCCACAGGATGGAGGAATAGAGTATGGATTAGAGTGGACTTAATGATATTCTATTCTGGAACTATTGTGATTAGTAATGGAAGAAAAGGTAGCATTAATGTGGAGAAAGTGGCCATGGTAGCTGCTGAGGGTAGGGAGAGGGTAGAGGAGATATGATGTGGGGGCATTTTCAGGATGTCCAGGGACAGTTCCTGGACATCACATGTCCTCCCATGGCCCACTGGGTGGACTGGTGAGAGTGTAAACTACAGTGTAACCACTATCCCTGTGGTGCAGCAGTGCTCCAAAATGTATTCACCAAATGCAATGAATGTGCCACAATGATGAAAGAAGTTGCTGATGTGGGAGGAGTGGGGTGGGGGGGTGGAGGGTATATGGGGACCTCATATTTTTTTATGTAACATTAAAAAATAAAAAAAAGAAAAATTGGGGTATCAAAAAATGAAAAAATGAAAAAGTTTTGTTTTTGACATTTTGCCTTTCATCACTGCTATAGGTATTGTCCTGTATGTACAGTGGCAAGGCAGTTTCTTCCATTTCTTCCTCAGTGTCTACATCCTTTCTTTTTTTCCCTAATTATTAAGTTTGTCTTCACATAAGTTTTAGATCACAGTAATTCACATGTACAGTATATGGTACTCCCACATATCCAACATCATTTTGTGCCTTCCCCAGCAATGATCCTTTTATGTGTTCATATTATATTTGCTGCAGCTGATGTACAAATATTGAAACAATAGCTTTCAAACATGGTTTCACTTGAGTTTACATTATGCTTTGTATTTTTGACTACAATTTTCTAAATTTTTAGTTATTTTATGTTTTACATTATTGTTTGCATTTTTAGCCTATAGACATTTATACATTTTTTGTGTAATTTAACATGTTCTATATCCATAATTGAATGTCTTGTGGAACACTTTTATTGCCGCACAGTTACACTGATTCCATCTATTCAACCCCTCTTTCCCCTCCCATCAGGGCCCACCACAACAATCTTCATTACTTGAAGACCATATTCAGAGATACTTGCAACAATGTTGAGGACTTGACATACTTGACTACCCGAACCCATTGGGAGCCACCAATTCTCTTGAAAGATACAATTCCCTTTGTTTCAGAACATCAGTCCTGCCCAGGATGTGTGTATACCTTCACTCTCATTGTATGGGTCTCCACCCAATGATATAACGCACTATGACAAAATGAACACTCACACACTCCCTAGAAGCCTGCCCTGTGTCAGATGCCCCCCCTTAAGCATCTTAAACAGGTAACCTTCCATATTATATTTTCTAAAGAGTTTTTCTGCATTATAATTTTAACCATATACCTGACAATCTCCTATGTTCAAATGTTCCCCCCAATTTCTTGGGCCATCTGCCCCATCCTCCCATCCCTAGCCCCCCTCAAGCCCACAAAGTCCCATCCTAAGCCCCCATTTTATCCCTTCCCTGTATAAATACTTACCTCCAGCTTATCATAGATTTCTTTTACATCTCTAGTTAAATTTATTCCTAGGTATTTGATTTTATTTACTATTGGAAATGGTATTTGATTCCTGATTTCCTCCTCAGATTGATCATTATTGGTGTATAGAAATGCTACTGATTTTTTGCACATTGATCTTGTAACCTGTGGCTTTACTGAACTCATTTATAAGTTCTAGAAGCTTTCTTGTAGACTCCTCGGGGTTTTCTATGTATAGGATCACATTATCTGCAAATAGTGAAATTTTGACTTCTTTCTTTCCAATTTGGATGCGTTTTATGTCTGGTGATTGCCTCAGTGCTTGAACAAGTACTTCTAAGACTATGTTACATAGAATGGGTGATAATGGGCATCTTTGTCTTGTTCCTGATCTTAGAGGGAAAGATTTTAGGATTTCACCATTGTAAATGATGTTAGCTGTGGTTTTTTTTTTTAAGATTTATTTATTTATTTCTCTCCCCTCCCCCCACCACACTGGTTGTCTGTTCTCTGTGTCTATTTGCTGCATCTTCTGTGTCCACTTCTGTTGTTGTCAGCAACATGGGAATCTGTTGTGTCAGTTCTTCATGTGTGCAGCACCATTCCTGGGCAGCCTGCGCTGTCTTTCATGCTGGGCGGCTCTCCTTATGGGGTACACTCCTTGTGCATGGGGCTCCCCTACGTGGGGGACATCCCTGCATGGCATGGCACTCCTTGTGTGCATCAACACTGCACATGGTCCAGCTCCACACAAATCAAGGAGGCCCAGGGTTTGAACCACGGACCTCCCATATGGTAGATGGATGCCCTAAACACTGGGTCAAGTCTGCCACCCCCCTTCAATCTTTTATATGATATATTACATTAATTGAGTTTCTTATGTTGAACCATCCTTGCATACCAGGAATGAATCCCACTTGGTCATGTGTTGTTGAATACGATTAGCAAGTATTTTGTTGAGGATTTTCACGTCTACGTTGATTTCAGAGATTGGTGTGTAATTTTCCTTTATTGTGGTGTCTTTGTTTGGCTTTGGTACCAGAGTAATCTTGGCATAATAGAATGAATTAGGCAATGTTCCTTCTATTTCAATTTTTTGGAAGATTTAAGAAAGATTGGTGTTAGTTCTTTCTGGAATGTTTGGTGGAATCACCTGTGAAGCTGTCTGGCCCAGGGCTCTTCTTAGTTGGGAGGTTTTAATGACTGATTCTATCTCTTTACTTGTGTTTGGTTTGGTGAGATCATCAATTTCCTCTTTTGTCAATGTAGACTGCTTATTGTTTCTAGGAATTTGTCCATTTCCTCTAAATTGTCCTTCTTGTTGGAATATAGTTTTCAAAGTATCCTCTCATGATTGTCTTTATTTCTGTGGGGTCAGTGGTGGTATCTCCTTTCTCCTTTCTTATTTTGTGTATTGCATCTTCTCTCCTTTTTTCTTTGTTAGTCTAGCTAAGGGTTTGTCAATTTTATTGATCTTCTCAAAGAACCAGCTCTTGGTTTTATTTTTTCAAGTGCTTTCTTATTTTCTATTTCATTTAGTTCTGCTTTTATCTTGGTTATGTCTTTCTTTCTTCTTCCTTTGGAATTAGTTTGTTGGTTTTTTTTTACTAATTCCTCCAAGTGTGCAGTTAGTTCTTCAATTTTAGCTCTTCTTTTTTGATGTATGAATTTATGGCCATAAATTTCCCTCTCAGTACTGCTTTTGTTGCATCCCATAAGCTCGGGTATGTTGTGTTATCATTTTCAATAGTTTCAAGGTAGTTATTAATTTCTTTTGGGATTTCCTCCTTGACCCACTGTTTTTATAAGGGTGTGTTGTTTAAGTTCCATTCTTGGTGCCAAATCTAGGTCCCTGGCCCTGGCAGATTTCCAGCTTCATTCCACTGTGGTCAGAGAAATTATTTTGTATGATGTCAATCTTTCTGAATTCATTGAGACTTTTTCTGTGGCCTAGCATGTGGTCTATCTTGGAGAATGATCCATGTGCACTTGAGCAGAATGTATATCCTACTATATTTGAGTATAATGTTCCATATATGTCTGTTAGGTCCAGCTCCTCTAATATATTGTTCAAAAGTCTTTGCTTCTTTATTGATTCTCTTTTGAGATGTTCTGTCCAAAGTTGATAGTGGTGTATTAAAGTCCCCCACTATAATTGTAGAAGCATCTATTCCTTCACTTAGTTTGTCCAGTGTTTCCTCACATATTTCAAGTCTCCCTTGTTAGGAGCATAAATGTTTATGATTGTTCTTTCTTCTTGAAAGATTATCCCTTTCACTAATATGTTGTGTCCATCTCTGTCTCTCACTATTGTTTTGCATTTAAAGTCTATTTGTCTGATATTAATATAGCTACTCCTGCCCTTTTTTGGCCATTGTTTGTTTGTAAGATTGTTTTTCAACCATTCACTTTCAACCTCCTTGAATCCCTTGGTCTGAGATGCGCTTCTTGTAGAGAGCATATAGATGGTTCATAGTTCCTTATCCAATCTTCCAGTCTGAGTCTCTTGACAGGTGAGTTTAATTGATTGACATTCAGTGTTAATATTTTCAAGAAATTTCTTATGTTAGCCATATTTTCTTTGGATTTGTGTTTGTCATATTTTGTTTGATTTTATCTGTGTTTGTCTTTTTTGTTGCTCTTACACTCTGCTCCAACTCTGTCTTGTTTTTTTCTTTCTTCCTGCAGAACTCCCTTTAGTATTTCTTGAAGGGCAGGATTCTTGTTGGCATACTCTCTTAGTTTCTGTTTATCTGTAAATATTTTGAACTCACCATCATTTTTGAATGCTAACTTTGTTGGGTAGAGTATTCTTGGTTGGAAATTTTTTTTCTTTTAGGACCTTGACTATGTCATACCACTGCCTTCTTGCCTCCATGGTTTCAGATGAGAAATCAGTGCTTAATGTTATGGAGCCTCCTTTGTATGTGATGGCTCTCTTTTCTTTTGCTACTTTTAGTGTTTTCACTTTGTCTTGATTATTGGATAATTTGACAAGTGTATGTCTTGGGGTAAGCCTGTTGAGATGTATGCTGTTTGGGGTGTGTTGTTCTTCCTGAATAATGTACATCCATTTCCCTCAATAGGTTTGGGAAGTTTTCAGCCTTTATTTCCTCCATCACCCCTTCTGTCCCCTTTCCCTTCTCCTCCTTCTAGGATACCTATAATGTGTATGTTTGTGTGTTTTGCATCATCATTCAGTTTCCTCAGTCCCTGCTGGATTTTTTCTATCTTTTTGTCCATCAGTTCTACTATCTCTTTGATTTCAGATGTACTGTCTTCCATATCACTAATTCTCTCCTCTGCCTCTTTAAGTCTTCTGTTATTTGCTGAGAGTGTATTTTTGATTTCTTGAATTGTGCTGTTCATCACCATCATATCCATTATCTTTTTGTGTATATCAATTTCTTCTGTATTCTCTCCAAGTGTTTTTTTCATATTCTTAATCTCTTCCTTCCCTTCATTGAATTGGTCCCTAAAATATGTTTCAAGAGCTTTAATTACTTGTTCTATGTTCTGCTCCTCTTCCTGCTTTTTACTGTGTTCATTGGATTGGTGCATGTTTTCCTGATTATTGGTTTGGTTTGTAGTTTTTTGTTGCTGTCTGGTCATCATTTTATCTTGACAGGTTTAATCAGTTGCTTAGCTTCTTTGTGGAGGGGTTTAATTAGTTGTTTTTGTGTGTGTTAATCTTCTCTTTGTCACTTTGTTCTTCTTATTCTATTTCCTTGTTGTCTAAGTTCACTTGAAGGAAAACATTAGGGCCAGAGAAAGCAAAAGGAGTAAGAAAAGAAAATGAATAATAGTAGTATTGATATACTACTATAGTAAGTATTAACAGAAGAAACACGTGAGATCTAGGAGAATGGATATTAGATTCATGTAAGCTCTGTAGAGTTATAAAAGTAAGTAAAGCAGAGAATGTATAATGAGACAGAAACTGAATATGGGGAGGAATATAGTGTGAATTAAAAGGCCACTGTGTTCAGGAGAGATGGAAAGAGAAAAGAAAGGACAATAATATAAAGAGTGAATATAAGACAGAAAACAGAACAAAGGTATTAGAAATAAAAAGTCAGAAAAATAGGGGGGCAAACAAAGAGAGGTGTAATGTAAGGGAAACAATAAATGATGGAAGATAGAAAGATGTAGAGGAAAGGGGATAGTGTAGGTGGCCAAAATCAATACACACAGAAAAGAGAAAGTTGAGGATGAAGAAATACAGCAAATGTGAAGTGCTCCCTGCAGCACCTAATATAAAAAGAATAAAAAAGAATAGAAAGAAAGGAAAGGAAAAAAGGGTCAAAAGGGAGGGGGAAGCAAGCAACAAGAAGAAAAAGAGAGAAAAAGAAAAACAGAAAAAAGGGCCTTCAGGGGATAAAGAGGAAGGAAAAAACCGAAACCATGAAAATATCAGACAAAGCTTCGAGCAAGGGAATCCTTTTTTCAGTTAAATAAAATGCTTAGGAATCTGACATTTGGCCTTTCTCCCTTCTCACTTCTCTTCCAGGGCAGCAGGAAAGCTACCTGAGAGGTCTGGTAGGAGATTCGAGAGGGTTCTTGCTGAACCAGCTCCACACAGAAAACAATGACTTAATTTCCAGAGAGAGAGCACCCACACCTCACCAGGAACCCCAAGTATGCTATTGGAAGCTTGGAATGCACCTCCTTCAGTCCCTCTCCTTAAGGTGTGCTACAAGAGGGCTAGTTGATTTTCTGAGTCCACCTTCTCCCAGACCAAGTTTCCTATCCCAGGGTATTTAGGTGAATAGGTTTCCTCAGCAGATTCGCCACTCCTTTCTTCCCAGGCTCTCCCCAAGCTAGCCGGTATGCTCCTCCAAGTGGAAAAATAAAAAGAACAGAAGTGGGTGGAATCACCAGAATATTGAACCCATATTAGCCAGGCCCCCCTGCTGCACCCCCCAACAAATCCCTCCCACCCACAGAATCAGTCCAAAACTGGAGGGCTAGGGCAATCCCAGACCTCCAGGAGTGCTGGACTAGGGAAAGGAAAATCTGGGACACTGCAAACCCAGGGTATGAAGGTCCGTGGAACACGGGCTATGGGGCCTCAGGGGACACTGACCTGGGCACCACACATCCAGGGACCATGGGGCCCAGGAATACTGCTGCACAACTGACAGTTCTCAGGGCATACCACAGCTGCCAGCCCCAGAGGGAAGGGTCCCACCAGCCCACAGCTTCCAACCTCTACTTGTAACCCACAATTCTACCTTTAGCAAATGCCACCTCTGTCACTGTCTCTCCAAATCAACATCCACACACCCTCCACCCTGCAAGCCCCCAAGACAGCCCACTCTGGCAAGACCCCATCCCCACTTGACCACCTCTTTGCAGGAGAGAATGTAAGGTGCACTCACTGAGACACCATCTTGCCCTGCCTCTCCTAGCTTGTTATTCTAACCTTCCCCTTCCCAATTTCCTTTCTGTGTCATGATCTGATGATTTTAGCACAAGTACCTGAGAAATACCAAGAAGCTTGTTGCCAAGGTAATTTATTTTTATATTTCATAAAACATCAACTTTCATGCTCAAACATGGTAACCCAAGTTGGGACACCACTTGGAACACAGCTAAGTGAAATATCATGACATGAAAGTGGGCTGAGAACTGTGGTCAGGAGACTTGCAGCTGTGAGCAACAGAAAGAAAACCGCTGTGAACTTAGCACCACCAAACAGAATCTCTGGGATCTTGTTACCCTGTGCAGGGGCATTTCCAACAGAAGGCCCCTCCACCCCCAGTCCTGTGCCACAAGGAGATACAGGTCTCTGTGAGGAGGTGATTTATGTGAGTGCACAAGCAAGGAACTGGGGGATCTTCCCAAAACCTGTTCAAAGTGAGAATGGGAGCCAGGGTTTTTATAGGCAAAGGAGAGGGCTAAGGGAGAAGTAAAACAAGTAAAAAAACAAACATAGTGAGGACTAGATATTCCAGGGGCCTTGTGAGGAGGATACATGCAATTTCTCAGGCCTGTGTTCTCTCAAGCACATTCACCTTGTCCTTGGTTTCAGCACCAAATAAGTCAGAGTTTAGAAAGTGTTGTGCAGGTGCTTACATGCCAGTCTCCATGACTCCTTTCTCAGTGAGCACTCAAGGATATCAAGGTTTTTATCCTCTGAGGTAAGTTACAGATTTCCTGGGTCACAAGATACTCCTGACACCATTCTGTTTGGTTTTGCTTTGAGGTTTTTATTCCAGTAAGCAAAACTGAGAAGGTTTGGTTAATATTCTTCAGGGAACCAGATGCAAAGTGTAAGCTTCTAAAATTAGACTGATTGAAAACTAGTTCAGTTATGTCTGGGAAGACCCAGAGCTGCTTAAGTGAAGAAATTTTTATGAAGTGTATATTCTAGCTATCAGTCTCACTTAAGGAATCAAGTAGCAGTAGATCCATTATAAGAGTGATCCTTCACAGCCTGCACGGTTTCCTCTAGGTCTCAGGCACGTCTCAATTTTCATTTCCACATTCTGGTGTGTTCCTTAATTCTGTGAGGCTGACCCTTCTCCTGACCCTACAATGCCTACTGAGCTTCATTCCTCACCTGCAGGGGTTGTCTATATCCAGGGCACAGATGGAAATTTCCAAGATTACTTGATGATTGCCTTCCATCTACACATCCTATAGGAGCTTATATGCCTAATTCCTGTAAGGTCTCTATTTAGAAAAACTGTAATTCAGACAAAAACCACTTGCAGCCTTCTAGGAGATTTGGTTATGGTTTTGGGGTAGGCAACAGAGTAGGAAGGACACTACAAACATTTCATTCCAGTTGCAAGTCTACAATAAATGAATTGTTTTTCAGAAAATATATGCTTCTGTGAACTACCATTCTTCTCTGGAAGATGACATCTGAGGGGGATCATTTGGCCCTTTGCCCAGAGACCTGAAGGTCACTGGAACACTGGGTCATGTTTAGGACTTGCTTATGGAGATGCTGCTGAAGATAAGAAGACACGGACTTGAGTGCAAGGGTCACTTGGTCCCCACAGAGGTCACATGATCCCCAGCAGACTCTTGCAGCCACCATGCAACTAGGCCATGGCTCTGTTTCTCTGGGATTCCTCTTTGTTCCTGGTCTTTCTAAGCACCAGGACACATTCCAACAGCCCAAACAGGAAAAGCGGGAGTTGCATTACTTGCCATGATCTTTCAGAAAGCAGCTGTGTGTGTTTCTGTGCTTGTGCACATGTGTGTCTGTGGGTGGGTATGAGACAGAGAGGGAGAAAGAGAGAGGGATAGAATGTATGTGTATGTGACAATAAACATTCTCAATTTTCTCTGACTCCTATTAAGATAATAAAAGCATTATCAACTACTCACTGATTGCCTGGACCCATTAGAAAATTCACAGGTATGTCCTCATAAACACATGTAATTATTGCCATTCAAAGGTGAGGAAAATGAGTATTAGAGAAAAAAATAAGTAGCAAGCATGAAATTTGAAATTGGTCAGCTCCTGATTTCAATCCCAAGTACCCTTTTTGTGTGAACATCTTTGATTCAGTTAAACTCTCAGTGCCAGTTTTCTCAAATGTATCATGATAATGCATCTACTGTACTCCTGAAAACATATTTTGATCATTTTTAAATTACATGTTATTAAATGAAATAGATACAAGAAGGAGGAGTTTGCAATGGAAGCAGAAAACTTTATCAGTAGGCACAATGGATTGAAGTTACAAAGCTCATTATAACTGAAAAAATGATGTCCTGTAAAAGAAGAGGACCAAGTTTGGTCTCTTCCCAGCAGGTGTGAGAAATACTGGGGGTGGGCAGGTATTGACTGTAAAAGGGCATGAAGGAAAAATTCTTTGGTTGGGTTTGTTGGTTTCATTGGTGTAGGCCTTTGTCAAAGTGTACTGGTGTGAACAGGTGAATGGTCTGGCTCGTATCTATATGAATTAAATCTCTATATAATTGAGAAAATGATTATTAGCTGAGTAATATTCCATTGTATGACTATACCACAACTTATCCATTCATTTCTTTTTTTTAATGAGAAATTTTATAATTTTTTACATGGTTATTATAATTTATATTTTTCAATTTATTTTTTTAATATTACATTAAAAAATATGAGGTCCCCATATACCTCCCACTCCCTCACCACACTTCTCCCCTCATAACAACAATCTCCTCCATCATCATGAGACATTCATTGCATTTGGTGAATACATCTCTGAGCACCGCTGCACCTCATGATCAGTGGTCCACATCATAGCCCACACTCTCCCACATTCCACCCAGTGGGCCATGGGAAGACATACAATGTCTGATAACTGTCCCCTCAGCACCACCAGGA
Organism: Dasypus novemcinctus; assembly: GCF_030445035.2. NCBI lineage: Eukaryota > Metazoa > Chordata > Mammalia > Cingulata > Dasypodidae > Dasypus > Dasypus novemcinctus. Next base: position 100,993,320 of record NC_080689.1, read on the forward strand.
CAACTCCAACCCCTGAAAATGCCCCCACATCACATCTCTTCCTCCCATTCCCTATCCCCAGCAGCCACCATGGCCATTTTCTCCACACCAATGCCACATTTTCTTTGATTACTAATCACAATAGTTCATGAATAGAATATCAGTAAGTCCACTCTAATCCATACTCTATTCCTCCATCCTGTGGACCTTGGAATGTTGTGTCCACTCCACATCTATATTAAGTGGGGGCTTAGATTCCACATGGATGCAGGCTGCAATCCTCCTGCTTTCAGTTGTAGGCACTCTTGGCTCCCTGGTGTGGTGGTTGACCTTCTTCAACTCCATGTTAGCTGAGAGAGTTAAGTCCAATACACCAGAGTGTAGGAGCTGCAAGTCTGTTAAGGATTAGGGCCTGGCTATCACATAGTCAGTCCAGAGATTCAGGTCCCCTGGGTATATATTAAACCCCAGCACCAACTACAGTTCTGGTAAAAGTAAAAGGAGAGGCTTTGGACAAAGGTCACATCTGAGTCCAGCTCCATTACACAGAAACACAAACTCGAAAGCAGGGCCAACTGACATGGCACTGAACTCCATCTGCCATGACCATAGAACCTGTGGGTCTCTGTAGCCATCAGAAGAACCAATACCCAGGGTTGTATCTACTTTATCTGTCTCTGGGACTCTGCTCAGGTGTGCATAAGGGCAACCCCTCTGATAACCTCCTGGCTCTTTTTGGAGACTCATTGCCATATAAACTCATTTGTCCTTTCCATTTCCCCCTTGATTCAGGTCAAAATGTATTTTTAACTCCTGGTATTATATGTAGACTGAGATATTCTGCTGGTCTGAGTTGACCCTTTTATTCAAGGTCATTTTCTAGTTACATCATCTGCTGGTACTTGGTAGTAATCCCTTGGTGCCAGGGAGGCTCATCCCTGGAAGTCATGTCCCATGCTGGGAGGAAGGCAACACATTTATAAGCTGAGTTTGGCTTTGAGACTGGCCACATTTGAGCAATATGGAGGCTCTCAGGAGGTAACTCTTAGGCACCCTGCAGCTCTAGGCTTTGTTCTTATTTCAGGTGCACAGGCTCACAAGCATAGTCATTAGTATCAAGGTCTCCTTATTGGACCTTCATTCTCTTTTGGTCTTTGCCATTGCACTTGGGGGATTGTTGCTGTTTCTTTAGGGACTGTGATAGAGTTCCCATGGCTAGGAATTCAGCACTCCCTCAGTTGTTTTTAATTTATATCCACTATGAAAATATCCAAACATTTTTATGCACCCTGGGTATATGCCCTGTAGAAATCCCTGCCAACCATGTGTTCCCTGTCAATAACATCCCACACCAGTATTCCTCCCCTGCCATTGTTGAACCTCTCTGTGATCCAAAACTTCTTGGAAACTGAAGCCCAATATATTGCCAGGTTCCATTAATAGTAAAATGGAATATAGTGATGAGTTTAAATGTTAGATATAGAATACATATTAATTTTTAGAAAAATTAAGGTAAAAATAAATTGGGGTATCAAAAAATTTAAAAATGCAAAAGCTTTGTTTTTGATGTTTTGCCTTCCATCACTGCAATAAGTGTGACCCTGTATGCAAATTGTCAAGGCAAATGCTTCCGTCTTTTCCTCACTGTCTATGTCCTTTCTTTTTCTTTTCTTTTTTCTAATTAACCTTATCTTCACAAAAGTTTTAGATCACAGTAATTGATATATACAATATACAGTACTCCCACATATCCAACATAAAACTTTTTCCCTTCCACAGCAATAATCTTTTTACATATTCATACTATATTTACTGAAACTGTTGTACAGATATTGAGACAATAGCTTTCAAACAAGGTAACATTTGTGTTTTCCTTGTGGTTTATATTTTCGATGATACAATTTTCTAAATTTTTAGTTATCTTATGTTTTACATTATGATTTACATTTTAGCCTATCAGCCCCTATATATTTTTGGTTTAATTTTATGTCTTATATACATCCTTGTGTACTCTTGTGGAACACTTCTATTGCCCACACAGTTACATTGGTTCCATCTATTCAATACCTCTTTCCCCCTCGCCTTAGGGCCCACAGTGACAGTCAATCTTCATTGCTTGAAGGGTCATGTTCAGAGATACTTGCAACAGTGTTGAGGGCTTGATATGATCAACTTCCCTAATGCACTGGGAGCCACTATTTCTCTTGAGAGATACAATTCCCTCTATTTAAGGGCATCAGTCCTCCCCAGTATGTGGGTATACTTTCACTCTCATTATATGGATCTCTATCCAATGATATAACCCACTATGGCAAAATGAGCATTCACATATTCCCTAGGAGCCTGTCCTGCATCTGATTATCTCCTTTAAGCATCTTAAACAGGTAATGATCCTTATTATATTTTTAAAAAGTTTTCTCAGCATTATACTCTCAACCAAATACCTAACAATCTCCTATGTTTGTATGTTGCCCTACCCGTTCCCCAATTTCTTGGGTAATATTACCCATCTTCCCATTGCTATCCCCCCTCAAGCCTGCAAAGCCCCACACAAAGGTAAACCTATGCCCCAATTTTATCCCTTCCTTGTACAAATACTTACCTCCAGCTTATCATAGATTTCACCCATGTAGGTGTCTTGTTACATTCTTCCTCTACACCCCAATTTCTTTTAAGTCTATCGTCCAGTCTCTAGCTCTCTGAGGCAGCTTGGTTTACTTATTTCATATCATTGAGGTCATGTAGTATTTGCCCTTCAATGCCTGGGTTGCTTCACTCAACATGAGTTTCTCAAGATTCATCCATGTTATCACGTGTTTGTAGTGTACTCATTCTTATAGCTGAGTAGTACTCAATTGTATGTGTATACCACATTTTATTTATCCATTCATCTGTTGATGGGCATTTGGGTTGATTCCAACTTTTGGCAATAGTGAACACTGCTGCTATGAACATTGATGTGCATATATCAGCTTGTTTCCTTGTTTTCGGTTCTACTGGGTATATACCCAGCAGTGGACTTGCTGGGTCATATGGAAAATCTATGGCTAGTTTTTAGAGAAACTGCCAAAATGTCCTCCACAATGGCTGGATTCTTTGACAATCCCACCAGCAGTGGATGAGTGTTCCCATTCCTCCACATCCTCTCCAGCATTTGTAGTCTTCTGTTTTTTTCATAGCTGGCAATCTTATGGGAGTAAGATGGTATCTCATTGTAGTTTTGATTTGCATTTCCCTGATAGCTAGAGATTTGGAGCATTTTTTCATGTGCTTTTTAGCCACTTGTATTTCTTCTTTGGAGAAGTATCTGTTGAAATCTTTTCCCCAATTTTAAAGTGGGTTCATTGTCTTTTTCTTTTCAAGATATAGGAGTTCTTTATATATGCAGGTTATATAAGTCTCCTATCAGATATATGGTTATGAAATATTTTCTCCCATTGTGTAGGCTCTCTTTTCACTTTCTTGACAAAATCCTTGAGGTACAGAAGGCTTTAAATTGAGGAAGTCACATTTATCTATTTGTTCTTTTGCTGCTCGTGCTTTTGGTGTAAAGTTCATGAAGCCACTTCCTATTACAGGGTCTTGTATATGCTTCCCTACACTGCTTTCCAAAGTCTTTATGGTCTTGGCTCTTATATTTAGGTCTTTGATCCATCTTGAGTTGATTTTTGTATAAGGTGTGAGATGGTAATCCTCTTTCATTCTTTACATATGGATATCCAGTTCTCCAGGCACCATTTGTTGAATAGGCCATTCTGTCCCAGTTGAGAGGGTTTGGTGGTTTTATCGAATATTATATGACTATATATTTGAGGATCTCTATCAGAATCTCAATTCGGTTCCATTGGTCTGTGTGTCTCTCCTTGTGCCAATATCATGCTGTTTTCACTACTGTAGCTTTGTAGTATGTTTTGAAGTCAGGTAGTGTGATTCCTCCAATTTCGTTTTTCTTTTTCAATATGTCTTTGGCTATTTGGGGCCTCTTTTCTTTCCAAATAAATTTCATAGCTAGTTATTCTAGTTCTTTAAAGAATGCTGTGTTGATTTTTATTGGGATTGCATTGAATGTGTAGATTAGTTTTGGTAGGATAGACATCTTGATAATATTTAGTGTTCCTATCCATGAACAGGGAATGTTCTTCCATTTATTTAGGTCTTCTTTGATTTCCTTGTATAGTCTTGTGTAGTTCTCTGTGTATAAGTTTTTTACATCTTTAAATTTATTCCTAGGTATTTGATTTTTTAATTTATTATTGTAAATGGTATTTATTTCTTGATTTCCTCCTGAGCTTGCTCATTATTGGTGTACAGAAATGCTACTGATTTTTGCACATTGATCTTATAACCTGTGACTTTGCTAAACTCATTTATGAGTTCTAGAAACTTTGTTGTAGCCCTCTCAGGGTTTTCAATGTATAGGATCATGTCATCTGCAAATAATTATATTTTCACTTCTTCCTTTCCAATTTGAATGCCTTTTATATCTGGTTCTTGCCTCAGTGCTCAAGCAAGTACTTCTTAGACAATGTTAAATAGAAGAGATGATAGTGGGCATCCTTGTCTTATTCCTGATCTGAGAGGGAAGGATTTTAGGATTTCACCATTGTAAATGATGTTGGCTGTGGGTTTTTCATATATACTCTTTATCATGTTCAGAAAATTTTCTTGTATTTCCATCTTTTGCAATGTTTTCATCAAGAAAGTGTGCTGTATTTTGTCAAATGCTTTTTCTGCATCTATAGATATAATCATGTGATTTTTTTTCCTTCAATCTGTTTATGTGGTGTTTACATCGATTGATTTTCTTATGTTGAACCATCCTTACATACCTGGAATGAATCCCACTTGGTCATGCTGTATAATTCATTTAATGTGTTGTTGAATACAGTTGGCATGTATTTTCTTGAGGATTTTTGCTTCTAGGTTCATTTGAGAAATTGGTCTGTAATTTTCCTTTCTTGTGATGTCTTTGTTTGAGTTTGGTACTAGGGTAATGTTGGCATCATAGAATGAGTTAGGTAATGTTCCTTCTGGTTTGATTTTTTTGGAAGAGTTTCAGCAGGATTGGTATTAGTTCTTTCTGGAATGTTTTGTAGAATTCACCAGTGATGCTGTCTGGCCCAGGGCTCTTCTTAGTTGAGAGGTTTTTAATGACTGATTCTATCTCTTTACTTGTGATTGGTTTTTTGAGATCATCAATTTCTTCTTTCATCAATATAAGCTGCTTATGTGTTTCTAGGAATTGTCCATTTCCTCTGAATTGTCATTTTTGTTGGAATATAGTTTTTCAAAGTATCCTCTCATGATAGTCTTTATTTCTGTGGGGTCAGTTGTGATATCTCCTTTCTCCTTTCTTATTTTGTGTATTTGCATCTTCTCTCTTTTTTTCTTTGTTAGTCTAGCTAAGGTTTTGTCAATTTTATTGATCTTCTCAAAGAACCAGCTCTTCATTTTGTTTATATTTTCAAGTGCTTTCTTATTTTCTATTTCATTTAGTTCTCTTTTTGTCTTTGTTCCTTTCTTTCTTCTTCCTGTTGGGTTACTTTGTTGGTTTTTTTTACTAATTTCTCCAAATGTGCAGTTAGTTCTTCCATTTTTGCTCTTTTTTGACGTATGAATTTATGGCTATAAATTTCCCTCTCAGTACTGCTTTTGCTGCATCCCATTAGTTTTGGTAGGTTGTGTTATCATTTTCATTAGTTTCAAGGTAGTTATTAATTTCTTTTGAGATTTCCTCTTTGACCCACTGTTTTTCAAAGAGTGTGGTGTTTAATTTCCATATCTTGGTGTGAAATCTGGGCCACTGGCCCTTGCAGATTTCCAGCTTCACTCCACTGTAGTCACAGATATTGTTTTGTGTGTTTTTTTTTTTGTGATCCTATTTTTTATTAAAATTATTTATTATTTTTTAAAATTACATTAAAAAAATATGAGGTCCCAATCAACCCCACCGCCCCCACCCCCCACTCCCCCCACAGCAACACTCTCTCCCATCATCGTGACACATCCATTGTACCCGGTAAGTACATCTCTGAACATCACTGCACCCCATAAATCAATGGTCCACATCATAGCCCACACTCTCCCACATTCCATCCAGTGGGCCCTGGGGGGATCTACAATGTCCCGTATTTGTCCGTGAAGCACCACCCAGGACAACTCCACGTCCCAAAAATGCCTCCACATCTCATCTCTTCCTCCCATTCCCCAAACCCAGCAGCCACCATGGCTACCCTTCCCACACTCATTCCACATTTTCTCTGTGGACATTGGATTGGTTGTGTCCATTGCACATCTATGTCAAGTGGGGGCTTAGATTCCACATGGATACTGGATGCACTCCTCCTGCTTTCAGTTGTAGACACTCTAGGCTCCATGGTGTGGTGGTTGACCTTCTTCAACTCCATGTTAGCTGAGTGGGGTAAGTCCAATAAATCAAAGTGTAGGAGCTGAAGTCTGTTGAGGCTCTGGGCCTGGGTGTCATATTATCAGTCCAGAGATTCAAGTCCCCTAAATATATCTTAAACCCCAGCACCAACTACAATTCCAGTAAAGTAGCATGAAAGGCTTGTGAAAAGAGATCACATCTGAGTCCAACTCCATCATGCAGAAACACCAACTCCAAAGAAGGGCCATCTGCAGTGAACCCCATCCGCCATGACCATAGAACCCGTGGGTCTCTTTATCCCTCAAAAGAACCAATACCTGGGATTGTATCTACTTTATCCATCTCTTAGATTCTGCTCAGTTGTGCATAAGGGCATTCTTTCTGACAGCTTCCAGACTCTTTTTTAGAGACTCATAGCCTTATAATCTCATTTCTCCTTTCCATTTCCCCCTTACACTAGGTCAAACAGCATTTTGAAGTCATGTTATTATATGTAGACAGGGATATTCTGCTGATCTGTATTGAACCTTTAATTCAAGGTCATTTTCTAGTTGCATCTTCAGCTGGTATGTGGTAGTGATCCCTCAGTGCCAGGGAGGCTCATCCCTGGGTGTCATGTCCCACACTGGGGGGAATGCACTGCACCTACATGCTGAGTTTGGCTGTGAGAGTGGCCACATTTGAGTAACATGAAGGCTGTCAGGAGGAAACTCCCAGGCACAGTGCTACTCCAGGCCCCATTCTTATTGCAGGTGTATAGGCTCAAAAGCATAGCCACTAGTATCAGGAGCCCACTGTTGGGCCCTCCTTCCCTCCTGGTACAGATATTGTTTTGTATGATTTTGTTCTTTCTGAATTCATTGAGACTTTCTTTGTGGCCTCACATGTGATCTATCTTGGAGAATGATCCATGTGCACTTGAGAAAAATATATATCCTGCTGTATTTGGGTATAATGATCTGTATAAGTCTATTAAGTCCAGCTCCTCTAATATGCTGTTCAGAGTTTTTGTTTATTGATTCTCTTTTGTGATGTTCTGTCCAAAGCTGATAGTGGTGTATTAAAGTCCCCCAGTATAATTGTAGAGGCATCTATTCTTTCACTTAGTTTTTCTAGTGTTTGCCTCATGTATTTGGAGGTGCCCTTGTTAGGAGCATAAATATTTATGATTGTTCTTCCTTCTTGAAAGATTATCCCTTTCACTAATATATAGTGTCCTTCTTTGTCTCTCACAATTGTTTCGCATTCAAAGTCTATTTTGTCTGATATTAATATAGCTACACTTGCCTTTTTTGGTTATTGTTTGCTTGTAAGATTGTTTTCCAGCCATTCACTTTCAACCTCCATGAATCCCTGGGTCTAAGATGTGTTTCTTGTAGACAGCATATAGATGGGTCATATTTCCTTATCCAATCTCCCAGTCTGAATCCTTTGACAGGTGAGTCTAATCCAGTGACATTCAGTGTTATTACCTTCAAGGAATTATTTATGTTAGCCATATTTTGTTTGGACTTGTGTTTGTCATGTTTTGTTTGTTTTTTTCCTTCTCTTTTTGTCTTTTTTGTTGCTTGTACACTCTCCTCCAACTCTGCCTCTCCCATTTTTTTCTTTGTTCCTGCAGAACTCCCTTTAGTATTTCTTGAAGGGCAGGGTTCTCGTTGGCATACTCTTTTAATTTCGATTTATCTGTGAATATTTTTAACTCTCCATCATTTTTGAATGCTAGCTTAGCTGGGTGGAGTATTCTTGTTTGGAAATTAGTTTTTGTTTTATTATCTTGACTATATCATACCACTGCCTTCTTGCCTCCATGGTTTCAGATGAGAAAGCAGCACTTAATCTTATGGAGCCTCCCTTGTATGTGATGGTTCTCTTTTCTCTTGCTGCTTTTAGAATTTTCTCTTTGTCTTGAGCATTGGATAATTTGACAAGTATATGTCTTGGGGTGGGCCTGTTGGGATTTATGATGTTTGGGGTGCATTGTTCTTCCTGGATGTGTACATCCCTCTCTCTCAGTAGATTTGGGAAGTTTTCAGCCATTATTTCCTCCAACACCCTTTCTTCCCCTTTTCCTTCTCTTCTCCTTCTGGGATGCATATAATACATATGTTTGTGCATTTTGCATTGTCATTGACATCCCTAAGTCCTAACTGGATTTATTCTATCTTTTTATCGATCAGTTTTACTCTCTGTTTAATTTCAGATGTACTGTCTTCCATGTCACTAATTCTCTGCTCTGCCTCTTCTAATCTGCTGCTATTTGCTGAGAGTGTATTTTTGATTTCTTGAACTGTGGTGTTCATCACCATCATATGTTATCTTTTTGCATATGTCTGCAATTTCCTCTCCCAGTGTTTTCTTCATCTTGTTAATCTCTTCCTTTGCTTCATTGAGTTGGTCTCTAATATATGTTTTGAGATCTTTAATTACTTGTCCAATGTTCTGCTCCCCTTCCTGGTTTTTAGTTTGTTCATTGGATTCAGCCATGTTTTCCTGATTATTGGTTTGGCTTGTAGTTTTTTATTACTGTCTGGTCATTATGTTATCTTGACGGGATTAATCAGTTCCTTAGCTTCTTTTTCTAGTCTTCCAGATCAATTAGTTGTTGTTCATACATAAGTGTTATGTATTCTCTTTGTCACTTTGTTCTTCTTACTCTGTTTTTTTGTTGCTTGCTAAGTTCACTTTGAATGAAAATATTAGGGCCAGGGAACAAAAATGAGGAAGAAAAGAAAATGTATAAAGTAGTATAGGTAATAAATGTTATCAGAGCAACAATGTGAGATCTTGGAGAATGGATATTAGACCCATGTAAGTTGTGTAGAGTTATAGCTGTAAGTAAAGTACCTATAATGAGACAGTCAACTGAATATGGGGAGGAATATAGTATGAAATAAAAAGCCAGTGTTTTATTGAGAGAGGGAAAGAGAAAAGAAAGACAATAATATTGAGTGGATAAAAGACAGAAAACAGAACAAAGGTATTAGACATTAAATGTCAGACAATTAAGGGGCCAAAGAAAGGAAGGTGGAATGTAAGAGAAACAGTAGATGATGGAGGATAGAAAGATGTGGGGGAAAGGGGATAGTGTAGGTGGCCAAAATCAATACATACAGAAAAGTGAAAATGGAGGATGAGGAAACACAGCCAAATGTTAAGTGCTCCCTGCAGCACCTATTATCTAAATAAAATAAAATAAGAAGGAAAAGAGAAGAGAGAAAGGGGATGGGCAAAGAAAAGGGAGGGAAACAAGCAAGAAAAAGAAAAAGAAAAAAAACTAAATAAATGAAAAAGGACCTTGGGGGATAAAATGGGAGAAAAGACCAGGAGACAATGCAATATTAGCAACCAAGACAAAAAAAAAAGAACCAACGTTTTAAGCTAGGAATCTCTTTGCAGTTAAATAATACTCTTAGGGATCTGACCTTCCCCCTTTCTCCTTTCCTCACTTCTCTCTTCCAGGGCAGCAGGAAAGCTGCCTGAGAGGTCCAGTAGGAGACTCAAGTAGGTTCTTTTTGAACCAACTCAACACAGAAGACTATAGCTATTTATTTCCAATGTGAGATCACCTACACCTTACCAGCAACCCCAAATATGCTACTGGAAGCTTGGATAGCATCTCCTACAGTTCCTCGTCATTAGATGTGCTAGGAGAGGTCTAATTGATTTTCTGCCTCCACCTTCTCCCAGACCAAGTTTCCTATCCCTGGATGTTTAGGTAAATTGGGCTTTCTCAGCAGATTCACCTCTCCTTTCTTCCTAGACTCTCCCCAAGACAGCTGGTATACTCCTCCAAGTTCAGGGAGAGAGAGAGAGAGAAAAAAAAAACACAAACTCCAAGGGCTAGGTTAATCAAGGACCTCAGATAGACCTCAGGGTTCGGTATATTCAGGAATGGGAAGTCTGTGATATTGCAGACTCAAGGTGTGTGAGTTTCTGAAGTGTGGTCCACCAGGGTTTAGGGGACACAGACCTGGGAGCCCTGTATCCAGTTAACAGCATGCCTAGGAGCACCACAGCATAACACAGCCTTCAGGGATCCCCACAGCTGGGTGCCAGCCCTAGGGGGAGGGGTCCTACCCACAACCTCTGACCTTCATGTCAGAAACTCAAAATTCCACCTCTCACAAGAATCTCCTCTGTCACTGTCTCACCAGATCGACATCCTGACACTTCCTGCCCTGCAAGCCCCTGAAACCGCCCACTCAGGGTTTGGGAACACCCCACATGACAAAGATTCCAGGGATCACCAAGGCCTGGCCACCAGCCCTAGGGGGAGGGGCTCCACCCAGAACCTCTGACCTCCATGTCAGAAACGCAAAATTCCACCTCTCACAAGAATCTCCTCCATCACTGTCTCACCAAATCAACTTCCAGACCCCTCCCACACTGCAAGCCCCTGAAACAGCCCACTCAGGGCTTGGAAACTCCCCAGCATAGCAAGGGCTTCAGGAATCCCCAGTGCCGGGCCACCAGACCCAGGGGGAAGGGTCCCACCCACAACCCCAACCTCCATGAAAGAGACCCAAAATTCTACCTCTTGCAAGAATCTCTGTCACCATCCCACTAAATTGATGTCCAGACACCTCCTGCCCTGCAAGCACCTGAGATAGCCTAGTCCAGCAGGACTCCAACTCTACTCAGCCTCTTCTTTGCAGGAGAGATTATCACTCAGATGCAATCTTGCCCGCCCCCCCATTCATCTCTTGATGGACATTTGGATTGTTTCCAACTTTTGGCAATAGCGAATAATGCCGATATGAAAATTGGTGTGCATATATCTGCTTGCGGACCTGCTTCCAATTCTTCTATGTATATTCCCAGCAGAAGGATTACTGGATCATATGGCACCTCTATAGTTAGCTTCTATAGCACAGGAACCATCAAACTGTGCACAATGGCTGCACAATTCTATATTTCCACCAGCAATGGATAAAGGTTTCTATTCCTCCACATCCTCTCCAAATCTTGTAGTCCTGTTTTTTAAATAGTTGCCAGTCTAATGTGTGTAAGATGATATCTCTTGTAGTTTTGATTTGTATTTCTCTAATAGCTAGTGATATTCAGTATGTTTTCATGCACTTTTCAGACATTTGTATTTCTTCTTTAGAGAAGTGTCTATTCAAATCTCTTGCCCATATTTAAAAAATGGGTTGTATGTTTCTTTTATTTTTGAGATGTAGGGTTTCTTTTAAAATTCTAGATATTAGGCCCCTATCAGATATATGGTTATCAAATATTTTCTCTCATTGAGTAGGTTGCCTTTTCTCTTCCTTGACAAATGGACACTATAGGCAGGGCAGACAGCTCAGGATTTTGGCACCCTACCAGCAGGCCCTACTTCAAATTTATGCTCTATATGACAGAGTTGGGCTCAGTGGTGGTTTTCCTAACATGGCTCTTTTGCCTCTTCCATTTGAACCTGTAGTTAGTGCTAAAGACTCAAATCTCTGGGTTGTCCATGTACCAGGTGGGCCCTGAATCTCAACAGATTTGCAAAAGCTACTCTCCAGTTCATTGGCTCACCCAGGATAACTAACCAGATGATAATTGACAACAGCCATCTCAAGGAACAGAGAGTCTGCAACTGCACCCAAGATAGTCCCATCCATTGACCCCACGGGATCTAAGCCTCTTTTCAACTAGAGACAGAGTGGTCCTCACCATCCCAGAATCCTCAGAATTGGGGAATGAACAATGGACAAGAGGAGGCTTACTGTTATTCTATTATAGACTTATTGTGATCCTAGCAATGGAAGAACTCTTATCATTGATGTGGAGGCAGTGGCCACTGGAGGTTCTGAGGGGAGGAAGAAGGAAAAATAGGTATAATTTAGGGATATTTTTGGGACGTGGGAATTGTCATGAATGACATTGCAGTGACAGGTATAGGCCATCATATATCTTGTAATAACTTACAAAAATGTGGGAGTGTAAACTATAATGTAAATTATAATCAACACTTAGTGGCATGTTCCAAGATGTGTTCATCAATTGTGGCAATTGTACCACATTAATTAAGGATATTATTGATGTGGGAAATGAGGGCTAGGGATTGGGACATATGGGAGTCCCCTAAATTTTTTATGTAATATTTATGTAATCTACATTTCTTTAAAATTTTTTAAAAGTATATTAAAAAAAATAGTACAAATTTAAGCATATTCTTCCCTGAATCAGAACAAATGTATGTTAATATCACATGATATTAAAAAATAGGGTGGTATTTGGGTGAAAATACACCTAAAGCAATCAATGGACTATAGAGAATAGTAAAATATTAATATTTTTCTATCAATGGTAAAAAAAAAATTGACTGAAATAAACCAAACACAAAGTACTACATATTGTTAGGCTTCATTTATATGAAATGTAAATAAAAATAAATTTATAGAGATGGAATTAGATTAGTGGTTATGAATGGCAGGGGAAGGACAGAGGGATTGCTGACTGCTAATGGGTAAGAGACTTTTCTTTTTGGAGTAATGAAAATGCCCTAAAATTGAGTGCAGAGATGAATGCACAATGCATTCATTTTTAGAAAAGCCATTTAATGAATACTTTAGTTGGATTATATAATATGTGAATATATCTTAATAAAATTGCTTAAGGAAAAAAAAACTCCCAATGCAGTGAAGTCAAGGACAATGTCTTCACTAGTGATTTAAGTAGAATTTCTCCAAAGGAGATATACAAAAAGCCTGAAAAGATACTCAAAATCATTGGTTATCAGAGAAATGCAGATCCGAACCACAGTGAGATACCAATTAACATCGACTAGATGGCTGTCACTAACAAAACAAAAAATAGTAAATGTTGGTGAAGATACAAAGAAATACAAATCCTAATATATTGCTAGCAGCATTGTAAAATGGCACAGACTCTTTGGAAACCAGCTTGGAAATGCCACAGAAAGTTAAAAATAGAATTACCATAAAACCAGCAATCCCACTTCTTGGTATATACTCAATAAAACTGAAGGCAGGGAACTCAATATCCATAACCAAAGAATGACAGAGGACCACCATGTCACACCTTATACAAAATCAATGCAAGATGGAATAAAGATCTAAATACAAGAGCCAAGACCATAAAGACCTTGGAAGATAATATTAGGAAGCATCTACAGGATTTTGTAATAGGAAATGGCTTCATAAACTTTACACCCAAAGCATGAGCAGTAAAAGAAAAAATAGATAAATGGTATGTCCTCAAAATTAAAACCTTTTGCATCACAAAGGGGTATGCCAAGAAAGTGAAAAGACAGCCCACACGAAGGGAAAAAGTATTTGGTAACCATATAGGGGCCAAATATGGAGCACATATAAAGAAATCCTGTATCTCAAAAATAAAGATATAACTCATTTTAAAAATGGGCAAGTGATTTGAACAGACCCTTCTCAAAAGAAGAAATACAAATGGCTAAAAAGCACATGAAAAGATACTCAACATCACTAGCTATTAGGGAATGCAAATCAAAACTACAATGAGATACCATCTTACATAATTTTAACTGGTGGCCATTAAAAAACAGAGGACTACAAATGATATAGAGAACGTGGAGGAATGGGAAACTTCATCAATTGCTGGTGGGAATGTAGAATGGCCCAGCCATTGTGAAAGATACTTTGGCAATTCCTCAAAGAAACTATAGATCTTCTATATGACCTAGCAACTCCACTTCTGGGTATATAACCAAAAGAATTGATAGTAAGGACAGAAACAGTTATATGCACACCAATGTTCACAGCAGCATTATTCACTGTTACCAAAAGTTGGAATCAGCTCAAATGCCCATCAAGAGATGAATGGATAAATAAAATGTGGTATATACATACAATGGGATATTACTCAGCCATAAGAAAGAATACAGTACTAACGCATGGGAAAACTGATGAATCTTGAGGACATTACATTGCATGAAGCAAGTCAAGTCTTGAAGGACAAATATTACATGACCTCTCTGATATGAATTTAGCAAATCAAGATGACAGAGAGCAAGGGTCTGAAAAATAGGGTTACATGAAATAGAAAGGGAGAAGTTTGTTAACTAATGCCCATATATGTGAAATCCATGAAAAGGTGGAAATGAGTAGTTGTGCAGTGAAGGAATATGGCAGGGGTACAGGGTTACTACTATTGGGTTGGGCAGTGCAAGCTTGACAGGGTGGGGAGGATGTGTTGGATGCTCCATTGAACTGGAGGGATTGTTGAGGGAGGGAGGAGGTAAACACTGGGGATTGGTAGGTATGTGGCTGAAATTACAATGTTGAGAAAGCTCTTTTGGCAATATGAAAAGGGTTACTAGTTTAGGGTGTTGAATGGGGGTCATTTGGGACAGGGTGCACCTGGGACAGTCTTCTAGAGAAAGGGCAAATGATCATTTCATCATAGTGTGTTGTATCATTGGGGAAAGAACCACATAATGAGTGGGAAATAGACTCCCATCCTGGGGAGACCCAATAAGTTCTCAAAATTAGGGGAGGGTGCCTCTTGAGAGCACATACAGTTTCTTATAGGGAAAGACAGACTAGTGTGTCAAGCCCTCAGCATTGTTGCAAGTATCTATGAATCTTGTCCTTCAAGGAGTGAAGTCTGGTGGTTGCAGTGGACCCCATGGGGAGGGGGAGGGAAGAATAGAATATATGGAAGGGGGATATTTAGGGGACAATGGAAGTGTTCTGCATGATCTTGCAATGATGGATATAGGCCATGTTAAATTTCATTAAAAAATTATAAAAATGTGTGGTCTAAAGTGTAAACCATAATGTAAACCATTGACCATGGTTAGTAGCTATGTTTCAATATTTCTACATCAGTTGTAACAAATGTACCATCCACATGTAAAAAGGCTATTAATAGGGAAGGGGGGAAAGCGGGAGGATTTGGGGTATATGGGAATCCTCTATATTCTGTTTGTGACTTTACTGTGACCTAAAAGTTATTTGAAGAGAAAATGAAAAAAGTAAGACATTGAGGAAGAAATGAAAGAAAATTCCACTGTACATACAGGACAACAGATATTACAGTGATGAAAGGCAAAATGTCAAAAAAAAAGTATTCATTTTTAAAAAATATTTTTTATTTGAATACCCCAATTTTTAAACTTTATTTTAGTTTTTGTTCTTCTGTTTATATATTTAATTTCTTGTGTTTAAACCCATTATTATTATTTCATTTTCCTATTAATTACATTTGGTGATATTATTGGCTTCATTTTGAAGAACGTTTGTATCACAGAAGGGTTACAACTGTGGTGGAGGCGCATCATTGGTGTGGGGTGTCAGTGATGTGGGATACATGGAAGGAAGTTCACCTGGACATACATGTGAGGTATATACATGTGCGGGAATGTTCATGGGGCATTGTCACAGTGAGTGGAGATTCATGCAATAACTGAAAGAATATTGAATTCCCATCCTGGGAAGCTCTGCCACATTCTCTAATGGAATATCAACATTCCCCAAGTATGGAGGCAATGACTAGAGAAGGATAGTCCATTGATAGACCCCTGATATTGATGACTATGCTTATAAGCCTTTGCTCTTGAAATTGAAACTTAGCCTAGTGTTGTAGGGTGCCTAAGAGTTACCCCCTGAGATCCTCCATGTCACTCAGATGTGGCCTCTCTGTAAGCCAAACTCAGCATATAAATATATTACCATATGTGACTCCCAGGGTAAGCTTCTCTGCCACTGAGAGTTTATGGCACTGGCTGGTGATGCAACTTGAAAAAGACCTTGAATAAAAGGGGGGAAATGTAAAGACAAATAAGTTTATATGTCTAAGAGTCTTCAAAATTAGTTGGGAGGTCATCCCAGAGGTAATGCTCATGTATGCCTCAGCCGAATCTCATAGACTACCAAAGTATATTCTACCCTAAATAGTGGGGCTCCTGAGGGCTCTGGAGACACCCAGGTCCTAGAGCCATGGCAGGTAGATTTCAGAGTTTGGTGTCTCTCCAATGGGCCCTACTTTGGAGTTTGTGCAACCTAGTGTGACAGAGTTGGGCTTAGATGTGACTTCTCTACACATGCCTCCTCTATCCCTTCTATTTGTACCTATAGTTGGTGCTGACATTGGTAGGCGTACATCCAAGAGATTTGAATCTCTGGGCTTTCCATGTGCTGGCTGGGCCCTGAGCCTCAGTGGAGATGCAATACCTACTTTCTAGTTCATTGGACTCACCCTGGACAACTGACAAAGAGGTGAGGATGGACAGCCACCATAGCAAGTAACTGAGAGTGTCTTCAACTGCAAGCAAGAGTCCCATCCATCAGTCATATGGGATCAAGGTCCCTTCTCAATTAGATGTGGAATTGTATCACCATCCCAGAATCCTCAGGATTGGTGAATAAAGAATGGACTAGAGTGGACTTGCTGGTATTCTACTATAGGCTTATTGTGATTCTAGTAATGGAAGAAATTATTTCATTGATGTGGAGACACTGGAGGTGCTGAAGGTTGGGAGAGGGAAAAAGAGGTGCATTTTCAGGACTTAGAATTGTCCTGAGTAACATTGCAATGAAAGATACAGGCCATTATATATCCTGTCATAACCTACAGAGTTGAGTGGGAAAGAGTGTAAAGTACAGTGTTAACTATAATCCATGCTTTTGTCAGTTCTTCAGATGTGCTCATCAATTGCAATGAATGTTCCACTCCAAAGAAAGAATTTGTTAATGTGGAGAAGAGTGGACATTGTGGGGATGGGGAAATTTTGGGAGTCCCTTATATTTTTGTGTGTAACATTTTGTGTAATCTAAGTATCTTTTAAAAAATAAAAAAATACTTATAAAACTCTATTACAGATGACATGATCTTATATTTAGAAAATTCTGACATATCTACAACAAAGCTTTTAAGCTAATAAATGAGTTCAGCAAAGTGGCAGGAAACTAAATCACTATGCCAAAAAAAGGTGGTGTTTCTAAGTACTAGTAATGAGCAAATTGAGGAGGAAATAAAGAAAAAATTCTATTTATAATAGCAACAAAAAAGTCAAATATGTAGAAATTAATTTAATCAAGAATGTAATGGACCTTTATTCCAAAAACTACAAAACACTGCTAAAAATAATCAAAGAAGACCTAAACAAATGGAAGGACATTTTGTGTTCATGCATTGGAAGACCAAACATCATGAAGATGTCAATTCTACTCAAACCCATTTATATATTCAACACTATACCAATCAAAATTCTAACAGCCTAATTAACAGATATTAAAAAAGTCAATTACCAAGTTTATTTGTAAGGGAAAGTGTTCCTTAATAATAAAAAACATCCTAAAAAAGAAAAACAAAATCAGAAGATGCATGCCTCCCAAAACTGAAGAGTAGTATATAGCTACAGTGGTCAAAACAGCAGGGTAAAGGAAGCTGACTTGGCCCAGTGGTTACGACATCCATCTACCACATGGGAGGTCTGAGGTTCAAATCCCGGGCCTCCTTGACTGGTGTGGAGCTGGCCCATGTGCAGTGCTGATGCACGCAAAGAGTGCCCTGCCACGCAGGGGTGACCCCTGTGTAGGGGAGCCCCATGTGCAAGGAGTACACCCCGTAAGGAGAGCCACCCAGTGCAAAAGAAAGTTCAGCCTGCCCAGGAATGGCACCACACACACACAGAGGGCTGACACAGCAAGATGACACAACAAAAAGAAACACAGATTCCTGTGCTGCTGACAACAGAAGGAGACAAATAAGAACATGCAGCAAATGGACACAGAGAACAGACAACTGGGGGGGGAGGAAGGGGAGAGAAATAAATAAAATAAATCTTTAAAAAAACAGCAGAGTATTGGCATAAAGATAGATACATTGATCAATAGAATGAAAATGAGAGTTCAGAAATAGACCCTCACCTTTAAGGTCAAATGGTTTTTGATAAGCCTACCAAATCCACTTTTCTGGGCCAGAACAGTCTCTTCAACAAATGGTGCTGGGACAACTCGATATCCATACAAAAAGAATGAAACATGAGCCCTATATCATCCCCTATACACGAATCAACTCGAAATTGATCAAAGACCTAAATATAAAAGCCAAGACTATAAAACTCCTAGTAGATAATGTAGAGAAATATTTACAAGCCCTTGCAGTAGGTGGCAGTCTCCAAAACCTTATACCCAAAGCTTAAGCAACTAAGGAGAACATAGATAAATGGAACCTCCTAAAAATTAAACACTTCTCCAGCAAAAAGGACTGTGTGAAGATGGTAAAAAGGCAGCCTACACAATGGAAGAAAATATTTGGTAATCATACATCTGACAAGGGTCTAATATTCATTATATATAAAGAGATCCTGCAACTCAACAATAAAAATTCAAATGACCTGATTAAAAATTGGCCAAAAAACTTGAATAGGTATTTTTCTTAAAAAAGAATTACAAGTGGTGAAGAAACACATGAAAAAAATGTTCAACATCACTGGCTATTAGGGAAATGCAAATCAAATCTACAGTGAGATTTAATTTCACACCTACTAGAATGGCCATTATTAACAAAACAGAAAACTGAAGGTGTTGGAGAGGATGTGGAGGGGCAGGAATTCTTATTCACTGTTGGTGGGAATGTAGAATCCCCACTGTGAGTCTGTTTAGTGGTTCGTAAGAAAGTTAGATATAGATCTACCATGTGAATCTGCAAGACCACTACTAGGTATATAACCCAGAAGAACTTAGAGCAGTGATATGGACAGACATCCACACACCTATGTTCATAGTGACATTATTCACAATTGCCAAAAGATGGAATCAACCCAGGATTCCATCATATGGAATATTATTCAGCAGTAAGAAATAATGAAGTCGTGGAGCATATGACAACATGGATGAGCCTATAGAACTTTATGGTGAATGAAGCAAGCCAGGCACAAAAGGACAAATATTGCATGATTTCACTATTATGAACTATTAATAAATAAAATGAGAAAAATCATGGAGTTAATAATAGCAAGAATATGTCACCAGAAAATAGAACCTAGTTACAGAATGAAAAGCTGAAATTTAATCTTTGCAGAATTGGTAAAAATGTGTTTTTAAATGTTTAGAAATGAATGAAAAATGTCAAAGAACATTTTAGGATTTATAATTTATAGCACTAACATATGAGCATTATAGTGGTTTGTTTTTTGTTAATTTTTTTCTTTTTTCAAGTCTTGAAAAAGAAAATGCTCTAATATTGATTAAAATGATAAATGCACAACTCTGATTATATCAAATGTCATTGATTGTAAACTTTAATATAATAATATGGTGAGTTTGGGGAAAAATACACCAAATGTAAGATATATGCTATAATTAGTAGTAATATATTAATAGTAATATACTATGATGCTCTTTCATAATTTGTTACAAATGTTTCACAAAAATGCAAGGTATTGGTTGTGGGTGATGTATGGGAACTGTATGATGTTATGCATGTTTGTTTTCTAAGTTCACAACTTTTACTACATACTTACTGTTTCTGATTGTTCATGTAAGTATAACATACTTCAATAAATTTTTAATGGAATAAAACAGGCTGTTAGAGAGAAATACATAATTTAATATGAGGTTTTGAAGATTAGACATTTGAGCTTAAAGAGAAAGCTGGGAGGCATTGTAAAGTCATATGCAAAGGTTTTATTTTAAATTGTGATTAAATCATAATGTACTTGCTGTTCTCAAAAACCTAGTGAGGGGGGAAGTGGCTAAGACTTAATCAGTTGGACTCCCATCTACAATATGGGAGGCCCTGGGTTCACATCCCAGAGCCTCATTGTGAAGACAGGCTCACCCACATGCTGCGGAGAGCCCACAAGCACCATGGACAATCACCTCAGCAAGGTGATGCAACAACAACAAAAAAAGGGAGACAAGCAAAAAAAAAAAAAAAGGCAGAAGAGCATGCAGCAAATGGACACAGCAAGCAGACAGCAAGCAAGCCACAAGGGCGGGGAGATAAATAAAAAGTAAAAAAATACAGACACAAAAGAATGCACAGAGAATAGACACAGAGAGCAGATGGCAAGCAAAAAGCCACAAGGGGGGATTTTTTAAAAAACTAGTAAGGGAAGAAATACAAAAAATCAGAAACTTATAATACAGGACTGGGTGTGGGGTGCAGCACTAGAGGTGAATTCAGAGAGCCTACAAATGGGACTTAAGGGGCTTAGGAACCCATACTTAGAGTTGATAAAAAATATCACTGAAGTTTATTGTTTTCTCTTTCTGTTCTGAGCAACTGGTCAAAGTATTTTAATTTTTGTGAAAGAAAAATTGTAAAAACTTTATAATAATTCAGTAGTTTATAGCCATCTAAAAATATGGCTGTGGCTATTAAACAGAATAAATATTATAAAAACTAACTTTAAAAACAATAAAATCCTTAGAACAGTGATCTGTTTTAATTGGGTCTATTGCATTTCAGGTCCTAGTATACAGCCCAGTTTAGAAATAATGTAATGGTAGTTGTGCAAATTGGCCAAGTCCCACAGCTCTTCTGTGGTGAAATGGGCACTCAAACTCAGATTGTTCAGATTCTGAAATTCAAGCTCTAATTTATTCTCTTCTACTGAATCCCATTGACAGGGTCATGAACATAACAAAATTATTTAGTCACCCTTCATTAAGTGATTCACCCTTAGTAAGTCTCTCCTAAATGTTTCTTTTTTTTTTTTTTTGATTTTTTTTAATTGACTTTGTAATAATATTACATTAAAAATATATATGTGAGGTCCCATTCAACCCCACCCCCCCACCCCCCCTCTCCCCCCCCAACAACACTCGTTCCCATCATCATGACACATCCATTGGATTTGGTAAGTACATCTTTGGGCACCTCTGCACCTCATGGTCAATGGTCCACATCATGGCCCATACTCTCCCCCATTCCATCCAGTGGGCCCTGTGAGGATCCACGATGTCCAGTGATCACCCCCGAGGCGCCATCCAGGGCAGCTCCACGTCCCAAATATGCCCCCACCTCTCATCTCTTCCTGCCCTTCCCCATACCCATCGTCCACCATGTCCACTTTTCCCAATCCAATGCCACCTCTTCTATGTGGACATTGGATTGGTTGTGTCCATTGCACCTCTATGTCGAGAGGAGGCTCAGATTCCACATGGATGTTGGCTGCCATCCTCCCATTTTCAGTTGTAATCACTCTAGGCTCCATGGTGTGGTGATTGTCCTTCTTTAACTCCATCTTAGCTGAGTGTGGTAAGTCCAATAAATCAGATTGTAGGTGCTGGAGTCTGTTGAGGCTCAGGACCTGGCTATCACATTATCAGTCCAGAGATTCAAATCCCCTAACTATATCTTAAACCCCAACATTAACTGCACCTCCAGCAGATTAGTATGAAAGTCTTATGAAGGGAGATCCCATCTGAGTCCAGATTCATCACACATAAACACCATTTCCAGAGAGGGGCCATCTGCCCTGGTAGTAAACCCCATCGGCCATGACCATAACTCTCATGGGTCTCTTTAGCCTTCATAGGAACCAATATCTGGGGGTTGTATCTGCTTTATCTGTCTCTTTGACTCTGCTCAGTTGTGCATGAGGGCAATCCTTCTGCCAGCCTCCAGACTCTTTTTTAGAAACTCGTAGCCATATAAACTCATTTCTCCTTTCCATTTCCCCCTTACTTTAGGTCAAACAGCATTTTAAAGTCATGTTGTTTTATGTAGACATGGATATTCTGTTGATCCGCATTGAACCTTCCATATAAGGTCCTTTTCCAGTTGCATCATCAGTTGGTATTTGATAGTGGTCCCTCGTTGCCAGGGAGGCTCATCCCCGGGTGTCATGTCCCACGCTGGAGGGAAGGCATTGCAATTACATGCTGAGTTTGGCTTCGAGACTGGCCACATTTGAGTAACATGAAGGCTGACAGGAGGAAATTCCCAGGCACAATGTTGCTCTAGGCCTTGTTCTTGTTTTAGGTTTATCAGCTCACAAGCATAGTCATTAGCATCAGGGGCTCACTGTTGAACCCTCACTCCCTCCCGGTCCCCGCCGCTGTACCTGTGAGACTATCGCTGCTCCCCTAGGGACCACGACAGAGCACCACTGGCCAGGAACCCAGTACCCCCCCTGCTGGGTTTTTAATTGTTGCCACTATGAGTATATCCAATCATTACCATGCACCCTGGACATATGTTCTGTACAGCTCCCTGTCAGCCATATATCACCTGTCATTGGTATCCCATACCAGTATCCCTCCATTGCCATTGTTGAAACACTCTGTGATCCAGAACTCCCCGAAATTTGAAGCCCAATATAATGTCATGGTCCCTTACTAGGGAATGGCATATAGCGATGGGTTTAAAGGATAGATAAAGAACTTGGATAAAGTTAGATAAAGAACTTAGATAAAGAATGTTGACTTGAAAAAATTCCACATCCTATCCTTTTTTTTTTTTCCCCCCTCCCTAATTATTCAGCATTTCTTCGTAGGAGTCCTAGACCACAGCAATGCATATATATAATATACAGCACTCCCATACATCCACCACAACACCTTTTTCCTTCCACAGCGATACTCTTACACCCTATTCACATCATATTTACTTAAGGTGATGTACAGAGTCTGAGATATTAGCTTTCTAACATGGTAATATCTGTGCTTACATTATGGTGCATACTTTAGGATACACAGTTCTTTACATTTTTAGTTCTCCTATGTTTTACATTATGGTTTACATTATCAGTCTGTCATCTCCTATATGTTATGGTGTAATATTACATGTTTTATATCCATCCTTGTGTACTCTCCAGAAACTCCTCCCTTGCCCCCCATTTACTTTGGTTCCACACATTTAAGGTCCATTTTCCCTTCCACCTTGGTGCCCACAGTGACAGTCAACCTCCGTTTCCTGAGGAGCCACTTCCAGAGATAGATGGAATAGTGTTTAGGGCCTAACTTGCTTATCTGCCCCAATGCCCTGGGAGCCACCCTTTCTCTCGAGGGATAGAGTTCCCTCTATTTGGTGGCATTAGTCCTCCCCAGGATGTGGGTCCACCCCCACTCTCACTACTTGGGATTCTACCCCATGGTGTCACCCACTCTGGCAGAATGAGCATTTAGACATTCCCCAGGAGCCCGTCCTGCATCAGACCCTCCCCTCCGAGCATTCTAAACAGGTAACCCTCTTTATTATATTTTGATATTATTTTCTCGGCATTTTACTCTCCACCACCTCCTAACCCTCTCCTGTGTTCGTATGCTACCCCTCCCTCCCCCCACTTTTGGGCAACATTACCCAACCGTCCCTCCCCAGCCACCCTCAAACCCGTAAAGCCCCAACCGAAGGCAACCCCTTGCCCCCATTTTATCTCTTCTTTGTGTTCATACTTACCACCATCTCATCTTAAGTTCCACCCCTGCAGACATCGGCTCATATCCTTCCTCCACCCTCCAATTTCCTGTAAGCCTATCGTTCAGTCTCTTGCTATCTAGGGCAGCTTGTTTATTTCATATCATTGAGGTCATGTAGTATTTGTCCTTCAATGTCTGGGTTGCTTCACTCAACATAAGGTTCTCAAGATTCATCCATGTTATCACATGTGTTTGTAGTGTGTTTGTTCTTACAGCCGAGTAGTATTCCATTGTGTGTATATACCACATTTTATTGATCCACTCATCTGTTGATGGGCATTTGGGTTGATTCCAACTTTTGGCAATAGTGAACAATGCTGCTATGAACATTGGTGTACATATATCGGTTTGTGTCCTTGTTTTCAGTTCTGCTGGGTATATACCCAGCAGTGGTATTGCTGGGTCATATGGCAAATCTATGGCTAGTTTTTTGAGAAACCACCATACTGTCCTCCAGAATGGTTGGATCCTTCTGCATTCCCACCAGCAGTGGATGAGTGTTCCCCTTCCTTCACATCCTCTCCAGCACTTGTATTCTTCTGTTTTTTTCATAGCTGCCAATCTTATGGGTGTAAGATGGTATCTCATTGTAGTTTTGATTTGCATTTCCCTGATAGCTAGAGATTTGGAACATTTTTTCATGTGCTTTCTTGCCATTTGTATTTCTTCTTCGGAGAAGTGTCTGTTTAAGTCTTTTTCCCATTTTTAAAATGGGTTGTTTATCTTTTTATTTTCAAGATATAGGAGTTCTTTATATATGCAAGTTATAAGTTTCTTATCAGATATATGATTGCCAAATATTTTCTCCCACTGTGTGGGCTCCCTTTTTACTTTCTTGACAAACTCCTTTGAGGTGCAGAAGGCTTTAATTTTGAGGAAGTCCCATTTATCTATTAGTTCTTTTGCTGCTCGTGCTTTTGGTGAGATATTCATAAATCCATTTCCTATTACAAGGTCCTGTAGATGTTTCCCTACACTGCTTTCTAAGGTTTTTATGGTCTTGGCTCTTATATTTAGGTCTTTGATCCATCTTGAGTTGATCTTTGTATAAGGTGTGAGATGGTAATCCTCTTTCATTTTTCTACATATGGCTATCCAGTTCTCCAGACACCATTTGTTGAATAGGCCACTCTCTCCCAATTGAGAGGGTTTGGTGGCTTTATCGAATATTATGTGGCTGTATATGTGAGGTTCTATATCAGAGCTTTCAATTCGATTCCATTGGTCTATGTGTCTCTCCTTATGCCAGTACCATGCTGTTTTCACCACCGTAGCTTTATAGTATGTTTTGAAGTCAGGTAGTGTGATTCCTCCAATTTCGTTTTTCTTTTTCAGTATGTCTTTGGCTATTCGGGGTCTCTTTCCTTTCCAAATAAATTTCATAGTTAGTTTTTCTAGTTCCTTAAAGAAGGCTGCGTTGATTTTTATTGGGATTGCATTGAATGTGTAGATCAATTTTGGTAGGATAGACATCTTAATAATATTCAGTCTTCCTATCCATGAACAAGGAATAGTCTTCCATTTATTTAGGTCTTCTTTGATTTCCTTGAACAATCTTGTATAATTCTCGTTGTATAAGTTCTTTACCTCTTTAGTTAAATTTATTCCTAAGTATTTGATTTTTTTATTTACTATTGTGAATGGTATTTGTTTCTTGATTTCCTCCTGATCTTGCTCATTATTGGTGTACAGAAATGCTACTGATTTTTGCGCATTGATCTTATAACCTGCGACTTTACTAAACTCATTTATGAGTTCCAGAATCTTCGTTGTAGATCTCTCAGGGTTTTCTATGTATAGGATCATGTCATCTGCAAATAATGAAATTTTGACTTCTTCCTTTCCAATTTGAATGCCTTTTATTTCTGGTTCTTGCCTCAGTGCTCGTGCAAGTACTTCTAAGACAATGTTAAATAGGAGCAGAGACAGTGGCCATCCTTGTCTTGTTCCTGAGTTTAGAGGGAAGGAGTCTAGGATTTCTCCATTGTAAACAATATTGGCTTTAGGTTTTTCATATATACTCTTTATCATGTTCAAAAAATTCCCTTGTATTCCAATCTTTTGGAGTGTTTTTATCAAGAAAGGGTGCTGTATTTTGTCAAATGCTTTTTCTGCATCAATAGATATAATCATGTGATTTTTTTCCTTCAATCTGTTTATATGGTGTATTACGTTGATTGATTTTCTTATGTTGAACCATCCTTGCATACCTGGGATGAATCCCACTTGGTCGTGGTGTATAATACGTTTAATGTATTGTTGAATACGATTAGCAAGTATTTTGTTAAGTATTTTTGCGTCTAGGTTCATCAGAGAAATTGGTCTGTAATTTTCCTTTCTTGTGATGTCTTTGTTTGGCTTTGGTACTAGGGTAATGTTGGCATCATAGAAGGAGTTGGGTAATGTTCTTTCCGTTTCGATGTTTTGGAATAGTTTCAGCAGGATTGGTGTCAGTTCTTTCCGGAATGTTTTGTAGAATTCACCTGTGAAGCCATCTGGCCCTGGGCTCTTCTTAGTTGGGAGATTTTTGATAACTGATTCTATCTCTCTGCTTGTGATTGGTTTGTTAAGATCATCAATTTCTTCTTTTGTCAATATGGGCTGCTTATGTGTTTCTAGGAATTTGTCCATTTCCTCTAGATTGTCATTTTTGTTGGAATATAGTTTTTCAAAATATCCTCTTATGATAGTCTTTATTTCTGTTGGGTCAGTGGTGATATCGCCTTTCTCATTTCTTATTTTGTGTATTTGCATCTTCTCTCTTTTTTTCTTTGTTAGTGTTGCTAAAGGTTTGTCAATTTTGTTAATCTTCTCAAAAAACCAGCTCTTGGTGTTGTTTATCTGTTCAAGTGCTTTCTTATTTTCTATTTCATTTAGTTCTGCTCTTATCTTTGTTATTTCCTTCCTTCTTCTTCCTGTTGGGTTACTTTGTTGTTGTTTTTCTAATTCCTTCAAATGTGCAGTTAGTTCTTCGATTTTTGCTCTTTCTTCTTTTTTGATATATGAATCTATGGCTATAAACTTCCCTCTCAGTACTGCTTTTGCTGCATCCCATAAATTTTGGTATGTTGTGTTATCATTATCATTTGTTTCAAGGTAGTCATTGATTTCTTTTGAGATTTCCTCTTTGACCCACTGTTTTTCTAAGAGTGTGCTGTTTAATTTCCAAATCGTGGTGTGAAATCTGGGCTTCTGTCCCTTGCAAATCTCCAGCTTGACTCCACTGTGGTCAGAGATAATGTTTTGTATGATTTCAATCTTTCTGAATTCGTTCAGCCTTTCTTTGTGGCCTAGCATATGATCTATCTTGGAGAATGATCCATGTGCGCTTGAGAAAAATGTATATCCTGCTGTGTTTGGGTGTAGCGATCTATATATGTCTATTAGATCGAGCTCCTCTAATATACTATTCAGATGTTTTGTTTCTTTGGTGATTCTCTTTTGAGATGTTCTGTCCAGAGTTGATAGTGGTGTATTAAAATCCCCCACTATAATTGTAGATGTATCTATTCTTTCACTTAGTTTTTCCAGCATTTGCCTGACGTATTTAGAGGCACCCTTGTTAGGGGCATAGATATTTATGATTGTTCGATCTTCTTGACAGATTTTCCCTTTCACTAAAATGTAGTATCCTTCTGTGTCTCTCACAATTGTTGCACATTTAAAGTCTATTTTGTCTGATATTAATATAGCTACTCCTGCCTTTTTTTGGTTATTGTTAGCTTGTATGATTGTTTTCCAGCCATTCACTTTCAATCTCCATGCGTCTCTGGGTCTAAGATGTGTCTCTTGTAGGCAGCATATGGATGGGTTATATTTCCTTATCCAATGTCCCAGTCTGAATCTTTTGATAGGTGAGTTTAATCCGTTGACATTCAGTGTTATTACTATCAAGGAATTATTTGTGTTAGCCATATTTTGATTGGATTTGTGTTTGTCATATTTTGTTTGTATATTTTTTTGGTCTTTTTTGTTGTTGTTGTTGGTCTTATACTCTCCTCCAACTTTGCCTTTCCTGTTTTTTCCTTTCTTCCTGCAGAACTCCCTTTAGAATTTCTTGAAGGGGAGGTTTCTTGTTGGTATACTCTTTCAGTTTCTGTTTGTCTGTGAATATTTTGAACTCTCCATCATGTTTGAATGCTAGTTTAGCTGGATAGAGTATTCTTGGTTGGAAGTTTTTTTCCTTTAGTACCTTGACTATATCATACCACTGTCTTCTTGCCTCCATGGTTTCAGAAGAGAAATCAGCACTTAATCTAATTGAGCTTCCCTTGTATGTGATGGTTTTCTTTTCTCTTGCTGCTTTTAGGATTTTCTCTTTGTCTTGAGCCTTGGATAATTTGATAAGTATATGTCTTGGGGTGGGCCTGTTGGGGTTTATGACTTGTGG
Source organism: Dasypus novemcinctus (assembly GCF_030445035.2). Classification (NCBI taxonomy): domain Eukaryota; kingdom Metazoa; phylum Chordata; class Mammalia; order Cingulata; family Dasypodidae; genus Dasypus; species Dasypus novemcinctus. Next base: position 101,021,440 of record NC_080689.1, read on the forward strand.
AGTGCGCTGTGCTTCCTGGATATGTACATCTGTCTCTTTCAGTAGATTTGGGAAGTTTTCAGCCATTATTTCCTGCAACACTCCTTCTGACCCCTTTCCCTTCTCTTCTCCTTCTGGGATGCCTATAATATGTATGTTTGTGCATTTGCATTGTCATTCAGGTCCCTAAATCCTAATTGGATTTTTTCTATCTTCTTATTGACCCCTTCTACTATCTGTTTGATTTCTGATGTACTGTCTTCCACATCACTAATTCTCTGCTCTGTCTCTTCTAGTCTGCTGATATTTGCTGCAAGTGTATTTTTGATTTCTTGAACTGTGGTGTTCATTCCCATCATATCTGTTATGTTTTTGCATATGTCTGCAATTTCCCCTCCAAGTGATGTCTTCATGTTGTTAACCTCTTTCATTACTGCATCAAATTTGTCGGTGATGAATGTTCTGAGTTCTTTCATTGCTTGTGCCAAGTTTTGCTCCCCTTCGTGCTTATTGGTTTGTTGATTGGATTCAGTCATGTTTTCCTGATTATTGGTTTGGTTTGTAGATTTTTGTTGCTTTCTGGTCATCTCTTTATTTTGACGAATTTAATCAGTTCCTTAGCTTCTTTGTCTGCTTTTGGAGGTTAATTAGTTGTTATTTTTGCATAGGTGTTATATCTTCTCTTTGTCACTTTTTTCTTCTTACTCAAGTTACTTGTTGTTGGTTAAGTTCACTTTAGAAGAAAGTATTAGTGTTGGGAAAAGGCAATTGTGTCAGCAAGGGTAAAGTGTAAAGTGGTATTGGTAATGTATGTTAACAAAGCAAGAATATGAGATCTGGGAGGATGGAGGTTAGATTCATGTAGATTGTATAGAGTTATAGCTGTAGGTAGAGTATCTTTTATGAAGTAGATGACTGAATATAGGCGGAATATGGTATGAACTACAAAGCTATTGTTTTCATGAGAGAAGGATAAAGAAAAGAAAGGTAATAGTTTCAAGAGTGGATAACAGACAGAAAACAGAACAAAGGTATTAGAAATTAAGAGTTAGACACTTTGTGGATCAAAGAATGGGAGGTGGGGGGTGGAATATAGGAGAGACAGTAGATGATAGTGGTTATCAAGATGCAGGGGAAGAGGGATAGTGTAGGTAGCCTAAATCAGTTCACACAGAAATGAGGCAGTGGAGGATGGGAAAACCCAGCAAATCAGCAAATGTGAGGTGTTCCCTGTAGCACGTATTGTGTACTTGAATTAAAATAAAATAAGTGGAAAATGAGGGACAAGAGGGAAAGAGAGAACCGAAAAAAAAAAAAACACTAATTATAATAAAGAAAAAAAGAAAGACAAGAAGAAAGGAAGAAAGAAAAAGAGGATAGGCAAGCGGTGGGGAACAGATGGGGGGAGAGAGATACAGGTATACACGTGTCACAATTGCAACACTATCTAAAACAACAACCAAAAAAACCCCTAAATATCTGTATAAAAAAAAAAGGACTTTGGGGGAGACGCTAGGAGAAAAGACTAGGGGATAATGCAATATTAGCAATCAGGGCGTCAAAAAGAGTAAAAAATAAGATAAAGTGAAAATAAAAACAAAACAATATGAACCATTAAAGATAAAACGCAAACGTTGAGGTCCAGGGCACTCAAGGACCCCAGGTAGACCCCAGAGCATGATGGATTCAGGGGTGGAAAGTCTGAGACACTGAAGACTCAAGAGGTGTGAGTCTGGGGTGTGGACCGCCAGAGTTCAGGGGACCCAGACCTGGCAAGCTCAAATCTGGTCCACAGAAAGCTTAGGAGCCCTGCAGTGCAACACAGCCCTCAGGGATCCCCGTAGCTGGGTGCCAGCCCTGTGGGGGAAGCCAGATCCGCGAATTTTATATTGAATTTCTGATCCCTGAAATTCACCTAACTCCTCAGGGTATCAGCCTTTGGACAGCTCCCTCCCTGTGCTCCCTCGCAACGGCCACTTGAGGGTGCCTCTACACCACGGCCAGTTCAATGACCCAGATCCCAAGCCCCGCCGGGTGGGGTGGGCTTCAGCTGGAAACGCCGAAAATAGACTCTAAGATCCGAAATCCCAAACTTCGCAAAATATCCTCCAATCAGCTTCCAGACGTGTCCTCCTCCCTCACTGCACCCTACAACAGTCTCCCAATTGTGTCCCCTTATTGTCCAAAATCCAATTCCGTTGCAGATCAGCAGCCGGACCTGTGGGGATGGAGCTCCAGGCGGAAGCACAGCCCCCCCTGTCCGGCGACCAAAAACGTCCCCCGCTTCACAAGAAAACACCGTCTGTCTCCCCAAATCAATCTGCAAAGGAGTCTTGTCCCAACAATCTCTCACCAGCCAGCCCAGTATCCGCAAATTTCTCAGCACCGCAAAGCCTCTAGTAAAAGGAAAAAAAAAACAAAAACCCTGGCCGCCGCGGCTCCAGAGCTGCAGGAGCGCCCGCTACCGTGGCTCCGCCCACCCAAGGAGGGAACTTTCCGAGCCCAGCTGGGACTTCCGTTTATATATTATAGATGTATCCTCTCTGTTACCTTCCCACCGAATTGACGTCCAGACACCTTCCAACCAGCAAAAATCCCCGAAACAGCGCGGTCTCAAAGAGCCTTCAACGCTGCCCAGCCGCCCCCTGCAGAGACACTACCAGGCAAGCTCACGCAGCCACCATCTTGCCGAAAAGCCCTAAATGTTTCTTGATAATCATGTCCCACTCAGTCATAGAGTTTCCAAAAATTTTTTTTCAGTGCTGCCTTTACTTCTTGTTCCTCAGGGTATAGATGAGTTAGTTAAGCATGGGGATCACCACGATGTAGAAGAGGGAAGCAAACTTTCCTTGGTCCTTGGATCTACTTTTGGCTGACTGCAAATACATAAAAATGATAGTTCCATAGAAGATGACTACCATCAGGTGGGAAGAGCAGGTCCCAAATGCTTTATGTCTTCCAATGGCTGACTTGATCTTCAAAATTGCTTGAGCAATGTACCCATAGGAGATTAGGATGAGTGACAAAGGCACTACCAGGAATAATACACTAGCCACAAAGAGCTCAGCCTGGTTGAAGGTGGTGTCCACACATGCCAACCTGATGAGTACAGGGACCTCACAGAAGAAATGATCCACCTGGCAGTGACCACAGAAGGGCAGCTGAAGGGAGAATGTTGACTGAATCAATGTAGTGGCCACCCCACTGAGCCATTCCATAGAGGCCAAGACATGGCAGAGCCAAAGATGCATGAAAAAATATAATGTAAAGGATGGCAAACAGCAACATAGTGATCATAGGTCATCACAGCCAGGTGGATACACTCAGTGTAGCCCATTACAAGGGAGACATAGAGTTGAATCATGCAGTCTACATATGTGATGGACTTATCTGAACACTTGAGGTTGACTAGAAGCTGGGGAATGATACTGCTGAGGAAGCAGAGGTCCAGGAAGGAAAAATGGGAGAGGAAAAAAATACATAGGAGTATGGAGTTTAGAGTCCAAGATGGACACCAAGATGATAGCAGTGTTGCCTAGAAAGGTCATGAGGTAAAGGAACAAGATTATTCCAAAGAGAACCAGCTCTAACTGAGACTTGTCTGAAAAACCTATCAGAATAAATCCAGAGGAGGCACTCTCATTGGTCCCCTGAATTACTCTTACTTTGACCTTTCACTTCTGAAAGATGAAGTCATATCATATATTAACCTCAGGGATTTTATGACAAATCAATGACAATAAAGATTTAGTGCTAGGGGCAAGATGGTGTCTGAGTGAGTGCATCTCTTAATCTCTCCTGCAAAGAAGCAGGTGAGTACGATCAGAGTTCTGCTGGACCAGGCTGTTTTGGGGGCTTGCAGGGCAGGATGTGTCTGGACATTGATTTGGTGAGACAGTGACAGAAGAGATTCTTGCAAGAGGTAGAATTTTGGGTCTCTGACATAGAGGTCAGAAGTTGTGGGTGGGACTCTTCCCCCTAGGGCTGGCAGCCCAGATGTGGCAATCCCTGAAAACTTTGTTGTGCTGAGGTGTTCCCAGACCCTGAGCAGGCTGTTTCAGGGGCTTGCAGGGCAGGAGGTGACTGGATGTCAATTTGGTGAGACAGTGACAGATTCTTGTGAGAGGTGGAATTTTGGGTTTCTGACACAAAGCTCAGAAGTTGTGGGTGGGACCCCTCCCCCTAAGGCTGGCAGCCCAGCCACAGGGATCCCTGAAATGCACACTACAGCATTCCCAAACCCCATGTTTACTGGATGCATGGTTCCCAGGTCTGTATACCCTAAAACCTGGTAGCCCACACTCCACAGACTCACATACCTTGAGTCTGCAATATCCCGGACTTCCCATCCCCAAATCCAGCACCCTGAGGCCCATCTGAGGTCCTTGATTACCCTAGCACTCCACGTTTTTTTTTTTCTTTGAGCTTTGAGGAGTGTACCAGCTGACTTGGGGAGAGTCTGGGAAGAAAGCAGAGGTGAATCTGCTGAGAAAGCCCAATTTACGTAAATGTCCTAGGATAGGAAACTTGGTCTGGGAGGAGGTGGATCAGAAAATCAATTAGACCTCCCCTAGCACACCTAAGGGGAAGAGACTTTAGGACATGCTATCTCATATTTGGGGTTGCTGGTGAGGTGTAAGTGCTCTCATGCTGGAAATAAAGAGTCACTCTCTTCTGTGTTGAGTTGGTTCAACAAGAACCCACTTAAATCTCCTACCAGACCTCTCAGGCACCTTTCCAGCTGACCTGGGAGAGACAGAAGTGAGGATGGGAGAAAGATGGAATGTAAGATCCCTAAGCATTTTATTTAACTGCAAAGAGGATTCCTAGCTTGAAACTTTGATTCTTTTTTTTTTTATCATGGTTGCTACTGTTGCATTGTCTCCTGGTCTTATCTCCTATTTTATCCCACAAGGTTCTTTTTCATTTATTTAGTTTTTTTTCTGTTTATCTTGCTTGTTTCATCCCCTTTTATGTTCCCCCCTTTTTTCTCTTTTTTTCTCTCTTTTTCTTCTTTTTTATTTTATTTTCTTTATTTAATAGGTGCTGCAGGGAGCACTTCACATTTGCTGTGTTTCCTCATCCTCCATTTCCTCTTTTCTGTGTGTATTGATTTTGGCCACCTACACTCTCCCTTTCCTCTACATCTTTCTATCCTCCATCATCTGCTGTTTCTCTTGCATTCCACCTCCATTTCTTTGGCCCCCAAATTGTCTGATTTTTTTATTTCTCATATCTTTGTTCTGTTTTCTTTTATCCACTCTTGATATTATTGTCTTTCTTTTCTCTTTCCCTCTCTCATGAAAATACTGGCCTTTTAATTCATACTATATTCCTCCCCATATTCAGTTGACTGTCTCATTATAGGTACTCTACTTGCTGCTATGACTCTACACAACTTACATGAGTCTAATATCCATTCTCCTAGATCTCACATTGTTTCTCTGTTAACATTTATTACCAATACTACTTTATACATTTTCTTTTCTTACCCATTTTGCTTTCCCTGGCCCTAAATTTTCCTTCAAAGTGAACTTAGCCAGCAACAAGAAAATAGAGTAAGAAGAACAAAGTGATGAAGAGAAGACACTTACACATGAACAACAACTAATTAATCCCCAAGACTAGACAAAGAAGCTAAGGAACTGATTAAACCTGTCAAGATAAAATGATGACCAGACAGCAACAAAAAACTACAAACCAAACCAATAATCAGGAAAACATGGCTGAATCCAATGAACAAACTAAAAACCAGGAAGAGGAGCTCTCAAAACATATATATTAGAGACCAACTTAATGAAGTAAAGGAAGAGATTAACAATATGAAGAAAACACTTGGAGAGAATACAGAAGAAATTGCAGTCACACAAAAAGATAACAGATATGACGGTGATGAACACCACAGTTCAAGAAATCAAAACTACCCTCTCAGCAAAGAGCACCAGATTAGAAGAGGCAGAGGACAGAATTAGTGATGTGGAAGACAGTACATCTGAAATCAGAGAGTAGAACTGATCAATAAAAAGGTAGAAAAAAATGCAGCTGGGACTTAGGGACCTGAATGACAATGCAAAATGCACAAACATACGTATTATAGACATCCCAGAAGGAGAAGAGAAGGGAAAGAGGACAGAAGGGGTGTTGGAGGAAATAATGACTGAAAACTTCCCAAATCTACTGAGGGAGATGGATGTACACGTCCAGGAAGTACAATGCACCCCAAACACCATAAATCCCATCAGACCCACCCCAAGACATATACTTGTCAAATTATCCAATGCTCAAGACAGAGAAAATTCTAAAAGCAGCAAGAGAAAAGAAAACCATCACATACAAGGGAGGCTCCATAAGATTAAGTGCTGATTTCTCATCTGAAACCATGGGAGTAAGAAGGCAGTGGTATGATATAGTCAAGATAATAAAACAAAAAAATTTCCAACCAAGAATATCTACCCAGCTAAACTAGCATTCAAAAATGATGGAGAGTTCAAAATATTCACAGATAAACCGAAATTAAAAGAGTATGCCAACAAGAACCCTGCCCTTCAAGAAATACTAAAGGGAGTTCTGCAGGAACAAAGAAAAAAACAGGAGAGGCAGAGTTGGAGGAGAGTGTACAAGCAACAAAAAAGACAAAAAGAGAAGAAAAAAATTTTAGACAAACACAAGTCCAAAGAAAATATGGCTAACATAAATAATTCTTTGAAAGTAATAACACTGAATGTCAATGGATTAAATTCACCTGTAAAAAGATTCAGACTGGAAGATTGGATAAGGAAATATGACCCATCTATATGCTGTCTACAAGAAACACATCTTAGATAGACCCCAGGATTCAAGGAGGTTGAAAGTGAATGGCTGGAGCAAACAATAACCAAATAAAGTCAGGAGTAGCTATATTAATATCAGACAAAATAGACTTTAAATGCAAAACAATTGTGAGAGACAAAGATGGACACTACATATTAGTGAAAGGGATAATCTTTCAAGAAGGATGAACAATCATATATATTTATGCTCCTAACAAGGGAGCCTCCAAATACATGAGGCAAACATTGGAAAAGCTAAGTGAAATAATAGATGCCTCTATAATTATACTGGGGGACTTTAATACACCACTATCAACTTTGGACAGAACATCTCAAAAGAGAATCAATAAACAAAAACTCTGAACAGCATATTAGAGGAGCAGGACTTAAAAGACATATACAGATCATTACACCTGAATACAGCAGGGTATACATTTTTCTCAAGTGCACATGGATTATTGTCCAAGATAGACCATATGCTAGGCCATAAAGAAAGGCTCAAGGAATTCAGAAAGATCAAAATCATAAAAAATAATTTCTCTGATCACAGGGGAGTGAAACTGGATATCTACGAGGACCAGACCCAGATTTCACACCAAGATATGGAAATTAAACAGCACACTCTTAGAAAAACAGTTGGTGAAGGAGGAAATTTCAAAAGAAATTAATAACTACCTTGAAACTAATGAAAATGATAACACAACCTACCAAAACTAATGGGATGCAGCAAAAGCAGTACTGAGAGGGAAATTTATAGCAACAAATTCATACATCAAAAAAGAAGAAAGAGCAAAAATTGAAGAACTAACTACACATTTGGAGAAATTAGTAAAAAAGGAAATAAAAAAGCAACCCCACAGTAAGAAGAAAGAAAGAAAGAAAGAACAAAGATAAGAGCAGAACTAAATGAAATAGAAAATAAGGAAGCACTTGAAAAGATAAACAAAACCAAGAGCTGGTTCTTTGAGAAGATTAATAAAATTGACAACACCTTAGCTAGAATAACAAAAAGAGAAGATGAAAATACACAAAATAAGATCCCACAGAAATAAAGACGATCATGAGAGGATACTTTGAAAAACTATATTCCAACAAAAATGACAATTTAGAGGAAATAGACAAATTCCTAGAAACACATAAGCAGCCTGTATTGATGAAAGAAGAAATTGATGATCTCAACAAACCATCACAAAGAAAGAGATAGAATCAGTCATTAAAAACCTCCCAACTAAGAAGAGCCCTGGGCCAGATGGCTTCACTGGTGAATTCTACAAAACATTCTGGAAAGAACTAATGCCACTCTTGCTGAAACTCTTCCAAAAAATTGAAAGAGAAGAAATATTGCCTAACTCATTCTATGATGCCAACATTACCCTGGTAACAAGTCAAACAAAGGCATCACGAGAAAGAAAATTACAGACCAATTTCTCTAATGACACCAAAATGCTCAACAGAATACTTGCTAACCATATCCAACAACACATTAAATGAATTATACACCATGACCAATGGGATTCATTCTGGTTATGCAAGGATGGTTCAACGTAAGAAAATCAATCAATGTAATATACCATATAAACAGATTGGAGGAAAAAGTCACATGATTATATCTACTCATGCAGAAAAAGCATTTGACAAAATACAGCAAACTTCTTGATAAAAACACTGCAAATGTTTGGAATACAAGGAAATTTTCTGAACATGATAAAGAGTATATATGAAAAACCCACAGCCAACATTGTTTACAATGGTGAAGTCCTAAAATCTTTCCATGTAAGATCAGGAACAAGACAAGGATGCCCACTGTCACCTCTTTTATTTAACATTGTCTATGAAGTACTTGGTCGAGCACTGAGGCAAGAACCAGACATAAAAGGCATTCAAATTGGGAAAGAAGAAGTCAAAATTTCATTATTTGCAGATGACATGATCCTATACATAGAAAACCCTGAGAAGTCTACAAGAAAGCTTCTAACTCATAAATAAGTTCAGTAAAGTCGCAGGTTACAAGATAAATGTACAAAAATCAGTAGCATTTCTGTACACCAATAATGAGCATCTTTTGATGAAATCAAGAACCAAATACCATTCACAATAGTAAATAAATAAATTAAATACCCAGGAATAAATTTAACTAAAGAGGTAAAAGACTTATACACAGAGAACTACACAACACTGTTCAAGGAAATCAAAGAAGACCTAAAGAAATGGAAGAATATTCCCTGTTCAAGGATAGGAAGACTAAATATTAGATGTCTATCTTAACAAAACTGATGTACAAATTCAATGCAATCCTAATAAAAATCAACACATAATTCTTTAAGGAACTAGAGAGACTAACTATGAAATTTATTTGGAAAGGAAAGAGGCCCTGAATAGCCAAAGACATATTGAAAAAGAAAAATGAAATAGGAGGAATAACAGTACCTGACTTCAAAACATACTACAAAGCTACAATATTGAAAACAGCATGGTATTGGCACAAGGAGAGACACAAAGACCAATGGAACCAAATTAAGAGTTCTGATAGAGATCCTCATATATATAGTCATATAATATTTGATAAAGCCACCAAATCCTCTCAACTGGGAGAGAATGGCCTATTCAACAATTGGTGCCTGGAGAACTGGATATCCATATGTAAAAGAATTTAAGAGGATTACCAACTCACACCTTATAAAAAAATCAACTCAAGATGGATCAAAGACCTAAATATAAGCATCAAGACCATAAAGACTTTGTAAAGCAGTGTAGGGAAGCAGCCACAGGACCTTGTAATAGGAAATCACTTCATGAACTTCACACCAAAAGCACGAGCAGCAAAAGAACAAATAGATAAAAGGGACTTCCTCAAAATTAAAGCCTTCTGTACCTCAAAGGAGCTTGTCAAGAAAGTGAAAAGAGAACCAACACAATGGGAGAAAATATTTCATAACCATATATCTGATAGGAGACTTATAACCTGCATATATAAAGAACTCCTATATCTCAAAAATAAAAAGACAAAAAACCCATTTTAAAAATGGGGAAAAGATTTAAACAGACACTTCTCCAAGGAAGAAATACAAATGACCAAGAAGCACACGAAAAAATGCTCCAGATCTCTAGCTATTATGGAAATGCAAATCAAAACTACAATGAGATACCATCTTACTCCCATAAGATTGCCAGCTATGAAAAAAACAGAAGACTACAAATGCTGGAGAGGATGTGGAGGAATGGGAACACTCATCCACTGCTGGTGGGAATGCAGAAGAATCCAGCCCTTCTGGAGGACAGTTTGGCAGTTTCTCCAAAAATGAGCTATAGATCTGCCACATGACCCAGCAATTCCACTGCTGGGTATATACCCAGTCGAACGGAAAACAAGGACACAACCTGATATATGCACACCAATGTTCATAGCAGCATTATTCACTATTGCCAAAAGTTGGAATCACCCAAATGCCCATCAACAGATGAATGGATAAATAAAATGTGGTATATACATACAATGGAATACTACTCGACTTTAAGAACAAATACACTAAAACACATGGGATAACATGGTTGAATCTTGAGAACCTTATTTTGAGCAAAGCAACCCAGGCATTGAAGGACAAATACTAAATGACCTCAATGAATTACTGTGATCTAAAACTTTTGTGAAGACAAGCTTAATAATTAGGGAAAAAAGGTCAAAGGATATAGACACTGAGGAAAAGATGGAAGAAGTTGCCTTGCCAATTTGCACATTTATTGCAGTGATGGAAGGCAAAATATTAAAAACAAAGCTTTTACATCTTTTAATTTTTTGATACCCCAATTTATTTTTACCTTAATTTTTCTAAAAATTAATATGTATTCTATATCTAACCTTTAAACTCATCACTATATTCCATTTTACTATTAATGGAACCTGGCAATATATTAGGCTTCATTTTTTTTTTTTTTAAAGATTTATTTATTTATTTAATTCCTTCCCCCCCCCCCCCCGTTTGTCTGTTCTTGGTGTCTGTTTGCTGCGTCTTGTTTCTTTGTCCGCTTCTGTTGTCATCAGCGGCACGGGAAGTGTGGGGGCGCCATTCCTGGGCAGGCTGCTCTTTTCTTTTTCGCGCTGGGCGGCTCTCCTCACGGGCGCACTCCTTGCGTGGGGCTCCCCCACGTGGGGGACACCCTTGCGTGGCACGGCACTCCTTGCACGCATCAGCACTGCACATGGCCAGCTCCACACGGGTCAAGGAGGCCGGGGTTTGAACCGCCGACCTCCCATATGGTAGACGGACACCCTAACCACTGGGCCAAAGTCCGTTTCCCATAGGCTTCATTTTTGAAGAAGTTTTGGAGCACAGAGAGGTTCAACAATGGCAGGGGAGGAATACTGGTGTGGGGTGTTATTAACAAGGGACACATGGTTGGCAGGGAGTTCTCTGGGTATATATCCAGGGTACATAAAAATGGATATTTTCATAGTGGTTACAATTAAAAACAACTGAGGGAGTGCTGAGTTCCTAGCCAGGGGAGCTCTATCACATTCCCTAAAGGAACAGCAACAACCCCCCAAATGCAATGGCAAAGACCAAAGAAGGAAGATCCAACAATGAGACCTTGACTAATGACTATGCTTGTGAACCTGTGCACCTGAAATAAGAACAAGGCCTAGAGCTGCAGAGTGCCTAGAGTTACCTCCTGAGAGCCTCCGTGTTGCTCAAATGTGGCCAGTCTCAAAGCCAAACTCAGCATGTAAATGCGTTGCCTTCCCCCCAGCATGACTCCCGGGGATGAGCCTCTCTGGTGCTGAGGGATTACTACCAAGTACCAGCTGATGATGTAACTAGAAAATGACCTTGAATAAAAGGGTCAACTCAGACCAGCAGAACATCTCAGTCTACATATAATACCTGGAGTTAAAAAATGCTTTTTGACCTGAATAAAAGGGGGAAATGGAAAGGACAAATGAGTTTATATGGCTATGAGTCTCCAAAAAGAGCCAGGAGGTTATCAGAGGGGTCACCCTTATGCACACCTCAGCAGAGTCCTAAAGACAGATAAAGTAGATACAACCTCAGATATTGGATCTTCTGAGGGCCAGAGACCCACAGTTTCTATGGTCATGGCAGATGGAGTTCAGTCCCATGTCAGTTGGCCCTACTTTGCAGTTTGTGTTTCTGTATGATGGAGCTGGATTCAGATATGATCTTTGTTCACAAACCTCTCCTGTTACTTTTCCTGGATCTGTAGTTGGTGCTGGGGTTTAATGTATACCCAGGGGACTTGAATCTCTGGACTGACCATGTGATAGCCAGGCCCTGAGCCTCAATAGACTTGCAACTCCTACACTCTGATTTATTGGACTTATCCCCCCTCAGCTAATATGGAGGTAAAGAAGGTCAACCACCACACCATGGAGCCAAGAGTGCCTTCACCTGAAAGCAGGAGAATTGCAAGCAGCATCCATGTGGAATCTAAGCCCTCTCTTGATATAGATATGGAGTGGACACAACTATTCCAGGTCCACAGGATGGAGGATTAGAGTATGGATTAGAGTGGACTTACTGATAATCTATTCATGAACTATTGTGGTTAGTAATCAAAAAAATGTGGCATTGGTGTGGAGAAAGTGGCTACGGTGGCTGCTGATGGTAGGGAGTGTGAAGAAGAGATGTGATGTGGGGACGTTTTTGGGACTTAGAGTTGTCCTGAGTGGTGCTGCGGGGACATTTACCAGACATAGTATGTCCTCCCATAGCCCACAGAGTGGACTGTGGGAGAGTGTGTGCTATGGTGTGGACCATTGACCATGAGGTGCAGCAGTACTCAGAGATGTATCCACGAAGTGCAGTGAATGTCTCATGATGTTGGAGGAGGTTTTTGTTATTGGGGGAGGAGTTGGGTGACGGGGTTGGGGGTATATAAGAAAATAAAAAGGGCCCAAGCAAAAAAGGAAAAAGATTTAGTGCTGCCTAAAATATGAGTGGTTATATCCCTATTATCAAACATCAATAAGTAAAGGAAAATTCCTTGAAATGTATGGAATGATCTTTCCTAAATTGTAATTTTAAAAAATTAAACAATTGTAATATATTACAAAACCTAGCATTCAGTATGCTTTTATGATTATTCACAGGTTTAGAATTTTATTCAAGAGAAATCCATTAAACCTCCTATAAAAGAAGCAAAAAGAACATTTCTGGAATAAAATATAATGGTTTCAATTTTATTTAGCTTAAATGTAATCTCCCTACATTTATGGAGTATCAATTAAATAAATTAATATTATATTTATTAAACCTTTAAGATGCTGAAAGTTCTAAATCCATGTTTAATGGAATAAAGTTAAAAAAGGAAATGTAGGTCAACCCTCTCTGCAATGAATGAAGTAACTTAATAGGTAAAAAAAAAAAAGATTTTGTGCTGGGAAATCAAGCCTTGGAAATAGATGAAGAAAAAGGCCACACTAGAAAATATTAGTGTGTGTGAACACAGTCTACTGGCTATAGGTTTTCTAACTACCTTGAGACAAAACAAAAGGTCATTGTGATTATAAAGCTAGAATATACAAAGTTTAAGGGTTCCTATTTGGAATGATGGAAAGGTTTTGGTAATGAATGGTGTTGATGGTAGCACAACATTGTGAATGCAATTAACACCACTGAAATACATTTCTGAATGTGATTAAAAGGGGAAATGCTAGACTGTATAGCTGGTAACAGAAAAATTTTTAAAAAGTCCATGGAACTATACTACACAGTGACTGCTATGTTAAACAATGGACTCTAGTTAATGGTAAAATTGTAAAAATATCATGTTATCACTTGTAAAAAACATTCCACACCAATACAAGGCATTGGTGGCAGAGTGGTGTATAGGAACCCTGTATTTTTTGCATGGTTGTTCTGTAAACTCACAAATACTCTAATAAACAAGATTTAAAAAATAAATAAATTTGTGGGGACATTGCTGTATATATTGACTAAATCAAATAGCAGGATATGGTAATTAAAGGTAAGTTTGAGTCAATTTTTCAAAGACCTTAAAGGTCAGTAAACCTTATTTGTATATTATTCATCAAGTAAAAGGAAAGTCTTCATAAGAGGGATGTGGCTTTGTTTGAATT